>NC_091951.1:192668812-192968812 GCF_031021105.1 Erythrolamprus reginae | reverse complement strand
TGCAGTCCCAGTGATCCTGCGAGGCTATCGGCAAATACACCAGGCAGCATGGTATGATAGAGTTGGCATTACATTTTTTAAAAAAACAATAAATAAGAAAATAATGACAGCTTTTGCCTCCCACAGCTAATGCCCCATACTCCTGTTGAGAAAGTAAGGACTTTGTTCTTCCATGTTTGGGCCAAGTTGCTGTGGTTATTCCTGTGCATGACAAGTTGGCAATTTTTATTTCTTGTTTCACTCTAATTTTTTAGCCCCCAATTGATTGTACAGTAGTTGGATTGTATTTTGCAGCTTTTAGTTTTGGTTATATTGATGAAGTTGCATTTGTCTTACTTATTTGGCTCGGAGAATTATATCCTTCTCATAGTCAGTTTGATTGAAGCAGTGCAAATTGTATTCTATAAATGTTGCAAAAAGTTTTATCTTTGGTTGGGAAAAATAATATTTATTTATTTATTTATTTATTTATTCATTTATTCATTCATTCATTCATTCATTCATTCATTCATTTATTCATTTGTCCAATGCACAAATACATAGGAAGAAAAATAGACATGTAGTAATATATATAAGGGTAAAAGTGAACTTAGAGGAGAGGATATATGAAAGAAAGAAAATATATATGATAAGTGAGAGAAAGGAAAGACAATGGGAGAGGGGACGAGAGGTACACCAGTGTATATTTATGTATAGTATATATACATAAATATACCAGTGTATATTTATGTATAATTATGTACAGTATAGTCAATTAAAATAAATATTAGAAATCAAAAGGAAAGAGGATCGGTCAAAAGTGGAACAAAAGAGATGCCTTTGTAAGATCTATGTATGATACAATGTATATAATAATAGTAATGATGGTAACATAGAAATATCACAAAAGGAAATAAGAAACAGGATTGTCACACATTGTCCAATGTTTTTAAATGTCTGTTAATGTATACATTGAAATAGAGAAAACTTTTTAACATTAAAAAAGCAGTGCAAATTCTAATTTCAACATTTTTATTAGTTTATCAAAATATAAATATAAAATACAAAGAAAAAATAAAATAAGGGCAAAATAAGGGAGGAAAGGGGGAAGGGGAAAAGTGTAGGGTAGAAGGGAAAAAGATATAGAAAAACAGAAACAGCTCCCTTTTTAAATGTCAAAGGGATTTTCTTGTACACACAAGGCACAGGTGAAAAGCAATCCAATTGCTCACCCAATAACTGGGAAATTGAGTCCAATTCTAAAGTCCAGAGAGTCCACACACAAAATCCTGAACAGCAAAAAACCACGATCTTGACGAAACAATGAATCAGATAAACTGCCATGAGGCTAAAACATCAGGTTATACTTTTATCTGTAGCACTAATTACAGCAGCCCCACCCAGCCACAGGTGGCCTCATTTTCTCTTGTAATAATCCTTCAGTTGTTGTCTCCTATGCATCACTCTACGCATGCGTGGATGTGTCATTAATTCTTGTTCAGAATCCAGGGATGATACAGATGATTGATCTCCTCCTGGGCTGTCTGCCAAACTCCCCTCATCCCTGTCACTCACGCTTCCTTGGTCAGAGGAGACAGATTCTACTGGAAGCAAAACAGGCCTGCGACATGTGGATGTCTCCCCCACATCCACCTGCACATTCCTTGGGGCAGGAGCTGGGCCAGAGCTACCCACAACAACCTCAAAGAAAACTTTCTAGTTTTTAGCTTTATATTCACTTTAAGAATTTTCTGTGTTAAGATATGAATCCAATACTTCTTTGTTTTGTTGCATGTTCATTGCAGATGATAAAAAATTCCTTCTTTACATTTCAAACACTCATTTGAAATACCTTTATACATTCTTGAGGCAATGTAACTTCTGCAAATAAACAAACAAACCTATAAGCACTAAAATGCATGCCCATTCTGTATTTGTTATAAATAGCGATAGCACTTGTTGTGGTTGGCTCTGGCCCAGCTGCTGCCCCAAGGAATGTGGAGGTGGAGGAAACATCCACATGCCACAGGCCTCTTTTGCTCCCGATAGAATCTGCCGACGAAGGCTCCTCTGACGAAGGAAGCGTGAGTAGCAGGGAAGAGGGGAGTTTGGCAGACAGCCCAGGAGGAGATCAATCATCCTTATCATCCCCGGATTCTGAACAAGAACGTATGACGGACCCACGCATGCGTAGAGTGATGCATAGGAGAGAACAACTGAAGGATTATTACAGGAGATAAGTGAGGCCACCTGTGGTTGGGTGGGGCTGATATAATTAGTGCTACAGATAAAAAGAGCAGCGTGCTCTTTTTAGCCTTGTGGAAGTTTATCTGATTCATAGTTTCGTCAAGATCGTGGTTTTGCTGTTTCCCTGTTCAAGACTGTGTGTGTGGATTCTCTGGACTTTGGAATTGGACTCAATTTCCCAGTTACTGGGTGAGAAATTGGATTGCATTTAACCTGTGCCTTGTTTGTACCAGAAAATCCCTTTGACATTTAAAAAGGGAGTTTTTTCTGCTTTTCTGTTGATAAAGACTTTTGGTTTTCCTTCTATCGTGTGGTGTGTATCTTTTTGGACTAATTACCCTGTAATTACGGGCAGTTGGGACATGGGGCAGAACAGCGCTTAGACTTCATAGTGCTTTTACAGCCATCTCTATAAGTAGTTTATAGAGTCAGCCTATTGCCCTCAACAATCTGGGTCCTCATTTTACCCACCTAGGAAGGATGGAAGGCTGAGCCAACTTTCGAGCCTGGTGAGATTTGAACTGCCAAACTGCAGCTCGCTTTCAGCTGAAGTAGCCTGCAGTGTTGCATTCTAAACCAAAGCACCACCTCAGCTCCAACTGTATAAAGAAGTTTACTTTTTGACTGGCAATTTGCATCGTCCAACTTCCACATTAAAGATTGGGAGGAGGGTATAATATGGGAGAGCACGGACTGGCAGGGTCATGCAGAATGGCCCCTAGAGCTTGCTAGCCACCATACAGTTGTGTTGACAACTTCATGAAGCTCCAGTCTGGGGTCCTTCCCTGTGGCAGAGCCTGTGGATATTTGCTTGTACAGCTGTGCTTGTAACTTGCATGGAAAAGATGAAAGCAATCAAAGGCTGTTCTTGGGAGAGGCTGGATGGGCTCAGTGTCCATCAGCAACCTCTGAAGATAGTTGCCACCCCTTCTGCTGGAATGTCTATGCTCAGCAAATAGAAAATTCCTAAGAGTGTTTGCTTAAAGCTTATATAAAAAGCCCTCCTGCCATTGTCAATGAGGATAAGGCAGAACAACTCTTTTCTAAACACCTGTGGCGATGGCCTAGGTTTAATAAACGTTTATTGTATGTAATTTCATTAGTGTCAAGTGAATGAAAGAGCAATTCTGCTGTCTGTTGCCAAAAAAATTCTGGGGGGAGTGATTTGTCCAGTTCTGATTTTTTGAACATTTTCTCTATATTTTTTTTAAATGTAGCTTTCTGTTTTTACAAGCCAACAGCAAAATCGATTTAGTATGGCTGTGTGCTTGTATACATTTAAGTTCATCCACTTTTTCTGCCAATTTGCTCACAGTGGCGTAGTTAATTTTGCCATCATCACCATTCACCACCAAGAGTAATCTCATCAGATAGACTAGGCTGAGACTGAGTGATTGACTCAGAGTCATTCAGCAAGTTTCCACGCTTAGTGGAGATTTAATCTAAGAGTATATTATTAAAATAATAATTATTAATAATAATTTATTAGACTTGTATGCCACCCCTCTCCGAATACTCATGAAATGAAATATACGTTTTGTTTCAGAGAGGAAAACAAACTAGCAGATTATGAAAGTTCTGCTGAGACATTTGGCAGAGATAAAACCTGGAGGCCTTTCCTCCAAGCTTTACGTCCAATATTGTCTAAATAAACTAAAGGGTTGGGAGGAAGCAACAGCTTTTTCCAATTTGAAATAGGCAGGATTTCAACATCAAGGTCACCACATTCTAAATCACTGAAGGTTTGGATTCAAAAGTATACCAATGAATTTAAAAAAAACACAACAACTTTACTGAGATGTATTGATCTCAACTCTGCTTGTGATTCAGTAGATAGGCCCTGGTCATTAGAGAAATGCAAGGAACAGATATTGAGATACATTGGCTCAGGCCAGTAATCAAACTCCTACTATGAAAGAGTTTTTTAAATTTTTCAGTATATTACCATGTGAAGAGTCCTCAATTTTGGCTCTCCCCCCACTTTTCCACATTTTTGATTGAGAATAACCACGTTTAAAGTGTTAGATAGGTGAGACTTTGCACTGACGGAACTTAGCAGAGGCCTGACTTTTTAAACAGGGAACTTTTATTCTGGCATTTTCAGCATCATTACAGCTCAGCTTAAATGGAACAGCAAACAGACTTCTGAAAGCTCCTTTTATAGTGTGGCTGTCAGACAGCCAACCAATCACAATGCTTTAACTTCCTGCTCGAAAGGCCTGTTGTGCTTAGCCAATCAGGCTTCAGCATCAGTCTTCCTGGCTGGTCATAAGTCAAGGACTTTGGGGTTGCAAATTGAGGACTTAACATAAACCATATAAGCAACAAATCCAACTGAGTGTCTATGGACATTTGCAGTCATCCAAGTCATGATTGTCCCCAAAGATACTCCCCCCCCCCCAAAAAAAGGCAACTGGATTTTGTTGATTTTTTTAAAATTTGAAAATGATTTATTTATTTTATTTATTTTATTTATTTTATTTTATTTTATTTTATTTATTTATTTATTTATTTATTTATTTATTTATTTATTTATTTATTTATTTATTTATTTATTTATTTATTTATTTATTTATTTATTTATTTATTTATTTATTTATTTATTTATTTATTTATTTATTTATTTGGTCATTCATTCATTCATTCATTCATTCATTCATTTATTAGATTTGTATGCCACCCCTCTCCGTAGACTTGGGGCGGCTAACAGCAATAATCAAAACAGCATATAACAAATCTAATATTTCAAATAGTTAAAAAACCCTTATTAAAAAACCAAACATACACACAAACATACCATGCATAAATTGTATAGGCCTGGGGGGGAAGGAATATCTCAATTCCCCCATGCCTGACGACAGAGGTGGGTTTTGCTTCTCATCCAAGAACTGAAGAAGCTTCTTGGATGAGAAATGAAACTTTTCCAAACAAACAAACAAACAAGAAAGTCCAGCTGCCTTTTGGGGGGGGGGGGAAGCACTTTGCTGAAATCCAGATGAGCTTCCATGGACCAAAACAATGAAAAAAACCATATTTCACTTCAGTATATGGACCACCCAGAGCCAATGATTTGGTATGTTTATGGTGATACTGCTTTTAGACATAAAGGCACTAGTTTTGATTTTAAATTTAATTTTTTTAATATGTCACTGATGTATTTACTATTTTAAAAAAATATAGGTTGCATATTTGATTGCATTCTTTTGACTTTTCTATATCCCTTCAGTCTTTTGTAAAAATCTGTGGAGACTTTTTGGCCAAGAACTGGGATAGAAATAAATTCTCTCACCCTATAAAGAGATGTACTCTAAGAGAAAGACATAACTGGAGCAAAGGGATCTAGCTTGGATGCATGTGAACAAAGTATTCCTGTTTGCAGCAAAAACCAGCTGAGTTGATTAGCTTATTCCAAGCGATGACATATGGCCTCTTTTGCCATTCCTCTCTAGAAGAGAGCAGTTTTTCAATTTAAAAAAGTCATTCAATGCATGCATGCTGGGCTTTATAAAAAATAGATAGAAAGAAAGCAGCTTATTTGAAGCATATACAAAACAAAACAAAAAGCTAAATTAGTGTTTGATTCATGGACTTGCATGTATGGCATTCTAAACAAGGACCCCAGCTTTGAAAATTAGGCATAATAAATCTTGTTCCTTGTGCATCTTCACAGGCCATAGGAAAGTGTGCTATGCTTGTAGAATTGCCTTTAACATCTTTCGGATGTTCATTCATTATGTTTTAACAATCATTGAGATAGGGCTTGATCTGTATTGAGGCTGGGAGGCATTCGCTTGATGAAGCTTGTAAAGGAGGAATGAAGTATCAGGAAATGTGTGAAGTTCTAGGGAACATATTTGAAAGTTTGCAGAAAGAGTACATGTTTCACTTGAAACCTCTGTACAAGCAGCTTCAATTATTGTGTGGTCAAATGTACGTACTTGACCACACTTGAGGAAATCTGCAAATAAAACAGAGTGTTTTTCATCCTTGGAAAGCTCTGTTTATTTGTGTGTTTCATTTAAGGGCATTTCAGATGATGACGACATAAGATTATTTCAGATGATGAAGTGCTTTCATCCTTAGCATCTTAAGTGCTGGGTATATAGGAGCTGCGGTGGCCCAGTGGTTGTAATATTGCAGGCAAACCTGCTCACAGATGTTTGATCCTGACCAACTCAGGATTGACTTAGCTTTCCCTCTTTCTGAGGTCTAAAGTGTGGATGCAGATTGTTGGGGCCAATGTGCTGGCATTGTAAACTGCTTAGAGCTGTGATGGCAAACCTATGACACGTGCCCCAAGTGGCATACAGAGCCATATCTGTAGTCACGCAAGGTCGAAAGGTCCAGAGCCTTTTTAGGAGGCCGGGAAGGGTGAAAATGGCCTTCTCCTGAGGCCCTGCGGAGGCCAGAAATGACCTGTTTTCTAACTTCTTTGAGGCCATTTCTGGCCTCCGGAGGGCCTCTGGGGGATGGGGGAAGGCCGTTTTTGCCCTCCCCAGACTCCTAGAAAGGCTCAAGCCTGGGGAGAACAAAAAAAATGGAACCTACGGTTTAACTGTAACTTGGCAAATGGACCATTTTCTGCCTCCGAATGGTCTCCGGATGGTGGGTAGGTGAGGAAGGGCATTTTCACCCTCCCTAGGCTCCTTTAAAGACTCTGAAGCCTGGAAAGAACGAAAAACGAATGTGCCATCGCGTATCAGGAGAGGGGGGCTCATGCGCGGGGGGGGGGGAGAATGGAATTTTGGGTGTGGGCACGCACAAGTGTGACTGCACCCCAACTCCCATTTAGCACACAAATAAAAAAGGTTCGCCAACACTGGCTTAGCGAGTGCTATAAATTTATTTATTTATTTGATTTATACACCAATTCATAGTGTAAAGCACTATGATGTGGCATATAAGTCTTAAGTGCTATTGCAATTGCTATAAAGAACAGCATCTAAGTTAGGGAACCCCAGCATCTAAGTCTGTGAACCAGCACCGGGCCTCAGTATGCCAGAAATTGGGCTATGCAAACTAGCAAAGCCCCATCCATGGGTTGCAGGCAGCATGGGAAACCATACCCACTCTGGTCTGCAGAAAAACCTCTCTTCACATTCCCAGTGCCCCAAAAGTCAGGGTCTTCTGATCTAAGTGACAGTCATAGAAGAGAGAAAGGAAAGCAAGCAAGCAAGCAAGCAAACAAACAAACAAACAAACAAACAAATACAACAACAGCAGCAGCAGAGTTGGAAGGGACCTTGGAGGTCTTCTAGTCCAACTGCCTGCTTAGGCAGGAAACCCTACATTACATCCGAGAGATGGAGATCTCTCAACAGTTTCAGGCATGCCAGTGGGGAGGTACTTAATTATACTGTATATGCTCCCCCCGCCCCCCCAATTTCATGCCCTCTAGAATTCCTAGCCAGGCTAACCACAGAAAAGCTTTGTATCCAATTATTGCACATCGCTATTTGTTAGCCAAAAATGCCACAGTCCAGTCTGCTACTATTTATTAATCTGAGTTAGGTAAGCTTATCTTATTGCTGTTTATTTGAACATGTTCTCAGTACATATCCTCCTCCTTTATGTTGCGATTTGAATGGTGTCATTATGTCACAAGCATCAATGTAGCTGGAAACTACTCTATGAGGCAGGTATTTCCCAGATAATTAAAAGGCCATTTAGCCAAGTAATCAGATAATGCTGAGATTGACTGGGAAGTTAAGTATACTTGTGTTGGCTTTCAGAATCTTCTTGAAAGCTGAAATTATAGCAATTGTTTGGACTTGAAGGCCTTGCATTTAGTAGCCTGTGGCTGTAATAGTATGTATTTAGTTTATTAATTTTTCTGTTTGGAGGCATCTTTGTCTATGAAACAGTACTCATGTAGTCGATTTTGGAGATAAAATATAGAAGGCTAAGAAAGAAAGAAAAAGTCCTACTAAACTTGAAGACTTGTAATTCAGTAGTAAAAGCAAGGCTTATTCAAAGGAAGATATAGCGGTCTTTCATTAGTGTCAGCTCCAGTAAAGCTCACATAAATAGGACATAAATGTTCCCATTTGCCTGACAAGTATATACTTTTGGCTGTTTTAGGAAGTTTGTCACACATGGATAATCTTGCCCGAGGGGGGCCTCCTTCAAATGCCCCTTTGGCTGATATTGAAGACTTTTTGACCTTAGTATTCTAGAAGAGAATCCATTGGGAAATCATAAACTCACTGCATTGCTCAAGAAGACACATTACTGAGGATGTTTCAAAATCAATATGTTCTTTCAAGCAGTATCTAAATAAGTTGTGTTGTGTATCCTACAAGTAGGACCTTTGCCTGAGAAATTCTAAAAGAGAATATGGAATCATCCCAATCCTGATGTTAGTAGGATGGAGTGTACCGATAATACAATGTTAATTTCAGGACTGTGATTGGGTCAAAATGAACGAGGAAAGGAATATCTAAACAAATGAAGAATTTTCATATATATTCCAACGCAGTGTTTCCCAATCTTGGCAACTTGAAGATATCTGGACTTCAACTCCCAGAATCCCCCAGCTAGCAAATGCTGGCCTGGGGAATTCTGGGAATTGAAGTCCAGACCTCTTCAAGTTGCCAAGATTGGAAAACACTGTTGTAACAGAAGAGGGCCAAATTGGAAAATATGGATAATCTGATAAAATATTAGCACTAACCGATATTAATTTTGTTGGAAAATCCAGAATGGCATAGAAAACAAGTGTTGGACTGATTATTTCAATGCCTGATTGATTAATCTTCATCAGCCAGAGGTGGTGAGCTGCTTAAAGACTGAGCCAATGTTGTATGTATCTATAGAACTTGTAGACCCCTGATTGGGTTAATATCCTGGTGATTTTCTTAAAAATTGTAACAAATGCAGATAAATCAGTAATACAAGAATTTACATAAAGACTCCATATCAAATATATAACATGGTTGCATTATTTTTGAATAAGAATGATTGAAATGAAAAATGATATGCAGTAGCTGAAATGTATGAACACAAACTGGCATAGCAATTGAATCTAAACTACTTTATGTGCTCCATAGAAGCTAGAATTTTCCCGAATACTGCATTGTACAATCAATATCTGTGCACAACAAGTCATCCATACAGCTGTGTTACTTGTGCATTCCTCTCGTTCTTGAGTCATCAGAAAAAATGTGCTGGCATAATTTGTGGTACCCTGGTAGCTGAACTCTTTCATTTGCCGTAATAATAAGACTTGTGGGTTTGTCCTTGCCTTACAGTTTTACTAGAGATAATTCAAGCATAGGAAATTTTTTGGCTTTGCTAGCTAGTTGGTCTTCTGGAAAACTGGTAGACATGTATCCAGAAGAGTCCAGCTAACAAACCAGAGATGGTGACTACAGAGTAATGCCAGGCAGAGATGCACGATGCATTACGAATGTTCCCTCTTGTTTCATTCCAGTTGTCTTCCACCTCACTATCCTCTTACTTGGACTGTCTTTGGATAGAGATTTACTAGTCTTTGAATCACTTAGTTAAGAACGGGGCTCTGATGTAACTGTTGTTAATTTCACTCCCGTTTCCAAATATTCAAGCTGGATAACAATGCTAATACCAAATATTTGTAATGTAGTCCTTCGGGAGTTGGGCGATATATAAGTACGACCAATAAAGAAGTAATCAGAAATATCTTATGGCGTGCACCACGGGTGTCAAGCTCGATCGCATCATGTGACGTATTGCAACATTTTTTGCCTTTATGCAGAGACGGGGTGGGAATGGCCTATATGTGACACATCCGGCCCATGGGCTACCAGTTTGACAGGCCTGGCATGCGCAAAATGATACAAGAAGAGGCAGAATGGCACTAGTTCCACCTCCAAAAATTAAGACAAGAGAAAATATGAACCCCGTATTAGGAGAAGCAATAGTAAACCTTTAATCCACTTAGATGAAACTCTTTTTTTCTAGTTTAATCAGCACCTTCTTAAAAAAAAAAGAGTTCACAGGTTTATTAGTTGTTGTTTGTTTAAAAGAAAAAAACATTAAATGAATCTGTTGTTCCTCCAAAATACCAGCTGTATCAATGCTTATAAGGAGCCCATGTAATGCCTGAAGAATGCATGAGCAAAGTAGAGGTCAGGCATTTTTACGAACACATATTTCTGCAAAAACCCAGGTCTCCTGTTTTCTCCACTAGCCCAAGCCAAATGGCCATGCTGGGCAGTGACCAGCAGCCAAAGGGGAGAGGTCATGGCAGCAGGAACCTTAACAATTCATACAGCTTGGCAGCATACTTTCTAAAAACAGTAAGGCGTGCTTGTGTTGTAATTAGCAGGACTTTTAAGATGAATCTGAAGAAGTTTTATAGTAGCTGAGGGGGAACCTTGGAGTTTCTTGTAGAACTTTTCTGGTTGTGAATATTAATGCAAGAGAGGAATGGATATACTGTATAATACTACTTGCCAAGGAGTTAAGTTTGCTGAAAAGCTGCAGTGTTTATTTCCTTCTATATCTCTTAACTGACATTACTATTATTTCTCCTCCATTTTTAGAGCTCCTGGCAAACTGTTCAACTATGGGCTGCCAATACCATTGTGTCCCAACTCTGAGCGGACCAACATGCTATTGTAACAGTTCCTCCCAGGTAGCTGAAGATGGGAAGAGTTGCAAAGGTAGGTGAAAAATGAGCAAATAGGCTACATTTACTGGGTTTCCTTAAACTTCATTCATAAACTCTCCCTCCTTCCTTCAAGGGTAAGAACAATCATAAATGGGTTGCTGTAATTTCTAAGATGCTTATTCAAAGATCCCCCCCCCATCGCAACCCATCTTGACAATGTGAGATGTAATTGACTTCTGTGGAAGAAATAATGGACTGAAGATGTTCCACAAAAAAGCAGAGCCAATGACCGTGGCAGAAATACACTGCTTCTTCAGTAATTCCTCTGGATAAGGAGAGAATTTCAGATTGCCCACAAGTGCTCCATACAGTTGCCTTTTGAGAAGAGAGGGTGAAATAGTCTCTATTGGGTTTAGAGCTCTCAAACCATAGTTGATGTGGTTTGAAAAGGCATTGAGTCCACACACTTCCTTTTCTAATCACTTTGGGTAATTGCTTGTTAACTGCTTGCAGCTTTTAGAAATCTTTAGGTCGATAGATTTTATAGCACCAGGTGAATTTTCTTCAATACTTAGCAAAATAAGATTTAACTATATTTAAAGTCTTATTTTTTTAAAAAAAATAAATAGCAAAAAAAATTGGGTTTAGAAAGTTATAAATGTTCTAAGAAGACAGATAATTTTGAAATAAGATTTTGGAATTCATTATAAATAATAATTTCCATGGGAAACTTTTGTTTTGAATCATTAAAAAAAGACATAACAAAATAAGACTTTAAAAGTAGAGAACCAGAAAGAATTAAAGAGTATAGTTTATAGGAGAAGATCTCTCAAAGTCAGCTTGCAAATACAGAATGAAAGAAAATGGAAGAAGAACCAAGATTTATCTGACAAGCATAAAACTGATTTGAAAGTGGATTTAAAAATGACAAGATCAAGAAAGAAAAATGAACAATAAAATTATCATTTTAAAAGTGATAATGATGGGCACCTTGAATTGCACATAGAAAGGAATGGGGAACCAGAATATTTATTTATTAATTCGACTTCTATGCCACCCAATCCCAATGGGACTCATATAACAAAAGCACAAGCAGTTCCACTATTGTTGTTGTTGTTGTTGTTGTTGTTGTTATTTGTTATTGTTATTTATTAGATTTGTATACCACTTGATAGTGCTTTACCATAATCTCTGGGTAGATTACAATGTCAGTGTTATCATCCCCATTTTACCTGCCTTCATTTTACAACCTTAGAAGGATGCTGAGTCAACCTTGAGCTGGTCAGAATTGAGCTCTTGGCTATGGGCACAGTCAGTCTGCAATACTGCATTCTAAACATTATACCACCATGGCTCTTACATTATACCGAGATATAACATGGGTGAGTGTACGAACGCCCAATATAACCCACGGCATTGAATTCTGAACGAGTTGTAACTTTCAAGGGGCCATCAAAGTCAGCCCTTGTAAAGGGCACTGCACTAATCTAGCTAGAACAGCGGTCTCCAACCTTGGCTACTTTAAGACTTGTGGACTTCAGCACCTAGAATTCCTCAGCCAGTCCACAAGTCTTAAAGTTGCCAAGGTTGGAGACCGCTGAACTAGAAGGTGAACAAGGCAAGAATAACCATGAGCAAGGTCTCCCAGTTCAAGGAAGGTCACAAATCTGTGCAAAGCCTCCACCAGCAACACAGCTGCCACCTGCTCCTTGAGCAGGAACACCAAATTGCACACCAGCTCAGCCAGGGGAGTGCAACCCCATGCATAGACAAGGATGACAAGTGGCTGTTGCTGTAGTGGAAATTGGAGCAAGGTGTATGTACCATGTTGATATTCTGCAGGAAAGGTTGGATATAAATGCAACAGGCAAAGACTACTACTGCTACTACTCAGCATTTTTACTTTGAATTTCTCTTCCTTTGGGCACTTTTGTTAGTTGGTTTTTTAATGTTTTTTTTTTAATTATTCGCCGTGTAAGATGCTTTGGATTGAATGGTGTGTAAATTGTAGTAAACACAGTAGCTAAAATAGGTATTCTGACATTCTTTAATTGTCCTCTTTTGCTTAATCCCAACAGATTTTGATGAGTGTTCTATTTATGGTACCTGCAGCCAAACCTGCACTAACCATGATGGCTCCTACACATGCAGTTGCGTTGAGGGATACCTTCTCCAGCCTGATCACAAATCTTGCAAAGCCAAGAATGGTACATCATTTTCTTTTTATTCCTGGTTGAATATTTTGTAGGCTATGGCTGCCACTTTATTTTTTTTAAGTGCCAAAGCTCCATTTGATAGCTCACTTCCTCACAGATATTTGTACGTCGGGTGAAAACACAGCTATTCAATTGTACTGGTTTCTGTAGTAAAACATTCTACACAATTTTTTTAAAAAGTTTTCAGAAGCTTTGAAAATGTTAATAACATGAAATGCTCTGGAGTCCTAAAATCTTGAATTTTGCTCCCTTAAATGAAGTTGGCTTGCTAGTAATTTGCCTACTTACTTACTTACTTACTTACTTACTTACTTACTTACTTACTTACTTACTTACTCACTCAATCACTCCCTTCCTTGCTAGTAATTTGCTTGCTTGCTTATTTATTTATTTAAAGTTTGTTTGTTCCTTCCTCCTTTCCTCCTTCCTTCCTTCCTTCCTTCCTTCCTTCCTTCCTTCCTTCCTTCCTTCCTTCCTTCCTTCCTTCCTTCATTTGACTTCTATGCCGCCCAATCCTGAAGGACTCAGGGCGGCTTACAACAATAATAAAAATACAATATAAATAGATACAAAGAGATATAAAGAAGTCAAACATTATCTAAAACTAAAACCCTATTAAAAAGTTATTTAAAAAGGCAGTATAAGAAGCACAAGTACCCAATCTGTGATTCTTTTGCATTCTTTTGCGCATTCTTTTTGATTTGTGATAGGAAGCGTGCCAATATGAGAATTTTCTCCTGTAATAGCATATTTTTCTGATTTCCCTTGCTTCAAAGACTCCGCCTAGATTTTGTTGGTCTTATTAATGTTACTGAAAAGAACTCATCCTGCATGCACATTGTTGGCCTTTGTTGCTCTGAGGTTTCCTTTGCAAGCACATTTGGACAGTTTGTCCTCTGTATCTCTTTGAAAAAATATGTGACTTTCCCTCTGACCGTCCTTCTCTATTGGAATTCTCTTTCCTTCTCAGAACCAGTAGAACGACCACCCATCCTACTCATTGCCAATTCTCAGAACATCATGGCTACCTACCTGAATGGTGGACCTGTCTCAAACATCAGCCCAACTAGCACCAAACAAACTACTGCCATGGATTTCAACTACGTAGAAGACACAGTCTGCTGGGTCCATGTTGGTGACAGTTCCCCCCAGACTGTTCTCAAATGTGCCAAAATCCCCAGCCTCAAAGGGTTTGTTGAGGAATGGACTATCAACATCTCTCTCAACTTGCATCGTAAGTAGCGTTTGTTCTATTTCAATGCCACCAAATAGAATTACAGTTTGTTCTTCTGATGCTTAAGGTACAAAGTGCTGTTTGACCTGGTTTTTGCATGTGTGTGTATGTGTAATACTTGGTTTATGCCAGTTATTGTAGATTTTTTAATTTTCTGATTCTAGCATATGGCTGTGGAAGAAAAATACTTGGGATATGTTGTGTGTTTATAAACTTGTTAAAAATTAATTAAAAATAATAATAATAAAAAGATATACAGTGTTCCCTCGATTTTCGCAGGGGATGCGTTCCGAGACCGCCCGTGAAAGTCGAATTTCTGTGAAGTAGAGATGCGGAAGTAAATACACCATTTTTGGCTACGGACAGTATCACAAGCCATCCCTTAACACTTTAAACCCCTAAATTACCATTTCCCATCCCCTTAACAACCATTTACTCACCATTATTACTGGTACTCACCATTGAATAAGACACTTAGTGATCCTGATATTTATAAAGATAATTATTTATTAACAATTATTATTATTATTTGTTATTTATTTGCAAAAAGTATTAGTTTGGCGATGATGTATAATGTCATCAGGTGGGAAAAACCATGGTATAGGAAAAAACCCGCGAAGTATTTTTTAATTAATATTTTTTGAAAAACCGTGGTTCGAACCCGCGAAAATCGAGGGGACACTGTAGTAACCCCACCTCCTTTATGTGCCCCTGATCTTCCTACAGAAATCCCCCTTCTCTTTTTATTGGTGACAGATGTGAAGAAGGATCTCTTACCAAATTCACTCTCTGTCAATCTCTATTTGGGAACAGGGAGCACCACAGAATCCTATGGTTCCTATACTACCTGGCCAATAACCAACCATAGGATAGTATCT
The DNA here is from genome assembly GCF_031021105.1 of Erythrolamprus reginae. Lineage (NCBI taxonomy): Eukaryota > Metazoa > Chordata > Lepidosauria > Squamata > Dipsadidae > Erythrolamprus > Erythrolamprus reginae. The sequence goes on along the minus strand of NC_091951.1, from coordinate 192,953,665 downwards.
CCTTGGTTGGCAAAACTTTTGCTGTTTATTGTGTCCCAACTGAAATGCATCAGAGAAGCAAAAGAGGAAGCATTTGGGAAATATCTGTTCATAAACCTCAGGTTACTTGCATATTTATGTTTTATAATGAAGAAATGTCCCCTGAAAATATTGGGAAACAGTCCACAGGGGATGACTATTCTTAATCATAAATACTGTAATTTATTTATTTTTAGTCATTGGTAGTATGTGTTCTTGAAAAAGATGTGCACAGATTTGATGGTTCCTGAATTTGAGGCAACAAGACCACCATACCTGTATCTTATCTATCTATCTATCTATCTATCTATCTATCTATCTATCTATCTATCTATCTATCTATCTATCTATCTATCTATCCATCCATCCATCCATCCTTCCTTCCTTCCTTCCTTCCTTCCTTCCTTCCTTCCTTCCTTCCTTCCTTCCTTCCTTCCTTCCTTCCTTCCTATTTATTTATTTATTAAGATTTGTATGCCGCTCCTCTCCGTAGACTCGGGGCGGCTAACAACAATAATAAAAACAGCCTATAACAAATTTAATATTTAAAATAACTAAAAAACCCTTATTAAAAACCAAACAAGCACACACACAAACATACCATGTATAAATTGTATAGACGTCGGGAGAAAGGATATCTCAGTTCCCCCATGCCTGACGACAAAGGTGGGTTTTAAGGAGTTTACGAAGGCGAGGAGGGTGGGGGCAATTCTGATCTTCTCTGACATATGTAGACCATAAGTGGATACCAAACTTTACTCATGTATACATACTCTGAATGTGGTATGCTTCCTTGCTAGGACTGTAATGCCCTGCAATTTAAATCCATTTAAGAATGGATAAAAATAAAAGTGCTGAGCCACCACAGATGTATGAAATTTCTTTTTGCAGTTATTGCATTGGGGAGTGATTTTTTTTGGATCAAGCCAACTTTCTTACACCACATCCAGGAAAACTCACAGCATCCTATAATTTATCATAAAAATATTGTTGGATAGAAAAAGAAGCAAGAGGCAGAAGATTAAAGGAATAGATAGAGGCCTAATTAGAGTTTGACATGGGATACCCTGTGCCTTCTTTGGACAATGCATCTTTTTTGTCTGAAGTTCTCAAATACATGAGGTTTGGGAGACATTTGGACAGGAGAGAGTTCATAAGTCCCAGGTGGAAAAGAAGCCAAGTTAGATTTGTGTTTTTTTTAATGAACCAAAATTCAAAGTGCAATTGCACTCTCATTGCTTCATTGTCACATTGTGTTAGGAAGTCAGTGGCCTAGAAGAATGGATGGTATTATTCCTCCTAAATTCATCCACAGAAAAAGTCAAAGATATACCAGCAAAATTGTACACCTATTCTAATGCTGTGGTGTGTATTAGTATCCCATGCCACATCTAGCATCTAATCCATCCATGTTCTACATATGTTCTACATATAAACTTAACCACACTTTGATTAAACTAGTTTATCTATCCTACCCTTTTTTTAGTAAAATAGTTTAGGCACGTGGCCAAATTTCAGAAAATTTTGGAAAACTCTGCCTAAATTGTTGGTCTGTTGTTTTCCAGGAAATCTATGGCAAAGCTAAGACTTTAATTTTCTGAACTATTCTTCATATACTGTACATGATTTTAAAATAGAAGATATATACCTTTTCATTCGTGTGTTGCATGCTCTTCCTCCAGTGACATTATTGCCCCGTTCTGTTTAGTCTTATTCTGCACCCCACCCTTCCGCTCCCCAACCAGCAAATTGTGTAATTTCAGAGACATCCCTTATTAATCTTTGGGTTACTCAAGTGACATGTATTGTTTTTGCTTATTACTTAGTTTAGTGCTGAATAACCTTTAACAAAATAAACTCTTTCTCAACTTGGAAGTAGTGATTGGAAAATAAAATCTTAAGCCATTTGGAAATCAGGATGATTCATATAGAATAAGAAGTGCAGATTGTGGTTGTGTCTTCTGGGCTCTGATGCTGTAAGGGAATATGGCTAATTATTTGTGGCTTGATCTTTTTCATAGCAGGCAGGCAAGGAAGGAGCCTTAACAAAAGAGGAATCTCTGCTATTACTAATAGCTGCTTTCTTCACCCTGTTCCATTCACTTCTTGTAGCTTGGCTTTGTGGGGATAGAAACTGAAGGCCATGTGGATTTCTTTCAATAAGTTATATCTCTCCCACTCACTCAATTTCTTTGGTAGCTTTCTGTCAGATGTGAGAACACCTGGGAGTCTTTTCTTGTAAATGGGATAGATCTTGGGTCCAGCCCAGCAAGATTCATGTTTTAATGCAGAAATTTGTCAGTATGCTTGTATTCTGAGAACTCGGTATTGATTTATCTTAACACAATTTGCCCTTTCCTAGTCCCTGCTTTGAAAATTCTCCTTGGATTTGTTTCTTCAAATGAAACAGACCGTGGCAGTTTAAAGTTGCCAGACTATTACATTGGGCTGTACATATGCCCCTTGGTTCTTTGGATAGTGTATCATTTTAAGAATTGGTAGCAAGTTTTCAGGTTTATTCCTCAATTACTTATCTCTCCCCCAGCATCCCTCCAAACAGCTGTCTCTCCTCATTCTGCTGCCAAGCAAAAAGAATAACTTGGACCTTTAAATCTGAAAGAAGAGATGAAAATGACATACCTCTAGCTCCTTAAGCTGGTTAGTCACAAAATATTGAAAAAGGTCATTGAATGGTAATAACAAGTTACCATTGAATGGTAATAATAATAATGACCAGGATAAATACGAATGTGTCCTTGAGGAAATTAACATTTGTCCTGTGTGTGGTATCAGCAGGGGTTCAGCTGTGCTGAGCTGTTGCCTAGCATTTTGAAATATTGAAAGGGTAGGTTCAGTGTTTAGGAGAACAGCTACAAGCATGCTTCCTGATTGAGGAATTACTAGTTATTTTCTTGTTTATTTGGAATAGCCTTATCCTCCCTTCCCCAAGCTGCTAACTGATGTTAAAGTAGAACAGAACATTTTGGTGGGGAAAACATGTACAGGTCTTTCCAAAATTTCATCTATTTCTATACAGTGGTACCTCTACTTACAAACTTAAGTCATTCCGTGATCAGGTTCTTAAGTAGAAAAGTTTGTAAGAAGAAGCAATTTTTTCCATAGGAATCAATGTAAAAGCAAATAATGTGTATGACTGGGGAAACCACGGGGAGGGTGGAGGCCCTGTTTCCTCCCAGGAGATTCCTAGAGAGGACCCACGTTTTGGAGGCTCGGGTTTGTAAGTGGAAGTGGCCTATTTGCCGATGACTCTAAAGTGTGCAACAGGGTTGATATTCCTGGAGGCGTCTGTAATATGGTAAGTGATTTAGCTTTACTAGATAAATGGTCAAAGCAATGGAAACTGCAGTTTAATGTTTCCAAATGTAAAATAATGCACTTGGGGAAAAGGAATCCTCAATCGGAGTATTGTATTGGCAGTTCTGTGTTAGCAAAAACTTCAGAAGAGAAGGATTTAGGGGTAGTGATTTCTGACAGTCTCAAAATGGGTGAGCAGTGTGGTCGGGTGGTAGGAAAAGCAAGTAGGATGCTTGGCTGCATAGCTACAGGTATAACAAGCAGGAAGAGGGAGATTGTGATCCCGCTATATAGAGCGCTGGTGAGACCACATTTGGAATACTGTGTTCAGTTCTAGAGACCTCACCTACAAAAAGATATTGACAAAATTGAACGGGTCCAAAGACGGGCTACAAGAATGGTGGAAGGTTTTGAGCATAAAACATATCAGGAAAGACTTAATGAACTCAATCTGTATAGTCTGGAGGACAGAAGGAAAAGTGGGGACATGATTGAAACATTTAAATATGTCAAAGGTTTAAATAAAGTTCAGGAAGGAAGTGTTTTTAATAGGAAAAGGAACACAAGAACAAGGGGACACAATCTGAAGTTAGTTGGGGGAAAGATCAAAAGCAACATGAGAAAATATTATTTTACTGAAAAAGAGTAGTAGATCCTTGGAACAAACTTCCAGCAGACATGGTTGGTAAATCCACAGTAACTGAATTTAAACATGCCTGGGATAAAAATATATCCATCCTAAGATAAAATACAGAAAATAGTATAAGGACAGACTAGATGGATCATGAGGTCTTTTTCTGCTGTCAGTCTTCTATGTTTCTAAAATGGTTCTTGAGATGAAGCAAAAAAAAATCTTGAAGATCCAGTTCTTATCTAGAAAAGTTCGTAAGCAGAGGCGTTCTTAGGTAGAGGTACCACTGTACTCTGTTCCGTGAACTGATATGTCATAGCAGAACCCTAAGCAGGAGGGCTGCAATAGCATTAGAAGTCACTCTTTGCAAGTCATTTTTGACGTTTTGTAGGAAATGCAGTTAGAAAAACAGGTAAATGCTAAGTCCCCGCACCCCCGCGTTTTAAAGAATAATATACAATGTTCCACGATTATCTCTACATGAGTGGAATCAATCTCCATCTTCACCATTTTTATTCCTTCAAATGTTCTTTTGTTCTTGAGAAAAGGACAAAGAAAAATAGCAACATCTGGATGAGAGGGAGAACATCACGGAATCGAATGGGTAGACAACAAAGGGAGAAAGAAATGCAGAATTTTTTGAATACTATCTGATCGCTTCTTGATTCATGTTTGGAAGCTGTTTTAAAATGTCCCAACAATTGGTGTTTCAGTTAGCTAGTGTAGCAAGTAAAGAAAACACTAGTGATAGAATGATAGAAGTGGGGTAGCTGAGGCCCTGATCAAAAGCCATCAAGTCATCACGTGTCATCCTTTTGTTGTAGAATCTGGCTTACATTTTGTTACAGTATTTCACTTGAACAGGTCACATTCCATCTATGACTAGGGTGTCCAATTTTAAGATTTGTGGACTTCAACTCCCAGAATGACGATAAAAGCAGGGCTGCCACTTAAATACCAGAGAAAAGTGTTGTAGCCAGAAATCAAAGAAAGAAATGGAAACAATGTTTTTATCTAGACGTATATGTCAAATCTTCCTGCTTTGATTGGAAAAGCAAATTCTGTAATACAGTTTTGAGAAATAGGTTCAAAAAATAGCATTGCTATGTTGCAGATACATCACTATGCTTAGCAAAGCTATTCAGGCTTTGGCAAATCAAACTCCCTGTTTGCCTTTGTAAGAATAAAAGTGCCACTTAGCTCAGGTATTTCTGTAGCAATCACAACGGTCTTAAGCGTGTCTACATTGTGAGGCTTATTTGTTGTCTTGTCCCAAGACTAGCCAGTTTCTTCTGACATAATGAGTGGGTTGATTTGTGACATCATCTATATGTCACATCATCTTTGATGTGACTAGTCAAGCAGGTAGCTAGTTGCTCCCACAACCCTTTCGCACAGAAAGCTTGCACTGTGAGTGCATTGTATATTTTCAAATTTTAGCTTTTACTAAAAGAAATTGCCCTGTGCAGGACCAAAGTGGGGGTTTTTGCTTTGGTTCTTGTCTTATCCTTTTTCATTAGCATGTCTGTATGTAGGGGCATATTTAGCCAATTAAATCCCTAAACTATCCCATTTAGCAAGACTTGGCCTGGTTGAAATCAGTACTCTCCCCCCCCCCATGTATGTGTGTTAAATATTACAAGATGACATGTGTGATGGCCTGTTTCAGTACATACAGGAATCCTGCAAGCAGGTAGGGTTTTTATCACAACATATTTTGATGCACATACTGCTAAAGCCTAGCTTGTAGGATTTTAAGCATAACATGTATCCCAGTATTACTTTTCCTACTCTTTTATTGACTACGAAGGCTACTTCATTTATTGGAGCCTCTTTAGAGAGGCCTTGAAGTTCAGCACCAGCCACAGTAAGAACTGTGGGGGTGGGGGGGGGGGTGTTGTTTCTTTTTACAAAATAGCCATGACAGCAGGAAGACAAGAAAACAGCCAGATTGTCAGTCCAGAGGTCAATTGGATTTATATGCCACTCCAGTCTTTGGGGAGGGGCAGCATGGATAGATGGATAGATAGATAGATAGATAGATAGATAGATAGATAGATAGATAGATAGATAGATAGATAGATAGATAGATAGATGGTTGATGGATAGATGGATAGATGTTTTAAGTATGAGTGTTGAATGATTGGTTTGATAGGTTTTACTTTCTTTTAATTTAATTTAATGGTTGGTTTTAATGTAGTATTAATTGGATTTATATTATTGTTCTGTTTTTGTATATGCTGTAAGCCACCCCGAGTCCTTGGAGAGGGGCGGCATACAAATTCAAATAAATAAATTAAACATTTTGACATCTTCTTTGTGGATGCTACTCAGCAACACTAGGAGTGACAGTGAGTTAGTTTATGGGCAGTGCTAAATCTACACTGAATTTTTTTAAAAAAAGGAAAATACAGGAAATTACAATTTTCCAACTGGGAAATAGTAAATGCTTTAGTCTAAGTATATTTGGCTAAAAGCAGGCATTAGGTTAACATTTTGTCTTTTTATAGTTCCATATTATTACCCAACTCATGCGTGCTTCCATAAATTTGTCCACTCACTCCTTGCAGTTTTCAAAAACTCCCCTTAGAGATTTATACCTTGGTTTCTCCATCTGTAAAATTCAAACCCTGCCTATGAAAGTACTCTGGATCTCCTCCTTAAATCGACAGGGTGGCTTGTGACTGAGATATAGTGGATGGTTCAAAGTCACCTGGCGATAATAAGCTGTGTGGCTGAAAGAGCTTCAACCTGGTGAGTCTGGTTCTAACCTCACACTCTAAAGTTGCTATTTCACCAAAGATGACAAGAAAGGACTTCTTAAATATCATTTGGGGAATGGCAGCTAGCGTTCCCTATCGTTGTGGTTGATAAGCAATGTTGTATAGCTTCTAACCTCTTTGTGTTGATTTGGCTGTGAAGACATTTGTGCTTTTTGGACATCAACACTAAGGTGGCTTTGAGACAAGTTAGTTTTAAATAGTACTCTGGGAATTGCAGCCTTTTAATTATGGTTAAAGGGAATTGGAATTTTGTAAATACCCTTGTCATACCACCTCCGGCTTCCTTCCCGCATTCAAATCATAGATGTATCCAATGTCAGGCAATCGGCTGATCAGAACTAGTGTATGGCTTATGACTTAAGATGTACGTTGCCTCTCCCAGAACAATGAGATCTTTGGAAGCCATAGGACTGTGATGGCCCTCTCTGTGGGCATGTGAACCATCATCCAGCTGATTTTTGGGTATGTGCTGTGTATGTGGGGGCCCAGAGGGGTCGCACACGGATGCGTAGGGGGAGGCACCCTTCCACGGCCCATTTTTGGTCCCAGGAAGCTGCAGGAAGGCCTCTAGGCCCAAAATGGGGCATGGGAAGGTGCGGTACCCCCCTGTGGCCCAGTTTTGGTCCCACAAGGCTGCAGGGAGGCTTGCTAGGCCCAAAATGTGGGGGATGTGTGGGTGCAGTGCTGCTCCATGGCCTATTTTTGGTCCCAGGAGGCTGCAGGGAGGCCTGCTAGGCCCAAAATGAGGGGGATATGTGGGTGCAGTGCTGCTCCATGGCCCATTTTTAGTCCCAGGTAGCTGCAGGAAGGCCTGCTAGGCCCAAAATGGGGCACGGGAAGGTGTGGTACCCCCCTGCGGCCCATTTTTGGCCCCAGGAGGCTGCAGGGAGGCCTGCTAGGCCCAAAATGAGGGGGATATGTGGGTGCAGTGCTGCTCCATGGCCCATTTTTAGTCCCAGGTAGCTGCAGGAAGGCCTGCTAGGCCCAAAATGGGGCACGGGAAGGTGTGGTACCCCCCTGCGGCCCATTTTTGGTCCCAGGAGGCTGCAGGGAGGCCTGCTAGGCCCAAAATGTGGGGGATGTGTGGGTGCAGTGCTGCTCCATGGCCCCATGTTTGGTCCCAGGAGGCTACAGGGAGGCCTGCTAGGCCCAAAATGGGGTGGGGCTGGGTCGTGCATGTGCAGGGTGGGAGCACTGGGGGTGGTGATCACACATGCATTGCTGGCACGCAACGAAAATTAATGTCATAGAGTAGGGGTGGGTTCTAACATACCTCGCCGACAGTTTACTTCCTCCCTTGCCATGTGGCCATGTGTGTGGCAAGTGCAGTACCAAAAATCCAGCTTCTGCCCATGTGCAGAAGCAAAATCCAGCCAAAAAAAAAAAAAGATGGTAGCCAAAAAGCACCGAAAACTCAGCTTCTTTGCATGTGCTGAAGCAAAAAACAGCAAAAAATAGTGGGGAGCAAAAAAAGAAGAAGGTGGTCGCCTTGACCGGCACCAACAGAGCTGGCTCTGTGACATCACTATCAGTTTACTACAGGTTCTATAGAACTAGTAGTAATCCACCTCTGCCATAGTGCTTTCATGTTGGAAGCAATCCATTATCCGCAATGACTTTTTTGTAGTATCTTAATTCAGATGCTTGTTTGAAATTCTCCTCATTGTCTGGAGAATTAGCTTTTATGGCAGTCCATTGCTACTAATATTTGTTTATTTATTAAAACTGGGCAGAGTAAGCAGTTACTATGCCATTGGAAAGCAGCCAGATCTCACTGGAATAATTTTGTATACTAACTAGACAGTTGGTTACACAGGATGTTTCCTAAAAATAGGGAAAAAAAATTCCCAAGGCAGGAAGATGTAATTTGGTGTAGTCGGCCTTTATTTTACCCCATTATTTGGGAATGAGGAAAGGTACTTTCTTGTGGCTGTTCTGCTCCTTTACTCAAACCACAGATTTTTTTAAAAAAATCTAAAAAGTGAATATTTTAGTGGAATTAACAACAATAATAGCACCAATTATTTCCCTAATCCCGTTTCTTTAAATAAAACTTGCTTGGTACATATACCTAACAACTGTGAATTATGAGATGTGCCTGATAGGCATTTGGAAGGAATCCACATTTTTTAATATTAAATTGCGCTGGTAAGCAGCGACTCTTCAGGGGTTTGAAAGATTTCCTTAAATGTTTTAAGGAACTGATGTTTTTGATTGATGCTCTTTGGCTGAACTATCCATCCCTTCCTATACCTTGCTCTTTGATGGAACAATTGTATAATACATTTTCCAAATAACTTTTTGAACTATTCAAAAAAATTTGAAAAAAAAATCCGGAATATCATGTGCAGACACCTTCCAAGTTCCAGACTAAAATGGAAGTCTACAATTTCCAGCAAGTTAAAGGTACTTGGCTTAGGGCTGAATAGTCCATACAGTAAAATCTTGTTTATTTTCTAGTTGTACCCAAATGGTTTCTTTTCAAGGTGTGCATCTATATACATAAAGTGCCTTAACATCTTTTTTCCCCTTCCGGGAATCCTAAACTTGGTTCTTATTGCATGAAACATATTTCCACTTAAAGGCACATACAATTAAAAGGCATAGAAAATTAATAATAATAATAATAATAATAATAATAATAATAATAATAATAATAATAATAATAATAATAATAATTTATTAGATTTGTATGCCGCCCCTCTCCGAAGACTCGGGGTGGCTCACAACAACGATAAAAACAATATTGTACAGGCACAAATCTAATATTAAAAAAACCTAAAAAACCTATCATAATTAAAAACCAAACAGCACATACATACCAAACATAAATTATAATAAGCCTGGGGGAAAGGTGTCTCAAATCCCCCATGCCTGGCGGTATAGGTGGGTCTTAAGTAGTTTACGGAAGACAAGGAGGGTGGGAGCAGTTATAATCTTCGGGGGAAGTTGATTCCAGAGGGCTGGGGCCACCACAGAGAAGGCTCTTCCCCTGGGGCCCGCCAGACGACATTGTTTAGTCGACGGGACCCAGAGAAGGCCAACTCTGTGGGACCTTATCGGCTGCTAAGTGGCATTCAGTTTTCCATCTTGGCCTCTCATAGCTTGGTATTCTAGCATTTCATAACATTTGTTATTGTCTGTTGCTGCTGCTGTTTTATGGATAACTTTCTTTTTCACTAGTTATTTGGAACCGTTTTATCCTACCTTTGGATTTATTTCAGGAACGTGCAGTAGATATTTGGGCCATATGCTACTCCTCTCTACTTTTTCTCTTTTTGCATCAGATTGCTGGACTTGCTGAGTGCTTTTGCTTTGTCTGTGGAAAATGCATTTTAAAATGATTTATATTTACTTTTCTACTCCCAAAGGCATATTGGCAGTTTGGCTTTCTCCAAGCAGAGGTGGGATGAGTAGAGTTTCTGAGGCTGAGCAGACAGTAATGAGAGGAATAAATGTCTTTGACCATAGATTGAGAGAATGTGGTAGACAGAATATACCGCGATTTAGCCAAGAATTTTATAAACCATCCCCACGGATTATGAATGCTTTAATTTAGATTCATGAGAAAGGAGTTGAGCTTGATTTACAATTTTGTATTTCAGCGGCTGGGTAAACATTCCCAAATATCACAACATTTCTTCCTAAAACATTGCATGATTTCTCTTGCGGTGACCAAAAAAGCTTGAAATTCGCGAGACCAAGAAAATGTTGTTTTTCAGCTTTCCTTTGGATGAAATAGCAAAGCAAAAAATTAAAATAAAACTCTTTATATGGTAGCATTAACATGGATGTCTTCCAGTGCTAGTTAGGGATTTGATGAGTTCCAAACCATATTTGAATTTTTAAAAAATCAAAGCTTTAACATTATATTACTGTAAACATATAATTTTCAGACACAATATATTATTTCATATTTTATGAAAATAGGTTAAAATCCAGGGACCTACACAGAGGCTTGCTAACATCATTGCAACTCTGGTCTGTTAGAGATGCTAGAAAATATCTTTGAAATTCTGGTTCTGCTGAAAAATAGAAACATAGAAAATGAAAATGACCTCGTGGTCCATCTAGTCTGCCCTTATAGCATTTCCTGTATTTTATCATAGGATGGATATATATTTATCCCAGGCATGTTTAAATTCAGTTACTGTGGATTTACCGACCACATCTGCTGGAAGTTTGTTCCAAGCATCTACTACTCTTTCAGTAAAATAATATTTTCTCACGTTGCTTCTGATCTTCCCCCCAACTGACCTCAGATTGTGCCCCCTTGTTCTTGTGTTCACTTTCCTATTACAAACACTTCCTTCCTGAACCTTATTTAACTCTTTAACATATTTAAATGTTTCGATCATGTCCCCTCTTTCCCTTCTGTCCTCCTGTTGCTTCTTGTGACTGTGGGATTTTGCTTCCTGTCAGATGCTTTTTTTCTTGAGTAGGAAATGCATCATCGTTTGATATCGATTGAACCAGCCAGGACATCTTCATTTGCTTAAGGCGAGAAACAGATTTCTCCAAATGATACATATGGAGTACAGGCTTGAGCTGACTAGGAGTCAGTAAATCTCCTTGGAAACAGAGGCCTTGCGATTCTAATGGAGAATTATTAGCTCCTCAAACTGTATTTCACAATTCTTGGCGAAAAGTCATGCCAAAAATTAATAATCAATATAGATATAAATTTGTAAATGCGATTTTCTGGAAATTCCTGTAGCCCTCATTTAACAATCTGTTGCTTAGCAACCATCTGAAGTTACAAGGCTATTTAGGATCTGGTTCTGGAGTACCGATAATCTCATACCCTAAGGTGATCGCATGATTGCATTTTGGGCATCTGATAACTGCCTTGCATTTACAACCGCTCACAGCAGTGGCACTGAACAATAGCAGCACAGTAGTGCATCATGGGCTGCTTCTTAACTCAATCAGTCAGAATAGAGATAGAAGGTATCTTGGAGATCTTCTAGTCCACCCCCCCTGCTCAAGCAGGAAACCCTATACCAGGGGTGTCAAACTGGCAGCCTGAAGGTCGGATGCATCATGAACAGGCCACGCCTGCAAAGGGGAATAGTCACATGACACTATCGAGTTTGACACCCATGCCCTATACCAGGGGTAGGCAAACTTGGCTCTTCTGTGACTTGTGGACTTCAACTCCCAGAATTCCTGAGCCAATCATGCTAGCTCAGGAATTCTGGGAGTTGAAGTCCACATGTCATAGAAGAGCCAACTTTGCCTACCCCTCTGCCTTATACCATTTCAGACAAGTGATTGTCTTCTCTTTTTTTTTAAAAAAAAGACCCAATGATGAAATACCAACAATTTCTGAAGGCCAGCTGTTCCCCTGGTTAATTATCATCACTGTTAGGAAATTTCTCCTTAATTCACACTCTAGTTTCTCTTCAGATCATATAAATCGCCTTACTTGCTTCTCTCCTTGATTAGTTTCCATCCATTGTTTCTTGTCCTGCTCTCCAGTGCTTTGGAAAATAAGTTGACCTCCTTCTCTTGGTGGCAGTCCCTCAAATACTGGAATTCTGCTATCATATCCCCTTTAGTTCCCCCCACCCCCTTCTAGCCAACCAAAACCAAAGCCTGCAACCGTTTTTCATATGTTTAGTCTCTGGACCTTTAATCATCTTAGTTGCTTTTCTTTGCACTTTTTTCCAAAGTCTCAACATCTGGATGCAATATTCCAGGTGTGGCCTTATTAATAGTGTTGGGCGAACCAAACCTGCACAGTTCGGGTCCTTACCAAATTTTGTGGTGTTCGGCATGCTGGACCCGAACCCGATTTTTTTAAAAAAATTGTGCTTTAGTTCGGCGTTCGTGTCGAACACCGCGAAAGCCACCGACCGGCTGTCATCTGCTGAGAAGAGGAGGAGGAGCCGGGTGCTGGTGGCTGCGGAGGAAGGCGAACCCCGGGGAGCTGTCAGCCGGTTGGGAGGCTGGGAGGGAGGCACAAAAGGAGCTGGGGAATCCCACGAAGAGATTCTGGGGGCGGAGCTTTGATGTCACGTACACCGGCAGGTTGCTAAGGACGCCAAAGTGATCACTTCCTGGATTCCTTTTGAGGGCTGTGTGCGCCCCCCTGAGTTCCACCTTTGTTGTCAGAGGATTGCAAGAAGCTGTTGCAGCCAAAAATAGAGCTTGGGAGCCCATTTTTTCTGGCAGAGTGCTTGGGTCACTACAGGTGCTCCCGCCACAAATAACGAGCTGGCCACCCCCATCCTGGGCACATCCATCCCAGCCCCCCAAAGTCAAACACAACCCTGATGTGGCTGTCAATGAAATTGAGTTGGACACCACTGGTTTATAGCAAGAAAATAAAAGAAATGCATTAATATTAAGTTGCACAGAATAAGAAGGTGGAAATGCATTGGGTATACAGACCCCTGTGCCTTCAAATATCAACTTGGGACTTCTGTGAAAGTAATCTGAACTATCAGATAAGTTGCCCTGCTAGCCGCATAGTGTGAATAGAGTAGAATTCTGTATTGGCCCAGTATGATTGGACGCACAAGGAATTTGTCTTTGGTGTATATTTGGTGCATAACATGTTCTTGCAGATAGGATCATGACAACAAAATGTTTCACTTCCTAAACTCAAAGAAGACATGAAAGACTAGCTTAGTTTTATTTATATTTTCTTTTGTAGAGAGAGCAAGGTGTGTACCACATGCCTAATAATGACATACATTATTATCATCATAATTTTGGGGGGGGGGGAAAATCCTGTCCTAAAATTATTATAATTAAAGGTGGGAACACCTTAGCTGGAGGAGAAGTGGTGAAAAACAACAACTCTTTCTTTCATAAGCAATTTTTGAAAGTTTAGCAATACACTTACATTGTACCTTGTTTATTTATTTATTTATTTTGCACCTTGGCAAGATGTATTGCTCATTCAATGAGCCCTATCCCCCAATCTAGTTTCTGCGTTTACCATATGGTCCTTATTGGTCTGTCCCACAAATGTGGCTATAAGGAAACTGGCTTCTCTCTCTCTTTTAAAAAAAAAACCCCTTTGAATTTAGCTACAACGCCATTATCCCAGGGATAGTGTAATTCGTCTTAAAGATAGTTTAGTTCAATAAATCAGTTTCTGTTAATAGTTTATGTAAGTAGTTTGCTTCACTAAACCACAATTATTATTTTAAATGTTTCTTGGGTGGCTTTTTTCGCTACATCACTTTACTAATAATATACAGTGATCCCCCGTTTATTGCGTCCCCAACCATTGCGAACAGGGTACTTCGCTATTTTTCAACCCGGAAGTCAAAATACCATCTACGCATGCGTGCCCGTGGGCACGCATGCGTAGATGGCAACCGGGAGATCAGCTGCTGGGCGGCTTCCCTGAGTCTTCCCCCTCTTGCTGGCGTCAGCGAGGAGTTTCCCCACCGCCCACGCAAACTCCTCGCTGCCGCCCGCCCTTCGCCCGCCCACGCCGTTCATTCTCGCCGCTTTCGAGCCGAATCCAGGAGCGAATTCGCTCCTGGATTCAGCTCAAAATCGGCGAGAATGAAAGGCGTAGAAAAGGCGTTCCTTGCCATTCGTTCTCGCCGCTTTCGAGCCGCATCCAGGAGCGAATTCGCTCCTGGATTCAGCTCAAAATCGGCGAGAATGAAAGGCGTAGAAAAGGCGTTCCTTGCCATTCGTTCTCGCCGCTTTCGAGCCGAATCCAGGAGCGAATTCGCCCCTGGATTCAGCTCAAAATCGGCGAGAATGAACGGCGTAGAAAAGGCGTTCCTTGCCATTCGTTCTCGCCGCTTTCGAGCCGAATCCAGGAGCGAATTCGCCCCTGGATTCAGCTCAAAATCGGCGAGAATGAACGGCGTAGAAAAGGCGTTCCTTGCCATTCGTTCTCGCCGCTTTCGAGCCGAATCCAGGAGCGAATTCGCCCCTGGATTCAGCTCAAAATCGGCGAGAATGAAAGGCGTAGAAAAGGCGTTCCTTGCCATTCGTTCTCGCCGCTTTCGAGCCGCATCCAGGAGCGAATTCGCCCCTGGATTCAGCTCAAAATCGGCGAGAATGAAAGGCGTAGAAAAGGCGTTCCTTGCCATTCGTTCTCGCCGCTTTCGAGCCGAATCCAGGAGCGAATTCGCTCCTGGATTCAGCTCAAAATCGGCGAGAATGAAAGGCGTAGAAAAGGCGTTCCTTGCCATTCGTTCTCGCCGCTTTCGAGCTGAATCCAGGAGCGAATTCGCTCCCGGATTCAGCTCGAAAGCGGCGAGAGCCAGCGCCCCCCGGACCTCCAACCCGGGTTTGGGGGGCTGCTAGGAAGCCCTCCATGCCGGCGGCAAACAGCCGTGCCGCCCCCAATCTTCGGCTCCTCGCTAGCGCTGTGGGAATAAAAACACAATCTGCACATGCGCAGAAGGTGTTTTTACTTCCGCATCGCTACTTCGCGAAAACCCGCTCGTTGCGGGGGCTCCTGGAACGGAACCCTCGCAACGAGCGGGGGATCACTGTAATTACAGTCACTCAATATACATTGAGGAGTAAAGTTATGATCCTGCTTCTGCATTTACTTAATTGGATAAATAAGAAGTTGTAGAAGACCAGCAGTATGGAAGGTGGAGAAGGATGGTGGGTCAAATTGCAGCAAAGAATTTGCTTCAGTTTCTTTTAGCCATTTAAAAAAGTTAAGGTAACCTCCCCATCACCTGAAAACTATTTGCCTTCTGTTCTTTCTCCACTGAGTCAAGACAGGCTAAAAATCCTAGCTGACCTTTGGCTGAAATTACTTCTTCCTTGTCAGCCTCTGGCTAGGAGTCAGGAGACCTTTTTCACTGAGCAAGCCATTGTAGAGATAAGCTTGGAGAGGAGCCATCAGAAGGGTTTGAGGGTCAGATGTGGGAGATGCAACTTTTAGAAAGCCTTCTGTTACTCAGAAGAGTTTCTTGAGGATTATCTGCCTGGTCTTCCTGGTTTTTTTGGGTCATGGTGGTGGTATAACATCTCAGTCATTACAGTGCAGAATTTGTAGAAATTGAACATCAACCAGTCTGCATTCACAGGCTCATCAAACTTTTCATACAAGCTCTCCAAAATTTTGTGAAAGGCTTTGAGATAGTCCAGGGCATTGTCCTTTGTGTCCACTCTCGTGGAGAACTTTGAAGTTGCAGAACACAAAGTTGTTAGGCTTTGTATAGAATGGAATAGAATAGAACTTTATTGGCCAAGTGTGATTGGACACACAAGGAATTTGTCTTGGTGCATATGCTCTCAGCGTACATAAAAGAAAAAGATACATTTGTCAAGAATCATGTGGTACAACGCTTAATGATTGTCATAGGGGTCAAATAAGCAATGAAGAAGAAGAAGAAGTATCTCTGTTCATTGACCATTTGTAGAATACCACATTCTCTTCTATGTTTACCTCTTGTTCAGGCAGGCTTTCCTGGTCTGGTTGTGAATCATGCTGGTTGCTAAATCTTGTTTATAGATCTCACGGGCGGCTTGTTTAAGCCTCATCCATATTCTGCTATCCCATTTGAAGTCTGGCATATATTTATACTACGTCAAAATTAAAGCATAGCTTAGAATGTACATATAATTAGACATAATATACCTAATACAGTTTAGATAATAGAAAACTGCTGTTAATTAAAAAGGAAGGAAAAGCAATGGTTCTGGGAATGGAAAAACTGCAAAAGATACATCAGTACATAGAAACATAGAAGACTTATGGCAGAAAAAGACCTCATGGTCCATCTAGTCTGCCCTTATGGTTTATATACCAAAGGTACAACTTTGTCTTTTGGTATATAAACCATAATACTCTCCTGTGAGTGGAGTCATGTTCACCTGAGTATAAATAGAATAGAATAGAATTCTTTATTGGCCAAATGTGATTGGACACACAAATAATTTGTCTTGGTGCATATGCTCTCACTGTACATAAAAGAAAAATACATTTGTCAAAAATAATGAGGTACAACACATAATGATTGTCATAGGGGTCAAATACGCAGCGAGGAAACAATCAATATTAATAGAAATCTTAAGGATACAAGCAACAAATGACAGCCATACAGTCCTAAGTGGGAGGAAATGGGTGATAGGAATGATGAGAAAAAACTAGTAGTAGTCATAGTAGTGCAGACTTAGTGAATAGTTTGATAGTGGTGAGGGAATTATTTGTTTGGCAGAGTGATGGAATTTGGGAGAAAACTGTCCTTGTGTCTAGTTGTCTTGATGTGCAGTGCTCTGTAGAGACGTTTTGAGGGTAGGAGTTGAAACAGTTTATATCCAGGATGCGAGGGGTCAGTAAATATTTTCACAGCTATCTTTGTGATGTGCAGTATATAGGTCCTCAATGGAAGCGAATGTTTTACCTGCTGTTCTGTTACAGTATGTGTTACAGGTAGCCTTCAACTTACAACCATTCGTTTAGTAACTAGTGTTACAATGGCACTGAAAAAAGTGACTTATCATTTCTCCGTACTGAAGGAGCGGGTCCAGCAGTCACATGGGTTGCTCATGTCCAATCCGGTGGAACTGAGCCTAGTGTTAAAAAAGCTTGCCGGATCCGCCCCTTCCCCAGAATTCGCTCAGTTCGCATATCCTGCGGTTGTATTGTGATAGCTCGTTCAACATTCTAACACCTTCCCTTCGATCTTTTCCTTCAAAAGTAGTAAGAATTGTTTTACCATTATTATTTACTTGCACGGATAGCGCCAGCCGTTTGAGGCTCGGCTTTTTTCCTTTGGAGAAGTTGCGGTTTCGTTTCCCCCCGGCGGTTTTGCCGTGTACGATTCCCGCTGCCGCTTGTGGATTCCTTTAATCCTTTGGCCTGGAGGTTTCGGTGCAAGTATTGATTTATTGATTCATTATTGTAATATGATTAAAGGGCTTTAATATACCTCCTGCGGAGTGAGACGCCTTTCTAGTCTCCTGGACTTAGTCGATCGCTTCCCCTTTAAAAATCTCAGATGATGAGGAATCCCAAATAAAGGTTCCTTCTCCAATTACTATTTTTCCTTCTCAATTGTTCAAATCTCTCCTCCTCAAAGCTAGAATTTCTACGGGATTAGCGGCCCAGGAGAAACAAGCCTCCACTTCCACTGATCCCCCGGAGGAGAACTTACCTTACTTCACAGAGGAACAGGAGGATAACGAGGTAATTCCTATGCCTAAATTGTTTAAAGATGCCTTACTTAAACAGTGGGATTTCCCAGCCTCTGGCCTTAATCCCTCCACCAAGGACAGAAAATTGTACAAACTTTCCTCTTCCTATGAAGAGCTCCTCTCCTTTCCTAAACCGGATGAACCTGTCAAGATCCTTCACTCGGCAGCGGCTGTGCCAGGCGAAGCAGAGGAAGTCCTCCGCCCAGAGGACAAGCGGATTGAACAAATGCTCAAAAGAGGATTCACCGCAGATTCCTGGGCCATTAAAAGTTCTGCAGCAGCTTCCTTTTTCTCCAGAGCCATGCTTCTGTGGCTTCGCCAACTACAACAGCATTTTCCTCCCGATGACTTGAGAGGTCAACAAGACTTCAACAAGGTCTTTGCAGCTGCCCAGTACGTGGCTGATGCCACCTTGCAATCTACTAGATTTTCTGCTAAGTCTATTGCAGCTTCTACAACGGCAAGAAGACTCCTATGGATTCGCCCTTGGCAAGCGGGAGTACGCCAGAAGTGGCAGTTATCCCAGGGTCCCTTAAAGCGCGACCTTCTTTTCGGTGATCTTCTGGATCCACTCCTCACGGAAACCACGGACAAGAAGAAAGTCTTGGGCCCAACCACCAAAAAGGCTACCAAAACGCAGTCCTTTCGTCGCCCAGGGCGCCAGCCAGATCAGGCGGCTTCCTATCAGAGATCTCCAGGTCAGTATTCCCCCCGCTTTCGTTCCCAAGGTAGGAACTCCAGGGGCAGAGGTTTTCGCTTCCAAAGGGGAGCGTCCTCTAACAGGGCTTCAAAGAAACCTAGATGGTAATTTTTCCTCAATTCCCATAGGGGGTCGCCTAGCCCATTTCGCCTCTAATTGGCGTCTCACCTCCAAGGACCCCTGGGTCATTGACACTGTTCAAACAGGCCTTCTGTTAGAATTTGTTTCTCCTCCCCCGAAACGTTTTATTTCCTGCCCTTCTCCCAGGTCATCCTCAGATTGTAACCGTATGGAGGAGGCCATTTCTCATTTATTGTCAATCAGAGCCATTCAACCGGTCCCTTCCGGTCAGAAGGGCCTAGGATTTTACTCCATCCTATTTATGGTGCCAAAGTCCTCCGGAGGTTGGAGAGCTATTTTGGATTTAAAGAAGCTGAACCTATTCATCAAATATAGGAAGTTTAAGATGCACTCCTTATCTTCTATTTTGGCCGCCATCCACACGGGAGATTTCATGGTCTCTTTAGACCTCACTGAGGCCTACCTTCACATTCCTATAGCCAAGTGCCACAGAAAATTTTTACGTTTTTCCTTTCAAGGTAGGCATTTCCAGTATAGGGCAATGCCATTTGGCCTTTCCTCGGCCCCTCGGGTCTTACAAAGCTCTTGGGGTCCCTGGCGGCCTATATCCGGGCGTCTCCCATCCACATTTTATGTTATCTTGATGATATTTTGATTCATGGGAACTCCCTAGAGAAAGTGATTTCAGACCTGTCAGTCACCATGTCAGTCCTTCAGGACCATGGATTTTCCATCAACTTTGATAAAAGTCATCTCCAACCTTCCACATCCATTTTACACCTGGGTTCCATTATTAATTCAGAATCCTCCCAGGTTTTTCTCTCTCCCGAGAGAAAATTCAGTATAGGGGAGTTAATTTCCAACATTCTATCCAAACCTTCAGTATCCATAGTAACTCTGTCTTCCCTTTTGGGGAAGATGGTGTCATGCATAGGCATCATTCCCTGGGCTCGCCTTCATGCTAGGGAACTTCAGTGGCTCCTATTACCCTTTCAGAGATCGGGGCACAGCAACTCAAATCGTCGCATTGTCATTCCACCAAGTGTTCGCAGATCCTTCAAGTGGTGGAAGTCTCCGGCCATGGACAAAGGATCCCCGTTCAGGTGCCCGGATCAATTTGTCATCACCACAGATGCCAGTCTATCGGGATGGGGCGCCCACGCCCAGGGGATGATAGCCCAGGGCACATGGTCCCCGGAGGAAGCTTCCAGGCCAATCAATTGGCTAGAATTAAGAGCCGTTTCTCTGGCTCTGAAACATTTCTCTCCTCGCATTCCCAACCGGCACGTTCTCATTCTCACCGACAACATTGCCACAAAAAGCCATATCTGCAGACAGGGGGGCACGAGATCCAAGGCTCTCATGAGGGAGGCCCTCAAGTTAGGCCTTTGGGCGGAAAAACATCTTCGGTCGCTCCTAGCCGACCACATCTCGGGGAGCCTCAACGTCCAGGCGGATTGGCTATCTCGAGCAACGATAGACCCAGGAGAGTGGAACCTCCATCAGGACCTGTTCCATCAGATCTGCCTCAGATTCGGCCTACCTATACTGGATCTCTTCGCGACCAATGCGAACGCCCAACTCCCTCGCTTCTTTTCCAGATTTCCATCCCCGGGAGCGGAAGCAATCAATGCCCTCCGGAGCCCATGGCCGCCAGGCCTACTTTACGCCTTTCCTCCAATTCCAATTCTCCCGGACGTGATTCACAAGGTCCTCACCGAGAGGGCCCGAGTGATCCTAATCGCCCCTTATTGGCCCCGCCGACCCTGGTTCGCGGATCTCCAACAGCTGTCCGTTCAGGACCCCTGGCGACTCCCCGTTTCGGGGGATATGCTGCGGCAGGGGGCCTCATTCCATCCAGACCCGGAGTGGTTCCACCTCACCGCCTGGCTGTTATCAGGAGAGACTTAGAACTGCGTGGTCATGACCCCGATACAGTGGAGGTCATTTTAAAGGCCAGAAGGAGTTCGACCAATCGAATCTACGACCACACGTGGTCCAAGTTTCACCAGTGGTGCCTACAGGAAGGCCTCTCCCCTCTGTGCATTCCCATACACAGAATTATCTCCTTCCTTATGCAAGGCTTCCATAAAGGACTTTCTACCAGCACCCTCCGGCGTCATCTGGCAGCCATTTCATCTGTCCTAGGGGGCCCCCGCAGACAGCCTCTCCGATCCTTTCCAGAGGTTCAGGAATTTCTCAAGGGCATAGCCAACCTCAGACCTTCCAAGGTCCACAGGTATCCATCTTGGGATTTGCCTCGGGTTCTCCATTCCCTCACGCAGGCACCATACGAACCCCTAAAATCAGCGTCCCTAAGGTACTTATCTTTTAAGGTAGCATTCCTGGTGGCTATTACCTCTGCTCGACGCATTTCGGAGCTGGCTGCCCTCTCAATCAGGCAGGACCTTTGTCAGTTCCATCAGGACAAGGTAGTCTTGCGACTGGACCCTACCTTCTTACCCAAGGTCAGTTCCATGTTCCACAGAACTCAGGATATTGTCCTACCTTCCTTCTGCCTCCAACGAGACCATCCCTTGGCAATTAGATGGCACACTCTGGATCTTATTAGAGCGCTGAGAATCTATATCCAACGCACAGGACCCTTTCGGAGGTCAGAAGCACTGTTTATAGCCTATCACCCCAGAGTCATGGGGACCAAAGTGTCTTCAACAGTAATAGGCCGTTGGATCAGAGGGACTATATCTAAGGCCTATGAATCGGCCTCCCTCTCAGTTCCAAGGAACATCACAGCGCATTCCACCAGAAGCGCAGCCACCTCGGCCGCTTGGGCGACTCAAGCCCCGTTGGAGGAGGTCTGCAAAGCAGCCACTTGGGCCTCGCCAAATTCCTTCATCAGGCACTACAAGATTGATGCTTACGCTTCAGCGGACGCTGCCTTCGGCAGAAGGGTACTCCAATCCGTTATCTCACACGATAGCAATCTAATCCCACCCTAGGGACCATCTATTGGGTATGTCCCATGTGACTGCTGGACCCGCTCCTTCAGTACGGAGAATAGGCGTTGATTGCTTACCTGAACGCCTCTTCTCGTACGGTGAGCGGGTACAGCAGTCACTTCCCGCCCTTGTATGTGTCTTCCTTACCTTTCTATAATCCTTTTTTCCTCTAACAATAAGAGTTGAACACTACAGAGCTTCACAGCTGAGCCTAGTCTATGGATTCGCGAATTCTGGGGAAGGGGCGGATCCGGCAAGCTTTTTTAACACTAGGCTCAGTTCCACCGGATTGGACATGAGCAACCCATGTGACTGCTGTACCCGCTCACCGTACGAGAAGAGGCGTTCAGGTAAGCAATCAACGCCTATTTTCCACACAGCTATTGCAGCACCTTCGTGGTCACATGATCAAAATCCAGATGCTTGGTAGCTCTTCATATTTATGAAGGTTGGAGTAATTTCAGGGTCACGCGATCGCATTCCATGACTCCCTGGCAAGTAAAGTCAATGGGGAAGCAGTTTCACTTAATAACCATATTACTTCCCTAACGACTGCAACAATTCATGTCGCTGTGGCATGAAAGGTCATGAAAAATCACTTAGCTGTCTTGTTAGCAACTTTGGGATCAATTGTAGTCGTAAGTCTAGAACTACAGTGGTACCTCTATTTATAAACTTAATTCGTTCTGTGTCCAGGTTCTTAAGTAGAAAAGTTTGTAAGAAGAAGCAACTTTTCCCATAGGAATCAATGTAAAAGCAAATAATGCCTGCGACTGGGGAAACCATAGGGAGGGTGGAGGTCCTGTTTCTTCCCAGGAGATTCCCAGGGAGGCCCCACGGAGGCTTCTCCCTGCCTTTTCCAGCCCTGTTTCCTCCCAGGAGATTCCTAGAGAGGCCCCACAGAGGCTTCTCCCCGCCTTTTCCGGCTCTGTTTCCTCCCAGGAGATTCCTAGAGAGGCCCCATAGAGGCTTCTCCTTGCCTTTTCCGGTTACAGTTTCGGAGGCTCGGGTTTGTAAGTGGAAAATGGTTCTTGAGAAGAGGCAAAAAAAACCTTGAACACCCGGTTCTTATCTAGAAAAGTTCGAAAGTAGAGGTGTTCTTAGGTAGAGGTACCACTGTACTTGTAATCAACTAATGAAACTTTCTAAATTTCTGGTAAATACCATCTTGAAAAACAAGTTTTCCTGAATGTAAAGAAAAGTTATCTCTCTCACTTTTTCCCAAATGAAATGGAAAACTTCTATTGAGTGTATTATTGATTGCAAGGCAGCTATGTTCAGCAAGTATAAATAGTGCTAAGAAAAAATAAAAGCAGTGAAGTTAAAAATAAAAAAAATTAAAAAGTTAAAAAGAAAAAAGAAAAGCAGTGAACAATTGTTACATATTCAAGATGCGATTAGAAACTGGAATGATTCCCCATTGATAAACCTGCATCATAAAGCTAGTATTATTATCACATTTGCATGAAACAGCTGCTTGGCATAATGCTTAATTTGCTTTCTTCCTTGAACTTTTAGCAGAATTCAGATAGTTATTTTAAAGACTATTTCAGGGCTGTCTAATTTCTTCAGTGTGAAGGAACTTGGTATAAATCACCAAAATATCTAATAAAGTATACTAAGGACACAAAACTGTTTTTAAACAGTGCCAATTAATCAAAGCAGCACATGTTATGAAACCATTGAAGCAGCATGGTAAATACCTTCCACTGCTTGGAATTAATGTGGAGTCAGCCCTTAATGCTGGCCTCCTAAAATGAAGAAAGTTTCTTTTTTTCTTTCTTTCTTTCTTTCTTTCTTTCTTTCTTTCTTTCTTTCTTTCTTTCCCTACTTACTTACTTACTTACTTAATAGATTTCTATGCCGCCCTTCTATATATATAACTATATATATATATATAAAACTATATATATATATATAAAACTATATATATATATGTTTTCGTAGATTTTCACGGGTATATGTATGTAGATTGTTCTGAGTTCGGGTTTTGCCCCGTGTAATATTTTGAGTGTCTATGCAACGTTTCGGTGAAATCACATTCACCATCATCAGGCTGAAGTTTCAAGCTTCGTGCTGTTGTAAATATGGAATGTTTGCAACTGCCATTTCTTCCTTATATATAGTGTTAGGGGTGGAGATTTGGTTTGAATGTAGCAAATAGATTGGGTGACTATCGGAGGGAGTTCGTTCCAGAGGGCTGGGGCCACCACAGAGAAGACTCTTCCCCTAGGCCCCGCCGATCGCCATTGTCTGGCCGATGGGACCTGGAGAAGGCTGACTCTGTGATACCTAATTGGCCGCTGGGATACATGAGGCAGTAGACGGTCCCGAAGATAATCTGTTCCTAAGCCATGAAGGGCATTAGAATTCTAGCCCTGTGATGGTGAATCTATGGCACCTATGCCACAGGTGGCACACAGCGCCCTCTCTGTGTGCATGTGAGCCATGGCCCCAGTTCAGGTCTGTCATGTAGGAGTGTGTGCTACCTGCCCACCTGCTGGTGATGTGGTCTCTGCTGTGCATGTGCAGGGGGGTAGGGGCTGTGTGCAGGTGAGGATTCCACTTACCGACCGCTACCGGTATGCCCTCCGAGATTGTTGCGGGTATGTGTGCACCCGGTGGGCATGAGATTTAATTTGTGCACATGTGCAGCAAGCCCACATGGCATCGGACCAGAATACCTTTGGAACTGCCTGCTGGCGCACGAATCCCAGTGACCTATTAGTTCCCACAGAGTTGGCCTTCTCCAGGCCCCATTGACAAAACAATGTCGTCTGGCAGGACCCAGAGAAGAGCCTTCTCTGTGGCGGCCCTGGCCCTTTGGAATCAACTCCTCCCAGAGATTAGGACTGCCCCCACCCTCCTCAACTTTCGTAAACTCTTGAAAAACCCCCTATGTCGCCAGGTATGGAAGAATTTATATATCCTTAGCTGTCTTGGTTTATGTATGGTTTGTTTGGGTTGTATGATTGTTTTTAATAAGGGTTTTTAAAACTGTTTTAATATTGGATTTGTACATGATGCTTTTACTTGTTGTGAGCCGCTCCGAGTCCTTGGAGAGGGGCGGCATACAAATCTAATAAATTGAATTGAATTGAATTGAAGTGAAATCCCGCAAGAGGACACTTGCACCCGTGAGATTTTGATGATTTTTGGCTATTTCTTTGCTTTCACCCATGCGCAGAAGCCAAAAATGCCCAAAATCGGCACAATCTTACAAACAAGAGTGTCCATGCGCAGAAGCAAAATCTTGTACATGGCGCGCAGAGATGGGTGCGCATCTCAATTTTCACCACCGGAACCCCCGATCCCAGCCCTACCACCTGCAAACCACTACTGGCTGTGTGTTGGGGAAGGCAGGGGGCATGCATGGGGCCCACACACATTGCATTTTGAGGCTCAGGTTTAGGGTTAGGCATTTGGATACTCCGTCCCAAAAAAGTTAGCCATCACTGTCCTAGCCTGTCCTGTTTGGGATATGACTTATAGGTTTGGCATATGACAGCCAGTATAGTGTGATTAAAGCACCAGGCTAGAAACCAGGAAACCATGAGTTCTAGTTCTGCCTTATCCTGAAAGCCAGATGGATGACCTTGGGTCAGCAGCCTTAGGGTGGAGGAAAGGGCAAATCACCTATAAAATATTTCCAAGAAAACCCCAGAGATGTGTCCAGGCAGGCATCAGGAATCCAGACTGACTCACTCCTCCCACATCCAAAAAACCCCTAAAACAAATAAACAAACCCTCCCCAACAAAAATAAACAGAACACAACTCCCTCAAAACTCTAAGCCCATTAAAAAAAAACAACCCACTGTTATTGAAAGCCACAAAATTTTTGACAGAATATACTTGCTGCCCAACTGTTGCTGTAGCTCATCTGATCAACAGCTACCAGCCAAACCTTAGTTGATGTCATGTGTGTAAAAACCGATTTCAGGTTTTGAACGAGAAGGTTAAGACAGTGACGGGAATAAAAAAAAAAGGCTCCTCTTTCATGAGTCAGGAAGTTGGTGGGTTTGTGCTTGATTACTCAAATATTTTGCCCGGAGGACGTTCCCGTACACGGGTCTTGCTTCATGCTCTTGGGTTCAGCGGATCAGCATCTTTTGAGGTCAGGAAAAGATGACTTGATCCAAAACATATGGTCTGGATGATTTGCTTGAGCGATCTGGTTTGTTTTATGATGCCTTTTTTTTTTTTTTTGGTTTCATTGCAAACTTCGCAAAAGGAGAGATCAGCATTCAGAAAGAGGGGCTGCTAAGCTGGTTTCCCTCCCATGTCGGTTTTTCCAAGGACCAGAATCAAGGAAATGTGTTCTCTCTCTTTGTTTTTCTTGTAGCAGAAAACTTCCATATATCCTAAGATGGGACTGTAACATGTGAAAAAACAGGAATATGTGCCTCTGCTCCCCCCCCCACCTTTGCATATTTGGTTCTGTGCTGTTTCTTTGTAACTTTGTGGGTTTTTCAGCCCATGTTTCCAGCTGTGGGTGTTGGAATGCGGACTGTTACTCCATCCGAGACTGTTTTCCAAGGTTTCTGGGAAATGTCCGGGTGAAAATGATCTCCCACCATCCCATTCCCCCCTGTTTCCCTGCTTGCTTTTTTTTTTTTTTGGCGTCAGAAGGAAAGCCAGTGGAGTCCAAAGAAAAAATAAGCAAGGTTTTCTTTTTATTTTGTTTGCGCTTCCAAGTTCTAAAAGCAAACAATCTGAGCCCCATTAAAATGTCTTCCCCAAACAGTAAGGCCAGTGCTTGTCTTTCCAAATAAATATGTCTGGAAGACTCAAATTCACTCACAACTAGCCACCTCTGGTACCAATCAATGGAAAAATCTCTCATTGTGTATGTGTGTGTTGTACGCACGCCTGTATGTGTCAAAGGATGAATTGAGAAATTTAAACACAGTTTTCCCTTTTGCCCTGAAAAACCTTTCCTTTTTGTCCTCTAAGCTCTGCGTTAGGTTGTAGGCTACGAAAGGGACCATGATTTTAATTAACCTGGCAACAAAATAAGAGCAATTGGCAATTTGATCTGCTGTTTACGCCCTTTTAACCCTTATCATATCTGGAACTGTCGATCAAGATTCCTAGCAAGAGGTAGAGTGAGAGAGAAATAGGGTCAGCATATATACTCTATGAATACAGTGGTACCTCTGCTTAAGAACTTAATTCGTTCCGTGACCAGGTTCTTAAGTAGAAATGTTTGTAAATAGAAGCAATTTTTCCCATAGGAATCAATGTAAAAGTAAATAATGCGTGCAAACCCATTAGGAAAGAAATAAAAATTCAGAATTTGGGTGGGAGGAGGAGGAAGAAGAAGAGGAGGTCGCTGTTGAAGGAAGAAGGTGAGGTGAGGGGAATAAGAAAAATCCAAAACTTTAAGGCTTAAAAAAAAAGAGGGACTCTGAAGCAGCGATGAGGAGCATGCGCCTCCCATACACCCGGCGCAAGACTGCCTCCCATATACTGTGTCAGAGAGAAAAACCCAGGTGGGCGAGAGGGGGGAACCTCCCACTCCTTTGATCAAAAGGCGGCTGCTGCTGCTGCTACCTGCTTCCTGCTTCCTCTTCCTTCCCATGCTGAAGGGCTCCCCTCTTCTCTCACTTGCTCACTTTGTAGTCGGCGCCTTTCCTTCACTGTGGTGACACCTTGATTTGGCTGAAGCTGAGTTGATCTGGCCAGGGCGAAGCACCCTCTTTTGCCTTTCCACGCTCAGATGCTCCAGGAGGCAACCTCGTGCCGAGTGTGTGGGAGGCAGCGCGAGGGAGTCACCACCATGAAGTGGTTTATTCCCTCTCCAAGTGCCCAGAGAAAGGAAAACGCTCCGTTTGCTCTGTGCTGCCCAGAGCAAATGGAGCGTTTCTCTGGGCGCTGGCAGAGGTTTATTCCCTCTCCAAGTGCCCAGAGAAAGGACTGCCAAAGCCTCCTTAAGCACCACCGAAAGGCTCCTCTGGCAGCCCAGAAAACCTCAAGATGGGCGGGATTAAAGGGGGAATGGCAGGAAATAGTGTGGGCCTTTGTGCCGCTCTCAAATTTCCTGGGAAATTTTTCTGGGCTCGGGTTCTTAAGTAGAAAATGTTTCTTAAGAAGAGGCAAAAAAATCTTGAACACCCAGTTCTTATCTAGAAAATTTCTTAAGTAGAGGCATTCTTAGGTAGAGGTACCACTGTAAACAATTACTTTAATTGTTTCACCTTCCCAGGAATTCCAGGACTATAATTCTGTGAGGAGACTAGGGTTTAGAAAAGAGATTTCTGTTAAAATTTCCAGAGTTCTTTTGATAAAGCCTTGAAAAACTAAGCTGGGGGTATGAAAGTGATTAAAAATTGTACCCTCTCTTTTTGTCATGCAAAAAAGTCTCTGAGGCATATTGGAAACCCGTTCAAAAGTGTCCGTTTTGTAGCTGGAAGATAACTCAAGATCACAGCTATACATGTGCAGTCTTGCATATTAATGCCGTGATTAACATAATTCTGCATATGTAATATCTTGCATATGCCATAAATTTCACACGTAAGTATCAAATGTTCATCTGTCTATACACTCTCAAATGTAGATTTGAGTGATGGGTGTGGGCATTCAAGAATTAATGGCTTTAAAAAAACTATATGCAGTAGTACACATATACAACACACAAACACACACATGGACATTTGCATACATTCATGTATCTGCACATGGACATTTACATATATTCATGTATCTGGGTGGGTTGTTGGCTAGTTTTCATTTTTATAACTCCATTGTTCAATTTTCTTTCTATTAATAAACCCTTTTAAAAAAAAACCCAAAGAATGCATTATACATGCATGTGCTGTGGGTGCATTGCTTATGGCTGCTCTTTGTGTGCGCAAATGTCTTTCTGACTGTGACAAAGCCTGCCCCCACCCCCTTTTAACTAAATCATGCCTTCTGCAGCGTTATTCTGTTGCTGAATTCTTTGTGGCGTGCATCTCAAGGAAAGCATGTCTTCTCCCCCCCCCCCCCCATCAAGGGAGGAAAGAGGAGGTATTGTGGTGTTTCTTCATTCCCAAAATGTGTAGCTGCGAAGGCAATTGCAGCCCTGGCTCCTTGGCAAGGAGCCAGCTGTCAACTGTGTTTTTATCATGCAAAGAGGTGTGGGAGGGGGAGGGAGCATAGTAAAAATGCTTGGGGTTACATCACTGGGGAGGCGTTTGACAGTCCCTAAATCCCAGGATTCCAGGAAAATGGAAACCTCACAGCCTACTACAATAGATTCAAGCAAGACTGTTATAATAACGGAGAGGGTTCACTGGGTTAGCTTGTATAAGTTGCATACATCAGCTTTTGTGCTCTGTTCCTTGGCACCCACCCTTTCTGAATTTAATTTCCCGTCAATGGATTTTTCCAGGAGTTAAACGGCCACTAAGGATGGCCCCTTCCCTCTTTCATTTGACTGCTGCAGGCAGAGACAAACGTGAGTCTCTTTCTGGCTGAGATTCAAACATTGTTCTTTCCCTTCCCCGAAATATGGAAATAATGAATTCCTTTAGCAAATGAGTTCATTTCATGCGTTTCACATAAGCTCCCTAAAACACATTTTCTTGTTAAATACAGACCGGTTATTTTTCTCCTAACTGAAAATGTTTTAAAGCAGAAAAATTTAGCCAGATTCAAATTTTTCCAGAACTTTTTTAAAAAAAATTCCCGTAAAATCAAATTAGGCAACCTTCAATTTTTGGACTCCCCTTATTTTTCCATTGACTCTTCTGGCAAGCTGGCCTTACTTTTCTTCCCAATTTTATTTCCCAACCTTAGTTAAAGTAGTTTAATTTTTAAGGGAACTTGGTAATAGTAATGAGTGAGGTTTTTGGCTCTTTTGTTTCGTGGAGTGAAGGAGATTCTCCTAATTCTGTGCTATACCAGTACCATTTGATGCTTTGTTTCAAAGCCATGGCTTTTGGACTCTAATTTGGGGAGAAGTTGAATTATTTATATTTCGACCCCCAAAATGTGAGAGGATTGAACAAATGGATGTACATCTCATCTTGCTGTCACCCATTCTTTCATTTTATCTTTTTTTAAAATATATTTTTATTAATTTTAACAAACAAACATGACAAACACGACATATAACAAAACGTGGAGCTACAATTGCTCCTCTTAAAATAGAAGTATTCATTGTATACAAGGAAGAAAGATCTTATTACTATCTAACACCATCTAGAAAATAGAGAGAAATATCTATTATAACACACTATATAAAAGCACATCTAAAAGTTTATAAAAAAATATATAAAAATTCTTAATTTGTAAATTAAATCAAGTAGAAATAAAGAAGATAAGAGAAAAGGAAATTACATTTATGTTATAACTAATCACAATTTAATAAAGATTTTCTATTAAATTCAAAATTTATTTAAAAAAATATAACGGCAAACTTATATCTTTTTCTTTTTACCCCACCAAGTATATATATACCTTCTGCCAGTTATTAGAGAATTCTGAGTCTTCTTGATTGTTTAACATTCTTTCATTTTATCTAAGTAAGCCGTTTGGAGGAAGAGTTATACTAATTAGAATGGTGTTAGCCCATAGGGCAACAGAATCCAGAGCATGATACCATGGTCTTTCGAGACTGAAGGATGCCAATGCCAGTCCACAGGGGCAAAATAATAATAAAAAATAAAAATCAGAAATTATTTGATTGGTGTTGTTTTGGCTAACGCATTTTGCTCATGATCAACCACGGCTCACAAATGTTTATGTCTAAAATACAATTTGTTAGTAAAATTCTTTATTGGCCAAGTGTGATTGGACACAAAAGCAATTTGTCTTTGGTGCATATGCTCTCAGTGTACATAAAAGAAAAGATACATTTGTCAAGAATCATGAGGTACAACACTTAATGGTTGCCATAGGGTACAAATAAGCAATCCAGGAAACAATCAATATTAATATAAATTGTAAGGATACAAGCAACAAGTGACAGTCATATAGTCATGTGGGAGGAGGTGGGTGACAGGAACCACGAGAAAACTAATAGTAATAGTACTGTATAATGCAGCCTTAGTGAATAATTTGATAGTGGTGAGGGAATTATTTGTTTAGCAGAGTGATGGCGTTCAGGAAAAACCTGTTCTTCTATCAAGTTGGCTTTGTGCTCAGTGCTCTATAGCATTGTTTTGAGGGTAGGAGTTGAAACAATTTATGTCCAGGATACGAGGGGTCTGTAAATATTTTCACTTTTCTGAATTTGTTAGTAAGAAAAAGTTTTACTGGGTTTCCCCCCACACTCTCTGAAGAATAATCCCAAATTCTTGCTGAATCAGAAAAGGGTCTGTGGTGCCCACCACCTTCCTTTCCATGCTGGTTAGCCAGAAACTCAAAAAAATTGTATACCTAGTTGTTGAACCAAATGATTGATAAAATATACGTGCTATTGATAGAAGAGAATATGTGTGGCTCAGGGTTGAATTCTGGGGTCCTTGGTGGTCTTTGAGCTTCGTTGCTTTCTTGCAGATATTTCATCGCCAAACTAGGTAACATCAACAGTGGAGGAAACAGGGTCTCCACCCTCTGTGTATGGAGGCTTCATTCTTTTTTAAATTGTTAATAAGCAACAGTAGATTTCCAGGCACGTGCCTAAATCCCAGCTCTCTGAGCTGCAGGTAGTTCTTAAGTAATAACTTTTTGTTCAGTGACCATTCAAAGTTACAGTGACACTAACTAATGGTACCCGTACCCAGGGCCAAAGTTATGCCATAGTAGTGTCCCTGCAATCATGTGTTCAAAATTTGAGCACTTGGCAGCCCACCTGAGCTTATAATTGTAAAGGCACTTCAACTCTTCCCCCCATCTTGGTTCTTGGTGGTCCGGTTATTAGAATGCAGGATTGCAAGTTAACTCTGCCCACTGCCAGGAGTTCGATTCTGCCCAGTTCAAGGTTGACTCAGCCTTCCATCCTTCTGAGGTCAGTAAAAGGAGGACCCAGATTGTTGGGGGCCAATAGGCTGGCTAAACCACTTAGAGAAGGCTGTAAATCGCCTGGTGTGGCAGAGCATGGCAGGGGCCTCGGAGTGCAGGGTGACAAGGGCAGTTGGGGCTTCACACTGCAGTACTGAGTGGGTTGTATTATAATACTGTAATGGAGATTTTTTTATCATCATGGTACTGGATTAGGGATTCTCAGTACAGCTTCAGCTTCGTGCTACAGTTCAGAGGCTTCTTGCAGTTCCAGACCTATGTATGGTTCACCAAGAAGCCCTGAGCCATAGCGCAGCAAGCAGCTCCAGAACTGCAGCGTGGCAAGTAACCCCAGACCCTCAAAGTTTTGGTGTTGCTTGCTGCCCTGGCAGTTGGGTGGGAAATAGGTGGTAGGGGGAATTTATTTATTTTATTTATTTATTTATTAGATTTGTATGCCGCCCCTCTCCGCAGACTCGGGGCAGCTCACAACAATAACAAAAAACTATGTATCACAAATCTAATATTAAAAAAGTCTCTAAAAACCTCTTATTAAAAAAAACAAGACACACACACAAACATACCATTCATAAATTATATAGGCCAGGGGGAGATGTCTCAGTTCCCCCATGCCTGACGACAGAGGTGGGTTTTAAGAAGTTTGCGAAAGGCAAAGAGGGTGGGGGCAATCCTAATCTCTGGGGGGAGCTGGTTGCAGAGGGTCGGGGCCACCACAGAGAAGGTTC
Source organism: Erythrolamprus reginae (assembly GCF_031021105.1). Taxonomy (NCBI): domain Eukaryota; kingdom Metazoa; phylum Chordata; class Lepidosauria; order Squamata; family Dipsadidae; genus Erythrolamprus; species Erythrolamprus reginae. The sequence continues at coordinate 192,921,361 of NC_091951.1, read as the reverse complement.
TTCCCCTGGGCCCCGCCAGATGACATTGTTTAGTCGACGGGACCCGGAGAAGGCCAACTCTGTGGGACCTAACTGGTCGCTGGGATTCGTGCGGCAGAAGGCGGTCCCGGAGTTGAAGGGGAAGCAATCCCTTATCTTGGAAGAACCAAGGGTAGAGGCTGGGTTGGTCAGGAATGGCTTGGATTAGGATGTCTCCTTGGCTAATATTTTGTGGGATTCAGCATTGTGCAGGGACAGCTGTTGCTAAGCAGTGCAGTCACGTATACGACTTCATTGCTTAACACCGTCAATTTTGATCCCAATTGCCATTGTAACTCAAGGATTACATGCACAGCAAATTTTGTTAAATTTTTGGCTCACAAAACATTTATCACTAATATTCCTGTTAATGTTTCGGGAGAGGGAGAGAGATTGCTGTGATTCTTTGGATTGCATTTTGTGAGTAGAAATGGCACAAAATGTAGCATTACCTAAACCGCGATAAGAAAATTACTGCTATTGATTTCTGAGGCTATTTGAACAGAACAAGCATGATTTTCAATGTTGCCAGTCTGTGTAAGTTAGGCGGCCACATACATTTGTTCAACAAATAATAAATCAATAATTTCTCCCATCTGCCTGTACAGTATTTTAGAAGAGCTAAGAGCTCTTCTATGTTTCTGAAATCCCATTGATTTCAGTGAATGCGTAATAATCTGCTTTTGGGATTTGCTTTAGAAATATGTGGATTTATTCCCATGGATAAACTGATAACTGGGTTTTTAGCTTTTAAAAAAAAGGTTCATCCAAAAACATATCTATGTTGACTTGATTGTGTTTGCGATGAGCAGGGAATGGATCTTCTCAGACCTCTTCGCTTTCCAATATTCCATCTCTGTAGTTTACCTGTCATCTCTTTAATCAAGACATATGGAGGTCGTGGAATTGCTATGCATTTGTGACTCAGCTTGTCTTTTTCTTTGATGTGGGGTAGGACGAGAAAGTGGAACTCTTCAAGCATATGGCACTGCATTAATATATGTAAAGATCATCGCTTTTAATAAAAGCGCGGCAAAGCCCTTGCAATTGTATGCCTGTCAAAAGTTTCTTTCCTCCTCACTTGAGATGCCTTGAAATCCAACTTCCCGCAGTACGCAGCCATGTCCTCTGATATTGCTGTTCTCTAAAGCAGCGTTTCCCTACCTTTTTGGAGCCACGGCACATTTTTCATATTTTCAAAATCCTGGGGAACATTGGGGGGGGGGGGGCTAAAAAAGTTTGGACAAAAAAATCTCTCTTCCTCCCTTTCGCTCTATTTCTCTCTCCCTCCCTCTTTCTCTCTCTTCCTTTCTCTCTCCATCCCTCTTTCTTTCTCTCTTCCTTTCTTCCTCTCTTTCTGTCTCCTCCTTCCTCTCTCATCTCTCTTTCCTTCCTCTCCCTCCCTTTCTCTCTTTCCTTTCTCTCCCTTTCTGTCTATCCTTTCTATCTCTCACCCCTTCTCCCTCTTTCATTCCCTTTCTCTCCCTCCCTTTCTCTCTCATTCCTTTCTCTCCCTCTTTCCTTTCTATCTCTTTTTCTCCCTCCTTCATATCTTCTTTCTCTCCCCCCTTCCTCCCTCTTTCCTTTCTCCCCCTCCCTTTCTCTTCCTTTTTCTCTATCTTTTCTACCTCTTACTCTTTCTTTCTCTCCCTCCTTCATTCAATTTTCTCTCCCTCCCTCCCTTTCTCTGTCTTTCCTTTCTCTCCCTCCCTTGTTCTCCCTGGGGCTGCCTGTGCCTGCCCTGCACCACCCAACACGGACGGACAGCCCCCGGTCATCGGTTCGTCCCCCCCCCACACGGAGGGAGATCAGGCTGGCGAGGGCGGTAGATCTGCGTCCCCAGCCACTGGAGGGAAATCGGGCTGGTGGCGGCGGCGAATCCACCTCCCCAGCTGGGCGGAGGGAAATCGGGCTGGCGGGGGCGGCGAATCCACCTCCCCAGCCGGGTGGAGGGAGATCGGGCTGGCGAGGGCGGTGAATCCGCGTCCCCAGCTGCGCGGAGGAAAATCGGGCAGGTGGGCGGGTGGCCGTGGCTCCCTGCGCGCCCCTGGAAAAAGGTGCACGGGGGGCATTTTGGGGTGCGCTGGCGCAGGCGTGCCCAGCCTACAGGGAATGGTGCCCGGGGCCGCTGCAGCCGGCAGCCTCCTGTTTCCGCTGCCATTGCCCTCCTGCCGGGCCCCAAAGGACAATTGTTGCCACCCCCGCCAGGAAAGCTCCAGCTGGGCGGGGTGCTACCGGTGGCTCCGCCCTGGAGCTCTTGCTCGCCGCTGCCATCCCCCAGCATCTGCCCGGGGCCGCTGCAGCCGGCAGCCTCCCGTTCCTGCTGCCATTGCCCTCCCGTCGGGCCCGAAAGGACACTTGTTGCCACCTCCACTGGGAAGCTCCAGCTGGGTGCGAAGTATAAAGCTCAGCTTCCGGTCTCAGAAGCTGAGCTTCGCGGCACACCTGATGATGTCTCGCGGCACACAAGTGTGCCGCGGCACACCGGTTGAAAAACACTGCCCTAAAGCTTCCCCCCCCCGCAGCTCAAAAGGTTTCAGAGAGCTCATTTGATGTGTAGCATGCGACTTGGTTCTGATTTAGCTTCCCGAATAGATGCAGAACTGCCTTTGCTCTCTTCCTCAAACAAATGCATTTTTTGTAGCTATGCAGAAAGATAAGAATGAATGAATTGGGCACAGCGTTAAAAGTCAGCTGCAAACTCTCAAACGTCATTCCTTCACCCTACTTGGTGGCCTATTTTTTAGCACAAGCAACATCTCCCCCCCAATTTAATTGTATGGTCAGTCATCAATCCCTAAAGCTGGTTCCCCACCACCACCACCAGATGCTTCCCCGAAGAAATGTAGCCTAAAGAGAGCTATTGAATTAACTAATTAGGAAAACGGTGGCATAATTTTTCGTAACGGATTTCTAGAGAAAGGCTTGGCAAAAATGCTGGAATAAAATGTTCTATCTCAGAACAGGGGATGGAACTGAAAGTCCCTGGGTAGTTTCCAATTGGGTTGTGTAGTTTCACAAGAAACAATTCCCCAACTGCCTGGCAAATGATGATCTCAACAGATAGGAAAGTAGCGGGTAGATCAGCGTTTTCCAAACATGGCAACTTTTAAGGCTTTGTGGACTTCAACTTCCTGAATTCTCAAAACCAACACGGCTGGCTGAGGAATTCTGGAAATTGAAGTCCATAAGTGTTAAAGTTGCCAAGCTTGGAGACCCCTGATACAAACCATATTGAGTTAAAAATGAACCTATTAAGGCATAAGTAGGTTCATGTGTTTCCATAGACTATTCATTATTGTAATAATCTCCATACATATTAGTATACAATTTTAAACACTTTCCAGCTACATGGCTACTCTGGCTGGGATGGTGACATATGTAGTCTAGAACAGTGTTTCCCAACCTTTTTTGAGCCGCGGCACATTATTCATGTTTTCAAAATTCTGGGGAACACTGAAGGGGGGCGGGGGGGCTAAAGAAAAGTTTGGACAAAAAAAAAATCTCTTCCTCCATTTCACTCTATTTCTCCCTCCCTCTTTCTCTCTCTCTCTTCCTTCCTTCCCTTCTTTCTCTCCATCCCTCTTTCTTTCTTTCTTCCTCTCTTTTTTGCTCTCTTTCTCTCTCCCTCCTTCCCTCCCTCTATGTCTTTCCCTCTCCCTCCTTCCCCCCTTTCTTTCTCTCTCTCTCTTGCTTTCTTTCCCTCTCTTTCTCTTGCTTTCTTTCTCTCATTCTCTCTCCCCTCCTTTTTCTCTCTCTCTCTTTCTCTCTCGTTCACCACGCCAGCAACAGAGAGAAAAAGAAAGAGCGAGAGAGAGCCGGAGAGAGAGTGGAGTGCGCAGCAGCCATCAGCCTCCTCGCCCTCCCAGACGTCCCCAGCGCCCGGCCTCACGCCGCCTCCCATTAGCCCGGCCGAAAGCCACGCAGTCCCGGACTCCCGGATCGCTTGCTTCTCTGGCCAGCGCGGCGCTTTCCTGGGCAGATGGTTTTGCTGACCGGAGAAGCGAGCGATCCGGGAGTCTGGGACTGTGTGGCTTTGCGCCATGAAGAGAAAACGGCAGCAGGGAAAAGTCGGCCGTTTTCTCTTCATGGCGCAAAGCCACACAGTCCCGGACTCCCGGATTGCTCGCCCCAAGGCAGGAGGCGGCGGCGGAGGAGAGTGGGCGGATCGGGCGGGCAATGGGGCAGGGCGGAGAAGCCAGGGGCGCGTTTGGCCAGAGCACCGTGGGGAGGCAGGGGCAGGGAGGTGCGGCAGTAGGTGCCTCCGGCCAAACGCGCCCCTGGCTTCTCCGCCCTGCCCCATTGCCCGCCCGATCCGCCCACTCTCCTCCGCGGCCTCTCGCCGCGGCACACCTGACGATGTCTCGCGGCACACTAGTGTGCCGCGGCACACCGGTTGGGAAACGCTGGTCTAGAATACTTGGAATATACCAGATTGGAAAAGGGTCTTTCTCTTTCTGTATCATTATAATTCATAAATCTATAGTTCAAATAATCTTGGATTATTCAGTATTTATTCAAAGAGGCTTCAGAGGGTCGCTAAGGCAGCATCAATATTATATGTTGAAACTCAGCTTTTTTTGGGTGGGGGAAGCATGCATGATTTCTGCTTTGCTGACTAAGTGAATGTAGGTGTACTTGCAGAAGTAGTAAAAAATTATTATTTACCAATTAGTCATCCTTGAGGGATTTGTAAAATACGTCAAGAACCAAACCCAATTTATATACATTTTTGAAGACTTCAAGGAGTTGACTTAGTACATTTAAGTACTAATAGTCTTCTGTGTTTTTTAAAAGCTATTTTACCATGGGAATTAGATCATGTATTTTATTTTATTTTATTTTTATCTTTTGATACTGTCATAAAGCAGTTTATTTATTGTCATAAAACAATTTGAAGAGCGGGGAGGGTGCAGTGATTAGACTGCAGCACTGCAGGCTACTTTAGCTAACTGCTAACTAGTTTAGCAGTTCAAATGTCACCACTGGCTCAAAGTTGACTCAGCCTTCCATCCTTCCATGGTGGATCAAATGAGGACCCAGATTGTTGGGGGCAATTTGCTGATTCTGTAAACCGCTTAGAGAGGGCTGTAAAAACAGTATGAAGTGGTATATAAGTCTAAATGCTAAATGCTGTTGCTAATTAATAAACTACTACATAGCATACTTTCTCAAATTGTCAAGCAATAAAAATTATTTCCTGCTTCAATTTAATACATTGGACTTAGAAAAATCTTGTAATTTCTCCCCCTTTCTTGAGACATGAACGCTAAAATATCTGCCCTTGGTAAAATGCAAATTTTTCAAGTTCCTGGGTGTATAGGAACAAATTAACCCAGAACACTGTTGACCGTGCTTCAAATTAAGTACTTATTTTTCATTCCTTTAAGTACCCTAGATAAGAATGTGCCTGTGATTGCAGCTTTTATTATTATTATTATTATTATTATTATTATTATTATTATTATTATTATTTTACAGGTAACTTTTAAGTACTGTAGTGTGTTTCTCCAAAAATAAGCTCTCCCCCCAAAATAAACTCTTCCCTGAAAATACCATTTCATCTAATTAAGATTAGGGAGACAACTGGAAATCAGGTAATATGACAAGTGGATCTTGCTACATGTGCCCCAAAATAATAAGACCTCCTCAAAATAAGGTCAAGTGCTTATTTTGGGGTACAAAAAAGTATAACACAGGGTCTTATTTTTGGGGAAACACGGTAGTTCTATGAGTTCCAAAGCAGAGATTTTTTTATTTGTTCCAGAACAAATCTAGACCATGGTTTGTAGCTATAGTCACTCTTCGAAATAATTTCCCTGTTAATTTTGTTAGTCAGAAATAGTTCTACAGTGATCCCCCGATCATTGCGAGGGTTCCGTTCCAGGACCCCTAGCAATGATCGGGTTTTAGCGAAGTAGCGCAGATGGTGTTTTTACTTCCGCAGCGCTAGCGAGGAGCCGAAGATTGGGGGCCGCGCGGCTGTTTTAAAACGTCGCCGGCGGCATGGGGGGCTTGCCAGCACCCCCCGGACCCCCAACCCGGGTTTGGGGGGCTGCTAGGAAGCCCCCCATGCCGGCGGCGACGTTTTAAAACATCCGCGCGGCTTGCCAACTGAGTCCCGAAGACAAACGTCAAAGGCGAACTTCCGCGTTTGTCTTCGGGACTCATTGGGAAGCCGCGCGGCTGTTTTAAAACATCGCCGCCGGCATGGGGGGCTTCCTAGCAGCCCCCCAAACCCGGGTTGGGGGTCCGGGGGGTGCTGGCAAGCCCCCCATGCTGGCGGCGACGTTTTAAAACAGCCGCGCGGCCCCCAATCTTCGGCTCCTCACTAGCGGGCAGGCAGGCGGCGGACAAGCCGCTCGCTGGCGCCGCTCGCTCGTGCTTCCCAGCTGAGTCCTGAAGCCAATTCGCTTCAGGACTCAGCTGGGAAGCAGCGAGAATGAACGGCGTGGGCGGGCGGGCGGGCGCGCGGGCAGGCAGGCGGCAGACAAACCATTCACTGGCGCCGCTCGCTCGCGCTTCCCAGCTGAGTCCTGAAGCCAATTCGCTTCAGGACTCAGCTGGGAAGCGGCGAGAATGAACGGCGTGGGCGGGCGAAGGGCGGGCGAGCGGCAGCGAGGAGTTTGCGTGGGCGGTGGGGAAACTCCTCGCTGATGCCCGCCGCTCGCCCTCCCGCCAGCAAGAGGGGGAAGACCTAGGGAAGCCGCCCAGCAGCTGATCTGCCCGGCGCCATCTACGCATGCGTGGCCATAGAAAAAAGGGCGCGCATGCGCAGATGGTGTTTTTACTTCCGGGTTGCAAAATCGCCATATAGCCATTTCGCAATGATCGGGATCGCAATACCCGGGGGATCACTGTATTTGCATCTGAATCAATAGCATTATATCAATTTAAATTTTGGAAGTGAATTGGCTGCACTAGGAAGAAGGCAAGACTTGCCATGAAAAGATTCAAGCAAGTTTAGTTGGCTGATCACAATAAAATAGGAATCCACACTGGGTAAAGCCCAGTGAGTCTATCCAAGGGTATCAGCAGTTGCAAATTATCAGGTGAGAGAGAAGTGTACAAATGTTCCGCCAGAGTTAAAATTAAGTTAAAGGTTAAGGGGGGGGGGGGGGGAAATGTGATAAAGTTTACATTTAGAAATAGTAAAGAGGGGAAAACAGTGATGATCTGTTCAGCCTTGTTATTCCGGAGAAATGTGTGATGTGGTTTTTCCATGTGTCAGAGCTGTAATTCTTTTGAACCAAAGCCAGCCAGGGTTGCCCTGCTACAAATATCTTTCAGTTGGAACATTACCATGTCAAGGGGAAAGCCCATTTGTGCAACACGAATATTCAGATATTCAGCAAACCATATGATTGAGGTTTGCAACATTGGAGTTATTTGTTTGAAAATAATATAGATAAAGGTGCTCTATCCAGTCGCAGGTAGATTTCAAATAATTCTGTAGGATATTTATTTATTTATTCATTTACTCATTTACTCATTTATTTACTTATTTATTTACTTATTTACTTACTTATTTATTTATTTATTATCTATCTATTGGATTGATTGATTGATTGATTTCTAGCCCGCCCTTCTCCTGAGACTCAGGGCAGCTTACAACATAAATTACCGTATTTTTGGTGTATAAGACGCACCTTTTTCCTCCCTAAAAAGGCTGATAATTAGGATGCATCTTATACTCTGAATGTAGCTTTCCCCCCCAGCCCTAACTAGCTGCTAACGATCTTCCCAGCTCTTAACCTGAAGGCTCTTTCATTGTTTCTCTCTGTGAAGAATGTTTTCCTAAGTCTTTGCAGGGTTTTTCTCATTACTCTAACTTGCTCAGAATAAGTTTCTTTCCAGCCCTAACCAGATGCTAATGATGTTCCCAGCTCTTACCGCTTGCAAGCTCTTTCAATGTTATTTCTGCAAAGAATGTTTTCCAAACCCTGTCTTTGATTTTTCCCCCCATTCTCTATTTGCTCCAAATGTTTCTTTCCAGCCTTAACCAGGTGCTAACAATGTTCCCAGCTTTTACTGGCTTCAAAGCTCTTTCATTGTTACTCTCTGCGAAGAATGTTTTCCAAACCCTGTCTTTGTAGGATTGTTTTTTCATTGCTTTACTTGCTCCAGATGTTTCTTTTCAGCCCTAACCAGGTGCTATTAATGTTCCTAAGCTTGTTCATTGTTTCTCTCTGTGAAGAATGTTTTCCAAGTTCTAAGTCTTTGCAGGGTTTTTTCATTACTCTAACTTGCTCCGGAGACATTTCTTCCCAGCCCTAACCAAGTGGTAACAATGTTCCCAGCCTTTACCAGCTTCAAAGCTCTTTCATTGTTACTCTCTGTGAGGAATGTTTTCCAAACCCTGTCTTTGTAGGGTTTTTTTTTTCTTTCATTGCTTTACTTGCTCCAAATAATGTGCTGAAGCTGACCAGACTAAGAACGCTAGCCAAATGAATACCTGGTAAGCAAATACTTTCCCCTATTTTCCTCCCCAAAAACTAAAGGTGTCTTATACTCCGGTGCGTTTTATACTCTGAAAAATACGGTATATATTTAACACAGAAATCAGAAATAATCTAAAACAACCCAATCTAATAAAAACTTAAAAACAGTTTACCCAACCACCCCATATGATACATCAATCTGTCACACCAATCATCAAATCAATGGCAGGAGATGGAATAAGATGATCAGTTCAACAGCCCCAGGCCTGTCAACACAAATGTGTTTTCAAGTTCTTCTGAAAGGCTGGGAAAGTAGGAACCATGCGGACCTCTAGTGGGAGTTGATTCCAGAGGGCGGGGGCAACCACAGAGAAGGCCCTTACCCTGGGGCCCTGCCAGCCAGCATTGTTTGGCTGACGGGACCTGGAGAAGGCCAACTCTGTGGGCCCTGATTGGTCACTGGGATACGTGAGGCAAGAGGCAGTCCCGAAGGTAATCCGGTCCTAAGCCATGTAGGGCTTTAAAGGTTAAAACCAACACTTTGAATTGTGTTCGAAGACCTGTTGGCAAGCAATGGAGCATACAGAATGTTGGTGAAACATGGGCATGTTGTCTAGGAAGACCCATGACTGCCTGCGCAGTCATATGAGAAACCCAGTGCATTAAACATACAAATCTAAATTATAGCGGGACACCCCCCTCTCACCTCCACCTGGCTCTAATACACGGATGGGCAATTAATTTTCCCAACATACCCACATGAGAAACCCAGACTGTTATGAATGGTCACTTCTCCATTCTTTTCCTCTGCTCCCCTGCTGTTGCAGGCCTGTGAGCTGAATGTGGCTTGCAGGTGGTAAAATGCCCAGGTCTAATCTAATATACTGCTCAAAAAAATAAAGGGAACATTCAAAGAAAACATCCTAGATCTGAATGAATGAAATATTCTCATTGAATACTTTGTTCTGTACAAAGTTGAATGTGCACAACAGCATGTGAAATTGATTGTCCATCAATGTTGCTTCCTAAGTGGACAGCTTGATTTCACAGTAGTTTGATTTACATGGAGATATATTGTGTTAAGTGTTCCCTTTATTTTTTTTTAGAGCAGTGTATATTGATGAGAAAAGTTACATCTATTTTGACAGCATGCATGTAATGTATTAAAAATGTGCTGTCTATTTCATGAATTGGAGCCAAGCTAGAAACCAGGAGACCATGAATTCTAGTCCTGCCTTAAGAACAAAGCCAGCTGGGTGACTTGGGCCAGTCACTCTGCTTGAGCCCTCAGGAAGCAACCCTGGCAAACCATTTGTGAAAACATTGTCAAGAAAAGTGCAGGGACTTTTCTAAGAGGCAGGTAAAGGGTTAAATAAGGTTCAGGAGGGAAATGTTTTTAATAGGAAAGTGAACACAAGAACAAGGGGGCACAATCTGAAGTTAGTTGGGGGAAATATCAAAAGCAACGTGAGAAAATATTATTTCACTGAAAGAGTAGTAGATCCTTGGAAGAAACTTCCAGCAGACGTGGTTGGTAAATCCACAGTAACTGAATTTAAACATGCCTGGGATAAACATAGATCCACTGTAAGATAAAATACAGGAAATAGTATAAGGGCAGACTAGATGGACCATGAGGTCTTTTTCTGCCGTCAGACTTCTATGTTTCTATGTTTCAGTTGCCAGAAGTCAAGGCAAAGTTGTTTTTTTGTTTTTCAAATTGCCCATTCCGATTCATCCAATGATGCAAGTTGCATCATTGTTTGAAGCAAAGCTTGCATTCAGGTTTTGATTTTAATAAGCCCACTGATGTTGCCCTTGAAGACCATATAAAAACTACATTTGGTCCAGAATCCCGGAAATCCAGGTCTTTGGGGTATTGTTTTGTTATGGTCACATAACATCTTTATTTCTAAGTGTTTTTTTCACCCATAAAACCAAAGGATGGGACCAGGTTAACTGTAGACTCTCTGCCCCGAGGGTATCTGTCTCTCTAACCCCTGTAATAAGGAGGTCATTCCGTGGGTCTGTTCTTGAAACAAAGGCACCTTGTGGGATTCATGAGGTGTTGCCTGGCCTTTGAAGTATTTCTGTGTCTCTTTCCACAATTCCTTGTCCCTGCAGGCCCTTAGGAAGATAGTTAAGGCCTGGTTCTTTGCATGGCTGCTTTGTGGGGAGATGAGTAGAATTCCCATCTGGTGAAATATAATGAATGTGAGACATTGGTCCCCAGTTAAAGATTGTAGTTATTTTAACTGCATTTGTTCTCTCTCCTCCCAGTATTTTAATTTACTGGGTATTGTATGCCGCCTGGAGTCCCATTGTTCGAATGCCACGTATATATTATAAAGAAATACATAAATAAACGAAGGTAAGGGCAAATCTCCAACCACTCCAAATGTGTTATATTAGATAGGACCAAATAACGGCTCCTATTTATTTATTGCCATTAAGAGCTTTGACACCACATTTTAATTTACATAAATGTACTTTGCTAAATGGAAACTGGTGTTAATTTCCCATAGTACTTGAATAATGAATAATAATATTCCTGGCAAATGTTTAAGGTAAATCTCCTCGAAGCAATTATTTAACTTCTGCTGCTTTTCAAATTTATGGTGAAGAGCTGCGTGTGATTATCAGCAGAAACGCAATGATGTGGGGAGTGTGCGTTTTGTGATGTCCACAGGATATCTAGGCTTAGAAACAAATTTGGAATACAGAGCAGAGGGAGAAGGGAAAATGTGTGTGTTTGTGCGTGCATGGAAATATAAGTATAACAGAAAGAAACAAGACAGAGGGGATGGACGACAAATTGTATTTATAAGGCCTTCTCATGCATACAGTAAATAGTTGCAGCACAAACAGTATATGATTTTATTTTTTAATATAGCAATTTCAATACAATGTAATCAATGGAAATCATTGTAATTCTACATGCATTGTCCGGGTACATAAGCAACTTGTTCATGGTATGGGAGTAACAGCACTTCTTTGCATAATTTGGGCTAACCTGTTTGGGATTTTTTTAAGTCCAGTGGCTATTTATGCGGTTTCATGTAGAACCATCTCTGCACTCCTTGAATCAGACGAACCAAAGATTTAAATAAAATCACAGTTGTTTGCTATGTGCACCTACTACTTCTTCCTCTCCTCTTCCTCCTCCTCCTCCTTCTCCCCCCCCTCCTTCTGCCACCCTCCCTGTTCCAAATGTGCCTTATTATCTGGGGCTTTGATGAGACAAGCAGATGACCCCGTGCGTCTTTTCTTCTTTGGGGTCAAGGCCTATGTGTCTTTTTTCAGACAGGAATACACACCAGGCAAGTTCCCAATCACTATAGCATGTGGCAGATAGACAGTTGCCTATGCCAAACAGAAAAAGACCCATTTTCTTCCTTTAGGGGAAAAATCAGCAAAAAAAGAAAAAGTGTTGGGAGAGCCAGGCAGGTGATTAGGGATGGGTCACTGAGCACACCTGAGCCCAGACTCAAGGGAGCACAGTGTGGCCATTTCTAATGTGGAGAGCTTCCAAAGATGGGAGAAGCAGATACAGTGGTACCTCTACTTAAGAACGCCTCTACTTAAGAACTTTCCTAGATAAGAACTGGGTGTTCAAGATTTTTTGCCTCTTCTTAAGAATCATTTTCTCTTAAGAACCCAAGACCGGAAAAATTTCCTAGGAAATTTGAGAGCGGCACGAAGGCCCGTTTCCTGCCATTCCCCTGGGTCCCGCCAGATGACATTGTTTAGTCGACGGGACCCGGAGAAGGCCGACTCTGTGGGACCTAACCGGTCGCTGGGATTCGTGCGGCAGAAGGCGGTCTCGGAGATATTCTGGCCCAATGCCATAAAGGGCTTTATAGGTCATGACCAACACTTTGAATTGTGACCGGAAACTGATCGGCAACCAATACAGACTGCGGAGTGTTGGTGAAACATGGGTATACCTAGGGAAGCCCATGGTTGCTCTCGCAGCTGCATTCTGCACGATCTGAAGTTTCCGAACACTCTTCAAAGGTAGCCCCATGTAGAGAGCGTTACAGTAGTTGAACCTCGAGGTGATGAGGGCATGAGTGACTGTGAGCAATGACTCCTGATCCAAATAGGGCCGCAACTGGTGCACCAGGCGCACCTGGGCAAACGCCCCTCTCGCCACAGCTGAAAGATGGTTTCACATGCAACCTAAATCCTGTGCATGCACAAACAAAGCTTCACACTTTTAGAATCAGGGAGCCTGGTTCCAAATGGGCAGTAGCAGTCTGAGGCCTGGGGAGTTGGAGACTTTTGCTGCATTGTATATTAATTTCTGGTCATCGCCTTTTGATTGATATCCTCCAGCATGAGTATCTTTAAAATGGTAGTCAAATTCACAATGGCTAATAGGGTTTGTCATGAAGGTACTGTCTGGATCAGAATATATACTGTAGTAACTTGTATTTCAATTACAAGATCTATTGCAGTATTTTATGGGCAATTTAAAATTATAATACTTTACAATTCAAATCACATTGTTCTTTACCATCATGGTGTATTGCATCTAGTTTTGTGAATTAAACTGGCCTAATAATTTCAGCTGACTAATACTTATGTAAATAAAAACAATTTCCAATCTCTACTTAGCTTCCACAAAACAGTGAAACACAAGGTAATTATATTAATAGCTCACTATAAGATAAGCAACAGTCTTTCCCCTAGAGCTTGGCATTAAATACCATTCTAATTCTTTTCATATAATTCCTAATTGAGGTTGTAATTGAAGGGCTAAGTACAATCAGTTCACCAAAATTACATCATATGCATAAAAACCCAAAGGTGAGATTTCAGTCTTAGTGAGCAGAATGGACCCTGGCCCACAGATTGGGTTGTTTGAGGACATCAATCAAGTGCAGGTAGTCTTCAGTTTACAACCACAATTGAGCCCAAAATTCATATTGTTAAGTGATAAATTTGTTAAGTGAGTTTTGCCCCATTTTACAACTTTGCTTGCCACATTTGTTAAGCGAGTCATTGCAATTGTTAAATCAGTAACACAGTTTTGAAATGAATTTGACCTTCTCCATTGATTTTGCTTGTCAGAAGGGTTACAAAAGGGGGATCACATGATCTTGTGACACTACAAACCTCATAAATGTGAGCCGATTGCTAAGCAAATGCTACAGTGGTCATAAGTGTAAAAAAATTGTCATAAGTCAACTTTTTGCTGCCATTATAACTTTGAACTGTCACTAAACAAACTGTTGTAAATTGAAGACAACCTGTAGGAGACTTTGCATGGAGAGCTACATCATCAGGACAGGGTGATCATACTGATGACATGACTGTTTGGGAGGTCAATGGCAAGAAGGCCTGCAAACCCTCACCATGTGGTTGTAGGAACCAACAGAGTTCTAGAGAAGGTCATATGCTAAATTACCAGGGCTCGGACAATAGCTCTCCAGTCCCAATAATACCAGGATATCTGGTACACCTTCGCAAGTTGAAATCATAGACTTTGATCACCTTCTCAATGACCCATTTCAAGTGAAGTTAATCCCTTACTACAACAGTCAAGTTCCTGACCAAGAGTGAAAGAGGATATTGCCTTCATCGTGACCCGCTGGTGAACTTCCCACAACCAGCTGGCTGGACTTTTTGGACGTAGAAAAGAAAGCTGGTCTAAATGAGTTGTTGTCTTCAATCCTGGTTTTTTAAGAGACTTAGATAGCGATATGTTCTAATGCAGTGATGGCAAACCGTTTCTACCTTGGGCGCCTTAAGTGCACACGTGTCCGCTATCACGCGCAAGCCCATACCCACACCCATAATTCATAGAAACATAGAAGACTGACGGCAGAAAAAGACCTCATGATCCATCTAGTCTGCCCTTATACTATTTCCTGTATTTTATCTTACAGTGGATATATGTTTATCCCAGGCATGTTTAAATTCAGTTACTGTGGATTTACCAACCACGTCTGCTGGAAGTTTGTTCCAAGGATCTACTACTCTTTCAGTAAAATAATATTTTCTCATCTTGCTTTTTATCTTTCCCCCAACTAACTTCAGATCGTGTCCCCTTGTTCTTGTGTTCACTTTCCTATTAAAAACACTTCCCTCCTGAACCTTATTTAACCCTTTAATATATTTAAATGTTTCGATCATGTCCCCCCTTTCCCTTCTGTCCTCCAGACTACACAGATTGAGTTCATTAAGTCTTTCCTGATATGTTTCATGCTTAAGACCTTCCACCATTCAATTTTGTCAATATCTTTTTGTAGGTGAGGTCTCCAGAACTGGACACAGTATTCCAAATGTGGTCTCACCAGCGGGATCATATAGCAGGATCACAATCTCCCTCTTCCTGCTTGTTATACCTCTAGCTATGCAGCCAAGCATCCTACTTGCTTTTCCTACCGCCTGACCACACTGCTCACCCATTTTGAGACTGTCGGAAATCAGTACCCCTAAATCCTTCTCTTCTGAAATTTGTGCTAACACAGAACTGCCAATACAATACTCAGATTGAGGATTCCTTTTCCCCAAGTGCATTATTTTACATTTGGAAACATTAAACTGCAGTTTCCATTGCTTTGACCATTTATCTAGTAAAGCTAAATCATTCATTCAATGCCCCCATGCGCCCCTCCCCCTGTGCATATGGCGTGACACCACTTCCGGTAGGCCTGGTTAGGCCCGTTTTTCACCCTCCCCAGATTCCAGAGGCTTTCTTGGAGTTTGGGGAGAGTGAAAATACCCTCCGCCACCCTCTGGAGGCCGAAAACACCCTCCCAGAGCCTCTGCACTAGCCAAAAAATCATCTGGACCTGTGCGCAAATGTGCACTGGAGCTGAGTTAGGGCAGTGGCTCGCATACCCACAGATATGGCTCCCTGTGCGGCCTGTGGCATGTGTGCCATAGGTTTGCCATCATGGCTCTAACATTTCTGTACTCACGTAATAACTTTTGAGTGAGGGCCGCTTTTAATAAACACCAGGCATTTTGATCCTTCCTCTCCGAACCTGGAAATAGCAAGAGAGCAAATATAATTATCAATTTAGATCAATGGGAAGTCTCATTTTCTTTCCCTCTCATTCATGGACCGGGAGTCTTAATTGCGAGCTGAAAATGCTCACCTTGACTAGAGCGAAAATTAACTGGAGTTATGTTGACATAGCTGGCGCCAGGGTGTGTATGGGAATTCAAAAGAGGGAGAAAAAACCTCCGCAATCCCCACAGCTAGTGTGGTCAGAGGGGGAGGAGGGATTTGGAGGGGAAGGTTGCTGTATAATTGGTAGCTACAAGGGACTACTAAAACGAGCGCTTTGCCTCAGGGTCTTTGGGCCATTGCCACAATCCAAGTGAAGACTTTCCTTGAATGGATGCTACGCCCTAGTGATTCACGTGCCTTCCCTGCAAGGCTGCAAGCATGGTGCCTTTCGGAGGATTTTGAGCATGTTCCTTGCCTTCCCTAAGTTCCAAAATCCTCCGGAGTGCTGTGTCCCCAAAAGACGGGGACGGCCCCGACTCTCTGGAACCAACTCCCCCCAGAGATTAGAACTGCCCCTACTCTCCCTGCCTTTCGTAAACTCCTTAAAACCCACCTTTGTCGTCAGGCATGGGGGAACTGAATCACCTCCCCCCCCGGCATGTACAATTTATGCATGGTATGTTTGTGTGTATGTTTGTTTAGTTAATGGGGTTTTTAAAAATATTTTAAATTATATTTAGATTTGTCATGAATTGTTGTATCTTGCTGTGAGCCGTCCCGAGTCTGCGGAGAGGGGCGGCATACAAAAATAAATAAACAAACAAACAAACAAACAAACAAATAAATAAATAAATAAATTTAAAAGGGATTGTAAAAGTACAGTGAATTGGGAGAGAAACGGAGCCCATAGCCGAGGACAGGCAAGACAAGGAAAGCCTGAGAGCTCCAGTGCCTTAAGGGTTAAAGGCAAAACTTGCTAAACAACTTTGACCCAAAGTTGTAGTTCAACTGGAGCTATGAATGAACTCCCCAGGATAATAATGGAAGAGGGTTTTCTGAATAAGGAATGAAGGGAGAAAGGAAGGGGAGGGAGGAGAGTGAGAAAACAACCACCCAGCAGTTTTGAAAAACAAAAGACTCTGAGAGAAGCCTAATGCCTGCCAGCTGCAAAAATAAGGGATTGAGATGAGAGCAGAGAAGAGTTGGGCTGTATCAATCCTGGTGCGGTTTCTGCCCCTTTCTACATTCCAGGCCTGTTCCTATTTTAAACGGGGAGCCATATCTAGATCCAATTTTTAAAAAAATACCTAGAAATAGTTGAGGCTTGTATTCCACAATCGGTGTTTTCTCTGGAGGAGTTCCATTAACTGTAATGGGACAAGACCTGAAAATAAATTAGCGAAGCAATGCAGTCCTTTAAAACTCAGGTCATTTCTGCAAAAGGTTTTAGGGTTTCAAAAAACAATTTGGCTGCTTTGGGTTTTGTTATTTTTTTAAAAGAATAATTGTATCATAGGTAACTCTGTACTCTCTTAGCAATTAGAGAAGCACCGAGTTGTCTCCTATTTCAGTTGGCCATCTTTAAACAAAAATGAGAAAAAGGGGGTATTTCTGGATGAAAGAGGGATGGAGTGTTAATTTACTTTGGGGCTATTATGTGGAGAATGTTTGGTATTAAGCCCTTCATGCGGAATAAGCAAGGTTGAACGTCGTTTGCAATTTGATTTTTTAAAAAATGTTTTAAATTTAATCTTTAGTTTGCCTTAATAGTTTGCAAATATTAATGAGCCAGAATAAATATTATTGAAAAAAAGGAAAAGGGTTTTTTTACAGAGCATTTCTTATATTAAATAGGTGTAATATGGAACTGAACTATGCATGGTTTTTTTTTTAAAAAAAATTCTGCCTAAATTTTATAAAGCAATGCCATGTCCAGGTAGCAAAAGACCACAGGGGTTTGCAAACTGTTGTGTATGTTGATCCAACTGTGGATTGGTCCAGCCAAATGCTGGATTTATTTTTCCTGGTGCCAAGTAGCCAATTATCATACAAGGTGGGAAATTGCCACCTGTTTATTCTATACAGCCACAAAGAAGTGTGCCCTTGGGACTAAACCACAAGAGAGACCCAACACACAAATTATCATAGTTTCTAAACACTTCTGAAAACAGGATCCACATGATCATTGACAAACAGTAGGGAATAAGCAGAACAATAAAATATTCAAACCCTTTCCTATACCTACTTTAGTTGTTCTCTCCCAAGAGGGCAGCTAAACTTTCTAACTAATAACATTGACAGCTGAATATGAAAAACTTTATAACTAACTTTTCTGTAACAGGAAAAGGACTCAGCCTTGAGTCAGCTGCTACTATTGGATCAGGCTGATAGTATTCTTTGATAAGGCCAACTGTATGACCCTTCTGGGAATTTGCAGGGCAATAATGGGGAAAAGAACAGACATGAGCAAAATAAAGATTTTTAACTAGCTGTACCAGACCAACATAAGCTTTCGTCATAGTGCCGAGGTGGCACAGTGGTTAAAGTGCAGCACTGCAGGTTATTTTCAGCTGACTGCTAGCTGCAGTTTGGCAGTTCAAATCTCACTGGCTCAAGGTTGACTCAGCCTTCCGTCCTTCAAAGGTGGGTAAAATGAGGACCTAGATTGTTGGGAGCAATAGTCTGAGTCTGTAAACTGCTTAGAGAGGGCTGTAAAAGCACTATGAAGCAGTATATAAGTGCTATTGTTATTGTGCTACTACTGATAAAAGATTCAGCATAACTAATAGTTTTGTGGCACCATTTCTTTCAACCTCTGCAAGATGTGTGAACTTCAACTCTCAGAATTCCCCAGCCAGCATGTTGCAGCATAGGAAAATTAATTCATTTATTGTGATAAAAATAAATGAATTTTAGGAAATAGTGAAATTTAGGAGTACATTGAATTGGATCTCTGTGATTGTTTAAACAGGATGGGTTTGTTAAGTTGTACAGTCCAGCCTGGGACCGAATTTTTGGCCATTTGTTCACAAAAATGTGGGCATTTTTGCTTTTCCTACCTCCTCATGAGCTCTCTGCAGGCTGACCACCCAACTTTGTGAATAAAAAGGGTGAAAAATGGCCTGTTTCTTGCAAAAACAAGAGTATTTTTGCCATCCCCCAGCATTCAGGAGCTCTCTGGAGGCTTCCCAGATCCTCTGACAACCCTATTTTGGTGAAAAACGGGTCCATTTTTTGCAATAATGGTATGCGGGAGTGGGGCTTTGGGACACAGAAAATGGCTGCATTCAGTGTATAAGACACACTGACATTTTCACCCTTTTTAAGGGGGGAAAGGTGTGTCTTATACTCCTATATACTACAATAGTTTTTGTAAAAGGTCTTTGACTGTCTATCTAACTCTTTCTAACACAGACACAAATATTTTCTGTGCTTAATAGTAGTAATTTAGTAATAAGATGAATACAACTCTATCTATCTCAATTTATCTATCAAGTCTTCGGAGAGGGGCGGCATATAAATCCAATTAAATATCTATCTACCTACCTACCTACTGATCTATCAATATATCAATCTGACTACCTGCCTAACTATCCATATATACAATAGTGATGAATAACTATCTGTCCTGCCTGCCTGCCTGCCTGCATCTGTCTGTCTGTCTGTCTGTCTGTCTGTCTGTCTGTCTGTCTGTCTGTCTGTCTGTCTGTCTGTCTGTCTGTCTAGCATCTATCTATCTATCTATCTATCTATCTATCTATCATCTATCATCTATCTATCATCTATCTATCTATCTATCATCCATCTATCTATCATCTATCTATCTATCTATCTATCTATCTATCTATCATCTATCTATCTAACTAACTAACTAACTAGCTATCTATCTAACTATCTATCATCTATCTATCTATCTATCTATCTATCTATCTATCTATCGATCTATCGATCTATCGATCGATCTATCTATCATCTATCTATCTATCTATCTATCTATCTATCTATCTATCTCTAACTATCTATCTAACTATCTCATCTATCTATCTATCTATCATCTATCTATCATCTATCTATCTATCTATCTAACTAACTAACTAACTAACTAACTAACTAACTAACTAACTATCTATCATCTATCTATCTATCGATCTATCTAACTATCCATCATCTATCTATCTATCTATCTATCTATCTATCTATCTATCTATCTATCTATCTATCTATCTATCTATCTATCTAACTATCTATCATCTATCTATCTATCTATCATCTATCTATCTAACTATCTATCTATCTATCTATCTATCTATCTATCTATCTATCTATCTATCTATCTATCTAACTATCTATCATCTATCTATCTAACTATCTATCATCTATCTATCTATCTATCTATCTATCTATCTATCTATCTATCTATCTATCTAACTAACTAACTAACTAACTAACTATCTATCTATCTATCATCTATCTATCTATCATCTATCTATCTATCTATCTATCTATCTATCTATCTATCTATCTATCTAACTATCTATCTATCTAACTATCTATCATCTATCTATCTATCTATCTATCTATCTATCTATCTATCTATCTATCTATCGATCTATCGATCTATCGATCGATCTATCTATCATCTATCTATCTATCTATCTATCTATCTATCTCTAACTATCTATCTAACTATCTCATCTATCTATCTATCTATCATCTATCTATCATCTATCTATCTATCTATCTATCTATCTAACTAACTAACTAACTAACTAACTAACTAACTAACTAACTAACTAACTAACTATCTATCATCTATCTATCTATCGATCTATCTAACTATCCATCATCTATCTATCTATCTATCTATCTATCTATCTATCTAACTATCTATCATCTATCTATCTATCTATCATCTATCTATCTAACTATCTATCTATCTATCTATCTATCTATCTATCTAACTATCTATCATCTATCTATCTAACTATCTATCATCTATCTATCTATCTATCTATCTATCTATCTATCTATCTATCTATCTAACTAACTAACTAACTAACTATCTATCTATCTATCTATCTATCATCTATCTATCTATCATCTATTCTATCTATCTATCTATCTATCTATCTATCTATCTATCAATCATCTATCAATCATCTATCTATCTATCTATCTAACTATCTATCATCTATCTATCTATCTATCATCTATCTATCTAACTATCTATCTAACTATCTATCTATCTATCTATCTATCTATCTATCTATCTAACTATCTATCATCTATCTATCTAACTAACTATCTATCATCTATCTATCTATCTATCTATCTATCTATCTATCTATCTATCTATCTATCTATCTATCTAACTAACTAACTAACTAACTAACTAACTATCTATCATCTATCTATCATCTATCTATCTATCATCTATCTATCTATCTATCTATCTATCTATCTATCTATCTATCTATCTATCTAACTATCTATCTAACTATCTATCATCTATCTATCTATCTATCTATCTATCTATCTATCTGTCTGTCTGTCTGTCTGTCTATCTATCTAACTATCTATCTATCTATCTATCTATCTGTCTGTCTGTCTGTCTGTCTGTCTGTCTGTCTGTCTGTCTGTCTGTCTATCTATCTATCTATCTATCTACCTCCTATCAATGAAATTGTTATAAAAATGAAGTAAATATTGAAAAATGTAATTGCAAATAAATAATATAGTCAAGAAATACAATAAACGATCATGAACAAAGTTGAGGATTTAAACAACAAAAGTTTTCCCTTTTCCCTTCCCTTTCCTTTCGTCCCCTTTTGGAACTCCAAAGACAGTCTTGTGACTCTGACTCAAAAGATGGTTTGCAGCCAGAATCTGATTCATCCCCCACCCACCCCACACCAGAAGCAAAGGGCCATTTTCTCTCACTCACGAACCTTCTGTTATTTGTGCTCATTCTTTGTCAAAAGTATTAGTGAATTAGCAAATTGGGAGGGCTTGGAACATTTAAAAAAAAAGAAAATAATTTTGGACTGCTTAACCATCCTAAAAGCGCCCAGTTGTTCTAGCAGTCTGAGAGGTTGGAGCTGACAACACAACACTTTCCAAAGAGGATGACTCAGCTAAAGCATTGACCAGATGTTAAGGGGGTTGGTGTGGGAAAACCCACTCTTCATACTCTTTCCCTCTGAGAGGCAGAGAACTTTGCCCCAAATCTCTCTGCCCTGTATCTGCCCTGCCTGTGGAGTATCTGCCCTGCCTGTAGGTAATGCCAGTGCTAGCAAAGTGCTTTAACTGAATGGCCGAATGGGCCTCTTTTCAAGTACGGCCATACTTACTGCTTTCAAAATAGCCTTGGGCCAAAGCTCCCCCTTCTGAGGTCAGTATGGTTTCAACTTAAGAGTTCAGAGCTAAATGAGCAGTGGTATTCATCCACACTCACAAGTGTATTCCCTGCATATATTATTGGTTTTTTTTGCAAGTAAGTATTTTTTTCTGAAGGCGGGCAGCTCCAATATCTACAGTAAATGAATGAATGAATAAGCAAACAAGCAAGAATTGTTCTGGAGTTGGACAGCCCCAGTATCTATCTACGCAAGCAAGTGTAGAACATACCATGTTTCCCTGAAAATAAGACAGCGTCTTATATTAATTTTTGCTCCCAAAGATGTGTTACGTCTTACTTTCAGGTGATGTCTTATTTCCCCCCCCCCCAATTAATTGTATCCTGTATCCTGCTGCAGCAAAAATGCATCCAAACATGCAGACACATGTTGGATGTGTTTTTAAAACTAATTGATGCAGCGTTTGGGGATGCAATTTATGGACATCAGTGTTATATGTGTTCTGTTCAGGAATGTTGCGAAACGAAAAGTCTCCTATGTCTTACTTTCGGGGGATGCCTTATATTAGGCAATTCTATGAAACCTCTCCTATGTCTTACTTTCGGGGGTGACTTATTTTCGGGGAAACAGGGTAGAACACAAGGACCTTGGAGGTCGTCTTATCCAATTCCCTGCTTGAGCAGATGATACCATTGTAGACAAATGGGTGCCCAGTTTCTTCCTAAAAGCCTCCAGTGATGGGACACACACAACTTCTGAAGGCAAGCCATTGATTGATCATTGATTGTTCTCACTGCTAGGAAATTTCTCTTTGGTCCTAGGTTGCTTCTCTCCTTAATTAGTTTCCATCCATTGTTTCTTGTCTTGCCTTTGGGTGCTTTGGAAGACAGGTTGACCTTCTCTTCTTTGTGGTAGCCCCTTCAATGCTAAAACACTGTTACCATGTCTCCTCCACTCCTTCTTTTCACTAGATTGCTGCAACTGTTCTTCGTAAGTTGAGCCGTCAGCCCCCTAAATATCCTTGTTGCTCTTCTCTGCATTCTTCCCATTGTCCCAACATCTTTTTTATATTGTGGGGACCAAAACTGGATCCAGTTTTCCAACTGTGGTCTTACATTACACTTTATAAAGTGGTATGAATACTTCCATGCAATCTTGATTCTATCCAGTGGTGGGCTGCTCCTGGTTCGGATTGGTTCTTAGAACCGGTAGCTCCGGCGGTGGGAGACTCCACCAACCCGCCTGGGATGCTTCTGCACATGTGCAGAGCATTGTCCATGCATACAAGTGCGCGCGGAACCAGTAGTAAAGGGCTTTAGAACCAACTACTGATTCTATCCCTCTGTTAGTACAACCTTGGATTGTATTGGCTTTTTTGGCTGTTGTCATACACTGTTGGTTCATATTTAAGTGATTGTCCATGTTCTGACCTAGGCTTTCTGATTAAATAATATGGCACAAACAGTGTCCCCAAAACGCTTTTATTTTAACGGCTGGTAATTATTTTCATTGCCAGCTGTAATAAGTCCCAAAACAAACGATAACAAGTCTGACAACAGTCTTTGGGGGGAAAAGCAGATAAACACATGAACCTTGATCTTCCTTGACAAACTGCTAAGGACCAATTAGCAAGAAACTTGGCAAGGCCAAACAGAAGCAGAGTACGAGTTAGAATGATATGAGTTGAACAAAGTTGCTTCCTGCAACGAACCCTCCCTTGTGCTCCATTAATATAGCCTATGGGAGGGGCCAAGTAGCTTCAAATCTTACTCCTGAGTAGTCCTTCTTCTCTGTTCTTGCCTTCTGGCAGCTCTGTGCATGAGAACAGGCTCTCCCGGTTCCTCCCCAGCCTTCTCACTGTCTGATTCTGTCGCCAGCTTCATAGGCCACTAGTGGACCACAACAGTCTACTTGGACTCTGTCTGTTTTATGGGCCAAACCCTAGAAGAACAAAAGGCCATTTTATAGAGAGAACCAGATGACCCTTTATAGCAATAGCATTTAGACTTATATACTGCTTCATACTGCTTTTACAACCCTCTCTTAAGCGGTTTACAGAATCAGCCTATTGCTCCCAAACAATCTGGGTCCTCATTTTTCCCACCTCTGAAGGATGGAAGGCTGAGTCAACCTTGAGCCGGTGGTGAGATTTGAACTGCTGAACTACAGCTAGCAATTAACTGAAGTAACCTGCAGTGTTGCACTCTAGCCACTGCGCCACTCCGACTCTTTATCAGGTTGCTTTAAAGCAGTGCTTCTCAATTATTTTCTGTTATGCCCACCCTAGGCTTATCAGTGTGATTGGCATGCAATGTATTTAAGTGACGCCTTAATTTATTTCCTTCATGCTGTCCACTGCCAAAATGTTTGAACACAGTAAACATACCGGTCTTTTCTCATCTCCCACAATAGTCACAGTGAAGCCAAGTGCTATATCCGTTTCATCATATTTCCTCAATCTTAGCTTTTGGGAGACTTAGGTTTGTCTCATTATCTCCGTCCCTCTCCTCCTTTCTTTTCATCCCTGTTAAATATTTTTTCATGGGGTCTTTTAAGGGTTTGTTATATGCACTTCAAATCTCCTGCTCTGTGCTGTGTGCTATTGTTCGGAAAACCCCTACTCCCTGGGGCAAAAAATGCACATTCCTTATGGTCATGTGTCGTCCTCCCCCCCCCCCGGCATCACTCCGTATCCCCCCCCCCCCGGAGGCCCCACCCCACTATTTGAGAAACACTGCTTTAAAGGAAGAGACTCAGCCCTGGTCCATGGCCATTACTTTATAGAAAGTCACAGAATAGTCTGTAGGTTGGGTGAAAGAATTCGCTTCTGCTCCCATTTAAAGTAATATTTCTACTTGCTGAGGTTTCTTTTCTTTTAAAAAAATGTATAAATTCAAGTGGTTTTGGAATTGCAAGAATATTTTTCAGAAACTTTTAATCCAAGGTCTGTTCTCCCACAGCTTGAAGCGATTGCGCTAACTCCAAAGAGGGGTCAGTAAGTCTCTTCTCTTTTTAAAAAAATCCCACTAATTGGTGTTTTTAAATTTTTGTTGTTTCAAAATTTCTCGTAATACTGAGGAATCTTTTGGATTTTGCAATTTACAAGCTTGGGAGTCCGGCTAAAAAAACCCCCACATTTCTCCCCCCTGGTAAAATGGAAAACTTTGTTCCTTGCTGTAATGAAAAGCAAATTTTGCAATGAGTCAATTTGTGCTCTGAGCACTCACTACACAAACATATTTGGAGGTTATCAAGGGGGTGGACTTGGTCATCTTCCTCTGTGTCCTAGGAAGGTTTGTTCTATAGTACAAGAGAATATGGTCCTGTTTTATGGGAAAGTGGACTACTGTATAGCCAACAGGTCCAGATGCCATTATGTGTTTATATAGTATAGGAAAGACAGGTGGCGACTACTTCCTCCATCTCCTCCTCCTCCTCCTCCTCCATCTCCTCCTCTTCCTCCTCCCCCCCTTCATCATAGGCTATTATGGCCTACTTCTCCCCCCCCCCCCTCCTATGTTGCTACGGCTTAAGATAATGCCACATTTCAACCTTGTCCCACTGTACCGTCCATCTATCCTGCAACTTCTTGCCAGGCATTTGAAAATTGTTGATGCAACTTTTTCTTTTGTTATAGAGAAAGGTGGGTGTGATCTGCATCGTGAGTAAGAAAAGCCTACTCACTCTATAAAAAAGTTATGATAAAACAGGTTATTTCTAATGAAGCAAATTAATACCTACTAAGCAACGGAGGGGGGAAGGAATGCAAAATTTGTGTTCAAATGGAGTGAGAGAAAAAAAGCACAGTAATACCATGGCACAGGCAATCCTCGACATTCATTCAGTGACCATTCGAAGGTAACAACAGTAACTGAAAGAAGTGACTTATGACCAGCCTTCACACTTACGACCATTGCAGCATCCCTGTGACCATGTGATCAGCATTCAGGCATTTGGCAACTGGCATCATTTAGGACAGTTGCACAGTCTGGGGTCATTAGATCACCATTTGTAACCTTCCCACCCAACTTCCAACACACAATCAATGGGGGAAGCCAGATTAGCTAAATGGCCACACGGTCCACTTAACAACTGCAGTGTTTCACTTAACAACTATGGCATAATGTCATAAAATATGGCAAAAGTCACTAAACAACCCTCTTGCTTAGCATTATGTATTATTATTATTATTATTATTATTATTATTATTATTATTATTATTATTATTATTATTATTATTTAGATTTGTATGCTGCTCCAGAAACAGTACAAATGCAAAATTAAAACAATTTAAAACCCATTAATATAAAAACAATCATACATCTCATACACACCATACATAAAGCCGAAACGGCCCAGGGGAATCAATTTTCCCACGCCTGATGACATAGGTGAGTTTTAAGAGTTTGCCAAAGGCAAGGAGGGTGGGGGCAGTCCTAATCTCCAGGGGGAGTTGATTCCAGAGGGTCGGAGCTGCCACAGAGAAGGCTCTTCCCCTGGGTCCCGCCAGACGACATTGTTTCATCCACGGGACCCAGAGAAGACCCACTCTGTGGGACCTAACCGGTCACTGGGATTTGTGTGGCAGAAGGTAGTCCCGGAGATATTCTGGTCTGGTGCCATGAAGGGCTTTATAGGTCATAACCAACACTTTGAATTGTGACCGGAAACTGATCGGCAACCAATGCAGACTGCGGAGTGTTGATGAGACATGGGCAAACCTGGGGAAGTCCATGATTGCTCCCGCAACTGCATTCTGCACGATCTGAAGTTTCTGAAGGTAGCCCCATGTGGAGAGCATTACAGTAGTCAAACCTCGAGGTGATGAGGGCATGAGTGACTGTGAGCAGTGACTCCCGGTCCAAGTAGGGCCGCAACTGGGGCATCAGGCGAACCTGGGCAAACGCCCCTCTTGCCACAGCTGAATGATGGTTCTCTAATGTGAGCTGTAGACCGAGGAGGACGCCCAAGTTGCGGACCCTCTCTGAGGGGGTCAATAATCCCCCCCGCCGGTAATGGACTGACAGATAGAATTGTCCTTGGGAGGTAAAACCCACAGCCACTCCGTCTTATCAGGGTTGAGTTTGAGTATGTTGTCACCCATCCACACCCTAACAGCCTCCAGGCACTGGCACATCACTTCCACTGCTTTGTTGACTGGACATGGGGTGGAGATGTACAGCTGGGCGTCATCAGCTGTACATTGGGATCATAGGTCGAGGAGATCTACTTGAAAGATCTTTCTCCTTTGGTGCCTTCCAGCTTCATATTCATAGCCACCTTGGCTATAGCTGGAGGTTGCCAGCTTGGGAAAAGTTGTAAGTTGTTATAGTGCTAAAGAAATTGGATAAGGTAGAATCATGAAAACTTTACTAGGCTGACTTTTACGCTGGCTGTTCTGTCTTCATCCAACTATCTCACAGGGTGTTCTTTTGATGAAAAACAAATTGGACGATGGAGGGTGACATCTGTTGTCTTCAGTTTCTGGAAGGAGAGATACAAACCTAATAAATAATAATGTCTAATAGGGATGTGTAGTAATGTGATTCCATAGGAATAGGTTATTGGGAATGTGCAACCGCTCTTGTGGGCAACCTTTTAAAGCAGGGATGTCAAAGCAGGGATTTCATTGAGGCTTGTGTTTGAGCTCAGGGGGCCAACTGGGGGTGGCCAGGTTAGGCATGGCTAGCATAGGCATGGCCAGCTCGGCGTCCTGCAGCCCACTGCCAATGAAAATGGGGCTCAGAAGGGCCCTCTGGGCTCCATTTCCACTGCCAGAGGGCTGCAGGAGGCCATCACAGCCGAAAAATGGAGTTCCAGAGCTCCGTTTTTGCTGGCAGAGGCACCGTGGGCCAGTCCTTCACTGTTTCCAGGACGGCCTGATGGGGCACATTTAAGCATTCCACAGGCTGATGCAGCCCACGGGCCTTGAATTTGACATCCCTGTTTTAAAGAAACTGTGTCTTTCCCTGGGCTACATACAGGATCTCAAAAAATGATAATTTACGGAAGGGGCATTGACACACAACCTTGTCCTCTTTAGACCTGAATTATTATACGATTCTGATACTTATCTCTACAAGGAACAGACCTGATGTGTGAGAAGCAAAATGTAGGACTTTTTGTCCTGAATTGGAAGTCACATAGAGAAACATAGCTGCACTCCAAACAACTTTGGAAATTGCCTGGATGCCGACTTTTAATTACCCTGTGATTCAGTCTGCAGTTTTGTATTACTATCTATCTATCTATCTATCTATCTATCTATCTATCTATCGATCTATCGATCTATCGATCTATCGATCTATCGATCTATCGATCTATCGATCGATCTATTTTATTTATTTTATTTATTTATTTTATTTATTTATTTTAATTAATTAATTAATTAATTTAAATTTATTTATTTTATTTATTTTATTTATTTTATCTATTTTATTTATTGTATTTATTTATTTATTTAAATTTATTTATTTATTTATTTTTATTTATTTATTTATTGGATTTGTATGCCGCCCCTCTCCGAAGACTCCACAGTTCCAATAGTTCTAAAATGGACATAACTGTGCTTATAGCAACATTATATTCTAATGCAGAAAAAGGGATGTTCTTTCTTTCTTATATAAAGAATAATTCATAGTAGAAAAAAAATTCCTCTTGGTTCTGATATTTTTAAGGTTAGCAAACACAGATCGGCATGCACACACATCCGTCTCAAATATTTTAAAGTTGCCAGTTTGAAAAGTAATTTGCAACCAATCTAGGAAGGTTTTATTTTATTTACTGGAAAGCCACAGATAATCTGCAGAGACCCCAGCAGGAAAGGGAATTTTATGAATGACTCCATTTTGTCAAAAGCGCAGTCTCTTAGGAGGCAGTATCCATCGCTTGTCTCTCAGTCTCTGATCAAATTCAAAGTCAATTCTTTTTATTTATTGGATGTGCTGCTGTCAGACAGAAGGCATACATGACAGTTATGACAGCTGTGTCAAACAGGGCAGTTGCTGCTTTGGGAATTATGGTTTTATGCTGACCTTTTGTGGTTTGGATCACCATATTATAGCAAAGGAATGGACAATTTCTTTCTGGCTGTCCAGAATAATTTTTTGGCTCCTCTCAAGAAAGGGGTGTGCCAAAGAATCGGGCAAACCAGAAAGGGGACAAGGATTTGGGAGCCAAAAAAAAAAGGCTAAGACTACTTAAAAGAAAAAATTTAGACCAGTTTCTCTGCCCCTCAGAAGCCTGAGTAAGATAGGATGGTATGATCCCATTGCCAGATTTTGACAAAGATGGAACTGCACGACATAGGCATGGTTAGGTAATAGAAACATAGAAGACTGACGGCAGAAAAAGACCTCATGGTCCATCTAGTCTGCCCTTATACTATTTCCTGTATTTTATCTTAGGATGGATATATGTTTATCCCAGGCATGTTTAAATTCAGTTACTGTGGATTTACCAACCACGTCTACTGGAAGTTTGTTCTAAGGATCTACTACTCTTTCAGTCAAATAATATTTTCTCATGTTGCTTTTGATCTTTCCCCCAAGTAACTTCAGATTGTGTACCCTTGTTCTTGTGTTCACTTTCCTATTAAAAACACTTCCCTCCTGGACCTTATTTAACCCTTTAACATATTTAAATGTTTCGATCCTGTCCCCCCTTTTCCTTCTGTCCTCCAGACTATACAGATTGAGTTCATTAAGTCTTTCCTGATACGTTTTATGCTTAAGACCTTCCACCATTCTTGTAGCCTGTCTCTGGACCCGTTCAATTTTGTCAATATCTTTTTGTAGGTGAGGTCTCCAGAACTGAACACAGTATTCCAAATGTGGTCTCACCAGTGCTCTATATAGCGGGATCACAATCTCCCTCATCCTGCTTGTTATACCTCTAGCTATGCAGCCAAGCATCCTACTTGCTTTTCCTACCGCCTGACTGCACTGTTCACCCATTTTGAGACTGTCAGAAATCACTAGCCCTAAATCCTTCTCTTCTGAAGTTTTTGCTAACACAGGTTATATATAGAATATTACTTGTGTTTTTCTGTTATGAAAACAAATCTTAAATCTGTAAGAATCTTCTATCCAATTATTAGAAGACTGCTGAATAGACTGTATTGATTATGAGATTCTCTTGCATATTGCAGACATGGCTGTCCAGCTTATTTCTGAAAACCTCCAATGATGGATACCAGAAATAGGCTGGATAGCCATTTGACTCGCAGAGTATAAGATTCCTGCCTTGATCAGCGAGTTAGACTAGAAGACCTCTGAGATCCAGTATAGGTACAGAAGATTTCTCATGCTATACTGCCTCTCCTGATTTAGAATTATTTCCCATCTGGTTTTTAAACTCATTTCAAGATATAGTTTTCAAAAATCTTGTATCTCCCCCTGCCCCCCATCATATGATTCCTGATTAATATGTTTCATGTTCTGTGGTTGGGGAATTTAGAAATTATTAACAAATATATTTGAATAATATATTGACCAAAGTGCCAACTATCTAAACTCTTTTAAGTTCCGGTTCCTGTTTTAGAACAGGACTAGGCTACTTCCAGATTGTGCAGGGTTCCTAAATCTGATTTCTTTAGGCCAAAAATCCTGTTGGGATTACAAATTGAATGAAATTTATTTCTTTTCCCCTCTATGAAATTTTGGGTTAATTTTCTAAATACAACTTCATTAAATCTCCTCAACCTCATCCAAAACATTGCGGGCAAAACAGCTCCACATCCACAGGTATGAGATTATAAAATGATTATCTTGCCTCCTGCAAAGTCAGTTTGGATGGAATTATATAGTAGGTCGCAACTAGGAGATCTAAAATTTATTAAGTTAAATATATATGTCACATCGCATCACATCAAGGGACCAAGAATCACTATTGAACATAGGTGAAATCACTGAATGGAATTGTGCAGTATAGTAAATTCAGTCTAAAAATGTATTTTGACTTAGGGATCTTGTCAAATTGAAATGAAGAATCTGTGCAGAAATGAACCCATATTTTGGATCTATTACCAATCCATGATGTTGATTACTGCCTAAGACTGTTTCCAGCTCCGATGAAATATATGTCAGATATGAAGATAGAAATTATTGTAGACATTGAAACATATTCCTACAGCTTGATCGGCATTCTTTCATATAAGACAGGGGTCCCCAAACTTTTTACACAGGGTGCCAGTTCACTGTCACTAGGACTGTTGGAGGGCCGGACTATAAAAAAACCTATGAACAGATTCCTATGCACACTGCACATACCTTATTTCTTTCTCACTCTCTCTCTCTCTCTCTCTTCCTTGCTTTCTTTCTCTCTCTCTGCTTTCTTTCTGTCTCTTGCTCTCTCTGTCTCTTTCTCACTCACTGTCTTGCTATCTCTCTTCCTCCCTCCCTTTTTCTCTCCCCCTCCCTCTCTTCCCTCCCTCCCTCCCCTCCCTCCTTCCTTCCTCTCCACTTCTTTCCCTCGCTCTTTTTCCCTTCTCTTTCCCTTTTCTTTCTTTCTCTCCACTTCTCTCTCTCTCTTTTCCCTCTTTCACCCTCCCTCTTCTTTCCCCATGGAGGACTCACCCGACAAGCCTCCACCCTCCGACCCCGGACTCTCATTCAATCCCCATTCAGAAAACGGGAGCTAGCAACTCAAAGAGAAGGAGGCAGGTGTGTGCATGTATGTGTGTGTATTGTGCCCAGCTCGGCTTTCAGCAAACCTTACTTTACCTTGGGTGAGATGACATCAAGGGGGATGTTCTCACTGCTTTTCCAGTGCGGCCTTGGAAAAGACCCGCGGGCCAGATAAATGGCCTCAGCGGGCCGCATGTGGCCCGTGGGCCGCAGTTTGGGGACCGCTGATATAAGAGATCAGATTATTTTTCCAGCAAGAAGCAGAAAACTGCAGTGTACTGAAAATGACAGGAGTAGAAATTTAGTAAATATATACATTTATGTGTGTGATGAAAACCTATGTTATTTAATATTTTTTTCACACTCTTCTTTGTTAGAAAGATCATAACTACTTTATAAGTGTTGATTTTTAAATATATTTTTATGCTTCATTGTTTTAAAGGGCATTTAATATAACTGAAACTTAAAAGGAAACTCATTTGATTTCATCTAAAGCTCTCCTTTCCTGTGTGTTTTAAATTACTGAATTTTAATCCCCCAATTGGTCATCAAGAGGCATTACAGCAGGTGGCAGAAAAAGGAATATCTTGCCTAATTCATGCATTCCTACAGATTTATTATTTTTTACCAAATTAATTGCCTGTCTGGATGCTGGGGCTTTTCATAAGCATAAATCCTTTCCTGCCTCCCCGAAATAATTTCAAAATGCGTAGAAATGTTAGTCATTGAAAGAGGAGACATCCAAGTCATTTTAGCAGATTGCTTCAACATGAAATATCCTTAACTAGGGCCATCCGACTTTAGTAGCGTCTCTTTTGGCCCGCCAAAAGAGTATTCCGTGAAGTAACCAGTTAATGCCAAGAATGTAGCAAAAAGAAAACTCCGTTAAAAGAAAGGATTTTTAAAAAACTGTTTTCAAGGGAGCATAATTGAGGGCAGTAGCCTTGTTCCATGGGAACAGAGAACCCTAGAAAGACAACAGGAAACTTGGCTCAGAACACATCATTTCAAAGGTGTTTTATTCGGGTGAACACAAAACAGGTCTTGGGGAGTATGAGGGATTGGGATGATTCTTCAGTAGCTAGAAAAGCTAAAAAGGGTGTACTGTACTGTACATTTAATGGGCCCAAAATGAAGCAGGCGTACAGGGCAGGTTGAAAGGAGAAGAGAAAGAGCGTGGGATTGAATTGCATAGTCTTCCTCCACATCTCAACAATTTGAGCCCAGTTCATTCACTTGGATAGTCTTTCTCATAATATAATCTCCTGTTTGAATTCCTGTGTAACTTGTGAAATAAATACATATTTTAAATAGGGAGTTGGCTGGTTTTCACTCAACAGGGTTTTTATATATAAAGGATTACACAAGGTAAGATAGAAAGCCCATACAGAGAGAGTAAGGACATCCGAGAAGATTATAGGAAACTCATTCTCCATTATTCAGGAAACTTGTTTGCAAACGCTATGTGCTTAGAGCTCAAAGCATTGTTAGAGACCCCACACACCCACTTCAAGGTCTGTTTCTGTTGCTCCCCTCTGCGAGGAGCTTTCAAAGTATCTATACGAAAACTAGCAGATTCTGTAATACTTTTGTTCCCTATATCATCCATTTGGTAAACTTGCAAGATTAGTTTTTCTGGCCATGTACATGTATACATCTGAACTAGACTGTGTTGTTTCTCTGTGTCATATAATATGTGGGTATATGGGCATATGAATAATAGTTTATTTATTTGTTTTTTCTATGTTTGTCATGTTTATATAGTGTATATTGAAGGTGAATTGTGTGCAACAATTTTTTTTATACATGCCGAATAGTGTACATTTAAAGTGACAAAAAAGTTATTCTAAGTATTATATAAAAAGGAAAATCGCAATGCCGATAGTCCTTGACTTATAGCAGTTTGTTTAGTGACTGTTTGAAATTACAGTGGTACTGAAAAAGTGACATGTCCGTTTTCACACTTATGACAATTGTTGCATCCCCATGGTCACGTGATCAAAATTCAGACATTTAGCAATTGGCTCATAGTTATAATGTTTGCAGTGTCCCAGGGTCACATAATCACCTAATAATCAATGGGGAAGCCAGATTCATGTAACAGCTGTGTCACTAACTTTAACAACCGCAGTGATTCACTTAACAACTGTGGCAAGAAAAGTCGTAAAATGTGGCAAATTTCACTTAACAAATGTCTCACTTAGCAGTAGAAATTTTGAACTCAGCCATAGTTGTACATTAAGGACAACCTATATAGTTTAAAACTGGTTATATTTCAGCCAAATACTAACCATAGTTAGAAAAGGAGAATGTGGGGGGGACACATTTAAATGCTGAGCCACTTTATCCAGCTTGGATAAAGCTTGGGGTAGCCTGGTTTAAAATGCTGCCTAAATAAGGCCATACTAATTCTGAGTGCATTTAATTTGCATTTAATTAAATTTAACACTCTAAGCATCTGCAAAGTGTAAAGAACATGGCAAACCATAGATCCCAAATTATTTTTTAAAAAAACTTATGCAAAAAATCCATAAGGGATTTTCGGTTTTGAAACATCTGATGAAGGGCCAAGACTTTTCACAAATCTATTTTCCTAAAGAACCACCCACAATCTGAATTATTACTCGCTAATGTGTAACATCTTTTTATTCATATGTCTGTTCATATTTCATAGATTCAAGTTGCATTATTTCCAAGAAGTTGGATTCCCGAACTTGCCTTATTTTTCCTTGTATTTTTTTTTCATCAGATGTGGAGCAAATGGCTATTGACTGGCTTACTGGCAACTTCTACTTTGTGGATGACATTGATGACCGGATATTTGTCTGTAACAAGAGTGGAGTCACCTGTGTTACGCTGCTTGACTCGGAACTCTACAATCCTAAAGGCATTGCATTGGATC
Source organism: Erythrolamprus reginae (assembly GCF_031021105.1). Lineage (NCBI taxonomy): Eukaryota > Metazoa > Chordata > Lepidosauria > Squamata > Dipsadidae > Erythrolamprus > Erythrolamprus reginae. The sequence goes on along the minus strand of NC_091951.1, from coordinate 192,887,051 downwards.
CAACAATGGGGTGAGAATCCATATAAGTCCTTTAAGATGAAAACTAAATTGGTTTCTGGTTAGGACTCTTTCCATGACTGTTGGATTGGCAATATATTGGCTGCAGGTGTTGCAGACTGCCACAAGTGGGAGCTAGAGTTCACAGCTGATTTCTCTGAGTCACTCTCTCTTTGTTCTCTCTTTGTCTGGCTACTCACTGTTAATGGCTACTCACTGTTAATGGCTACTCACTGTTAGGTTTGCTCTGCAATCTCTCTGTATTGTAGTTATATATTACAGCTAAAATGTGTTTAGGCTTAATATCCTTGTTTACTGGTTCACTGATGGTTCACTCCTTCCCACACTATATGGGCACACACTTTGTGTGCGTATGCATGCACAGTAACAAAAAATCTGGAAAAAAATGAAATAAAAAAGCAAAAAAAAGAGAGAGAGAGAGAGAGAAGATGGCGACCAAATGCACAGTGCTGGAACTTGGCTTTTGTGCATGCTCAGAAGGAAAGTTTTTTTAAAAAAATTCTAAAAATGGAAACAAAAGGATGGCGGTGCCCATGGACCAGCACTGACTGGACCGGGTCAGTGATGTTACCCCTGCCACCTTTTGTATTATTGCCCAGAAAACTACGGTAACTGGCTGTATCCATATGACCACCAGAACAAAGAACTGCAATTATGGAATGACTTTGAAGACTTTTTAAAAATTAGGAGTACGGGATAAAAGGTTCTAGAGTGGATGTTTTCCTAACTCCATATAATAAATCTTGACTTAGAAGCATCATCAGCCTCTCATACTGATGTTAATTTGGATACCACAGTTTAAGGAGGATTCAGAGAAGCTAGAAGAGTTCTGAGAAGGGCAACGAAAGTGATGAGGGATTGGGAAAGGTGTGACCTACAAAAGAGTCGAAAGAGTGCATACAATTTATCTTGAGAGAGAAGATAATCCCGTAGAGTTACAATAAACCCTTTCCAACCAAATGTAGATAGTCCTTGACTTACAACCACAATTGAGCCCAACATTTCTGTTGCTAAGGGAAACATTTGTTAAAGGGAATTTTGCTCCGTTTTACAACTTTCCTTGGAATCGTTGTTAAGTGAATTTATTTTATTATTTATTATTTAGATTTGTATGCCGCCCCTCTCCGCGGACTCCCTGCAGTTGTTAAATTAGTAACCCTATTGAATCTGGTTCCTCCATTGACTTTGCTTGTTAGAAGGTTGGAAAAGGGATTTACAGGACTCTTAAACCTTCATAATTGCAAGCCAGTTGCCAAGCATATGGATTTTTATCATGTGACCATAGGGATGCTGCAATGGTTGTAACAATGAAAATCAGTCATAATTCCCCCCTTTTTAGTGCTGTTGTAACTTAGAACAGTGACTGAATATACTGTTGTAAGTCGAGGACTACCTGTAGAAGGTTGTCAAGAACTTCAGGATTTATTTTCACTCATTTCCAGATTGCAGGATGAAAAAATAATGGTTTAGATTACGGGAGTTGCAGATTACAAAATCTATACAGTGGTCCCCCGATTATCGTGAGGGTTCCGTTCCAGGACCCCTCGCGATGATCGGTTTTTCGCGAAGTAGCGGTGCGGAAGTAAAAACACCATCTGCGCATGCGCAGATGGTGTTTTTACTTCCGCCGCAGCAGCGAGGAGCCGAAGATTGGGGTTTCCCCGCCGCCCACGCAAACTCCTCGCTGATGCCCGCCGCTCGCCCTCCCGCCAGCAAGAGGGGGAAGACCCAGGGAAGCCGCCCAGCAGCTGATCTGCCCGGCGCCATCTACGCATGCGTGGCCATAGAAAAAAGGGCGCGCATGCGCAGATGGTGTTTTTACTGCCGGGTTGAAAAATCGCGATATAGCGTTTCGCAATGTTCGGGATCGCGAAACTCGGGGGACCACTGTATTGGAAAGGTTTGCTGACCGTAGGAACAGTTTGTCTGAAACCAAATTCCTAGACTGGTGATGCTCTCCTTCACTGAACATATTTAAGCATTTATATATTGCTCAAAAAATAAATAAATAAAGGGAACACACAGATAACTCCAAAACTTCTGTGAAATCAAACTGTCCACTTAGGAGGCAACGCTGATTGACAATCAATTTCATTTTGTTGCCAACACATTCAACTTTGTACAGAACAAAGTATTCAATGAGAATATTTCATTCATTCAGATCTAGGATGCGTTATTTGAATGTCCCCTTTATTTTTTTGAGCAGTGTATATGCATCTGTTTCGGATATTTTAATCTGTTTTTCTGTACTAAGAAGGAAGTTGAACTCAATGACCTAAAAGGTCAGTGTCTATCTCTAGTAGTCCTCTATGAGGCCCGTGAACTTTGAATGTATTCCATCTGTAGGGCTAGGGAGACAAAGGTGATGTTCTCTCCCTCCCACGTACGTTTTTCTTGCCATTTTAAACAAAATTGCTGAATTGATTTAAACAGCAATTGTTGTGCTTGTTGATAAGCAGATAGCCATGCAATGCTCTTGGTGGGTTTGTGTGCAGTTCAAATGGTTCATAATGAATTCCAAATGAAATTACAGAGATAATAATGCTGTGCTTTTCATTTGATGGTAATCTCTGCTTTTGCAGGAGAACCCCTAGAGCTAAATTGTTCTTGTCAGGCTCTTCCATTCTTTTTACCTATATCAGATTAGATTGGAAGTCAGTCAGTAGTTTCTTAGTGGTTTCTGCTCTCTCTTTCCTACTACATCTTATTTGATTTGAATAATATTTTTTCTAATTTCTTTATACTTGCTTCAGTTTTCCCCCCTTTATATGTGTGTGTGTGTGTGTGTGTGTGTGTGTGTGTATATATATATATATATATATATATATATATATATATATATATATATATATATATATATAAAATGTATTCTATTCCTATATTCTATATATTCTATATATTCTATTCCTATATCTTCTTTTCTATTATTTCTTAGATATATTTTACTATGAGTATCTCCTCTATAACCTTCATCATGTATTTTACTATGTGTATATTGATATATACTCACTAAAACCCTCATTGTGCATTGGACAAAATAAATAAATAAAATAAATAAATTCTCTCCTTTATTTGTTGCTGTTGGTGATTTTGAAGGCCTTCCTCCAGATTACCCTTTTTAAAAAAAAAAAAAATGACAGTGTATTTCCTCTGATTCTTCAGAACTTCGTTTTAGGAAAGGATATTATTGAATTTTATTTTCAACCCTCCAATAAGGCTACTTATCTTATTTGAAAGTATTGCTTCTGTGGTGTACTTGATAGCGCTGCCCAGAGGTTTTGTCTTTTGTTTTTGCAGGACATAGATTTATTTCTGGCATCTAATAGGATATTTAATTAATCTTTGGTATTGAAATGTCAGCTTGAACTTGAGACTGTACCTACGTCCTTTGTTGTTTGCCTTGAAGTTGTGGTATCATAGTGAAGGGAAGCTAGAGCAAAAGAAACGAAGCTTACTGGCATTAGTGTTGAAGATATTATAATATTTCACTTCTCGCAGATGTAATTGTAGAGCACGGAAATTGTGCCTTGTAAATTCATCTTGCCCATATAAGGCAGATCAGTGTGGTTCTCCAAGGCTCAAGCAATAGGAGCATCTGTTTTCAACATCTCAATATTTCACTGGGCTGAAGGGAGATGGGATTTCTTTCATTGGGAAATCTGTACATCATGATATCCAAAATTATATCTTGCCATTAAAAAGAGATCAGGCTGCGTTGCAGTGGTGACTATTGTAGACATTGACACAAATCTTGTTCTAAGCTTTAAGTTTTGCTTTGCATTAAGAAATTAATATTTTCAAATTAAACTGTTATACTACTGATATTGTATGGTACAGTACTTATATACAATATGCTGCCCAGAGTCCAATGAATGAATGAATGAATGAATGAGTGATCCAATGAAGATCCTTCTTCTCACTGCCCATTCATGAATACTCTAATTCTAGTTAATCGTTTGAGTCAGCACAAAACAGTATCATAAACGAGAGACTGAACAAGGCCATTGTTCACAGTCTATTTTGAGAGTGAGAATACTGTAGTCTCATTTTGCCATCCTAGTCAGCTCTCAATAGATAGATTTTGCAGGAGAGCAGGAATGGTCACCGTCCAAAGATTCAAGCTGGGAAACATTCAGTTTAGCATTTTGGGCAGTTCAGTTTTCAGATTATTGTTTTTAAAGGAGAAGAAGTCAAAAGCTACATTGCAGTTGCATATTTTCTCATTTATTTTCCCAATAATAGCAATATTTCTATGCTTCCGTGAGTTCCGCAGGGTTGCAGTGACATAGAAATATGCTTTTTCTCCCCTTAAATGTTTCTAGTTTCTTTTAATAAATGTAATATTCAGATCTCATTTAGGAGGGTAGATTTAATTATTTTACAACTAATAGTTAAACCTATGTATGAGTGTTTCATTTCACAAGTTATGAAAAAAAGAAATAACACTACAATACATAGAAAATATCTCAGAAACAATGGAAGAATTGTTTGTCTGTCCGTCCGTCCGTCCGTCCGTCCGTCCGTCCATCCATCCATCCATCCATCCATCCATCATTAGAGTTGGAAGGGACCTTGCAGGTCATCTAGTCCAACCGCCTCCTCAAGCAGAGTACTCTACACCACACCAACCAGATGGCAGTCCAATCTCTTTTAGAATATGTCAAGTGTCGGAGTGTTCCTCCGCTGGCAGGCCATTCCACTGGTTGATCGCGTCAGAAAGTTCTTCCTTATTTCCAGGTTGAATCTCTCCTTGGTCAGTTTCCATCTGTTGCTCCTGGTCTGGCCCACTGGTGCCCTGGAAAATAATGTGACTCCCTCCTCTCTGTGGCAACCCCTCAAGTACCTGTATACAGTTATATATTGTATACAATCCCTCACCTATCGCTGGTGTTACGTTCCAGACCCGGCCACGATAGGTGAAATCCGCGATGGGGAATTTATCAACTGATAGTACTTATTTAAGTATTTATATTGTAATTGTTTGGCAAGTTTTCATTGTTTTAAATGTTTATAAACCCTTCCCACACAATATTTATTTTAGATACAGTATTTTTTTTTAAAAAAAACCTGCCGATCGAGTTCGGCGGGCTGTTTAAATCTGCCGATCAACTTCCTCAGAAACCCGCGAACCTGCGAAGATCCGCGAATGATTTTTCTCATTAATATTTCTTGAAAACCCGCGATGAGTAGGTGAAGCGCGGTATAGCGAGGGACTACTGTATACTGGACCTCCTTTTTGCTAGACTATCCTTGCCCAGTTCCAGCAACCTCTCATCGGATTTCTTGGTTTCCATTCCCTTTATCATTTTGCTTGCTCTCTTCTGTACCTTTTCCATTGTTGTGTTACAGTGTTGTTGTGTACCTTTTCCAGATGCTGTGTTACTGCCACACAGCATCACCTTTGTATGCAAACCAACTAAAGCCCTCCAAAATATCTTAATGAAGGCCAGAATCTGACTTGTATTGTGTAGGAGGGTACCGCTGCTGAGAGGAACATGCTAATTAGTGAAACACTAAGAAAATATTTTGAAAAATGCTTATCTCTGAGACAGTGTAGGAGACATCTTCCTATTATGGACAGACCCAGACTTCTAAATGTTTTCCCTTCTCTCTGTCTCATTTTTAAGATAGTATTTTGGTGGGTATCCAACACCCCCCACCCCCATCCCATTACTTAAAAGTCCAGAACAACCCCTGCCTTTTGTAGCAAGTGGCAGCTTCTAGAGCAGGGGTCCCCAAACTTGGCATCTTTAAGACTTGTGGACTTCAAGTCCCAGAATTCTCCAGCCAGCATAACTGGCTGGAGAATTCTGGGAGTTGAAGTCCACAAGTCTTAAAGTTGCCAAGTTTGAAGACCTCTGTTCTAGAGTCTATACAGTGGCATGTTTGGATCTTCAATCTATTTATCCCATACACTATGGAATCTCTAGCATTGAAGAAAATCCCACCAACTTCCAAGGACATTTTGGTACATTTGGAAAGGTATCAGCACAGTTTATTTGCTATCTTCCCTGCCTAGAGGGATTTTCAACCTTTGGAATGATCTGTTTTTCAAGTTTGCTTTTTAAGAGAGTTGATTTCACCAGGTTTGTTTACTTCCCAGCTGTAGTTATTGATCTTCGTGTGGAATGCCTCTATTTTCTCAAATCTCATAGTTTAAAAAAAACATTCTGAAGGACATACTGCCTCTTTTGATAGTGATTCTAGTGCCTTCCTGGAGTTTATTTTTGACTTTGTTTATGTTAATGATTAAACCCTTTAAACCTCTACCATCTTGTGTCCTTCATTTATTGGAAAACAATCTTTTGGTTGTTATTACAGCCGCAGGGCTATACCTTATGTGCTGGAAGGACAGACCCATCTTATAAGATTTTCCAAAAAGGGAAGTTGTACGGGGAAAATGGGATACACAGCTGTGTAATTTATTTCCTTTCCCCCAAAGGTATCGCAGAATAATCACTGCTCCCAGCTTAATTTATCAAGATCTGTCTTGCCTGGAGAATCTAATAGATAGAGGAAAAATGCATAAAAATGTGAAATAACCAGTATTACGGGTTAATGAATATATGACACATCCTGGAGCAAATTGCAGTATAAATTATAGTCGCCTTAATAGTTTTGCCTTCCAATATATATATATATATATATATATATATATATATTTCTTCCTTGCTTCAGAAAGATGAGTGGCAAATCTATTGCAGCTACATGGTTCGTGTCAAAATTGAGATTGCCAGGGATAAGTTAAAAAGCTGTGAAGGAAGGAACGAGAAAACCTTAGCAGGTCATTCACCAAATGAAATTGCAAAAATGAGAATGTGTGTTCATTGAAAATTTAGAGTTATTATTCTACCTAGAGCATTCAAATAGGCCTATCTCAGGGGCAGTGAAGGGCTACCAAAATTTTTATTACCACACTGTGTGCGTGGCTTATGTAGGACGCCCTGCATTTTCTTTCAACATCTTTCAGTGCTTATTGGGTGCTCTGGGGTGTGTTCTGTCTGGGTCACTCCAGAAGCCAATACCAACCCAAAAAGAGAATCCAGACACACTGGTAAAAGGCAAAGGCAGTTTTATAAAAGTCAAGAAAAACACAGGTAACAGAAAATGTCCTTACAAACAGGAAAATGCTGTATCTTCAAAGATATACACGAAGGCAATAGTCCATGAAGCAATACCAGATTCTTGCTGCCAAGACGAAGCTGTAGATAGCAAACAGACGCCTCCCACGAGTCTTCCAGACTGCTAGGCCACAAGCCAAGATCAGAGACGCTGAGAATCAAAGCAGGTCACCGCAACTCCAATTGATAACACTCCACATGGCTTCAAGGGCTTGCCTGCCTTTTAAACCCTGCTGATGAGGACCACACCCAAACCCAGCTGTTTGTAATTCAATGGTGATAATATTTCTTTAACTGCTCCTTTAGTTGCTCTGAACGTCTCTGTCTCATGTCAATGACAGCTTCTGTGTCATCACCTAATGACTCCAAGCTACTGGCTGGGGAGAGCCCCCCCCCCCCCCGGGGCTCTCATGCTGTTCTCCTTCATCCCATTCCTGACTCTCCTCTCCCCCGTCCGACTGTTCAGCCCCCTCCTCTTCGCTGTCATCCTCCTCCGGGCATGGAGCCAGCAGAGACACAGCCGGTCCCTGAACAGCCTCAGGCTGAACCACAACAGGGTGGAGCTCCATTTTCGCTACTCTACTGTCTCTCCCCCCCCCCTCCCATGGTCCGGGCAGTAGCCCGGCCCTGCTCAGGAGTGAAATGCTCCTGGTTCAGGTGTGCCTCTTCGTGATCGGAGATTCGATAGCGATAGCAGCATGAGGCGTCACCCACCCGTCTGGACACAGCCACTTGAGTTCTTTTAAGCGTAGAATACTTTGCTCATGTGCAGAGGGTAAAAGAACCCGCATGGCAGTGTCCAGGCAGGTGGGTGAAGCCTTGCGCTGCCATCGCTACTGGCTCTCCGATCACTGGCAGATACACCCAAACCGGGAGCATTTTACCCCTGGCCTATCCCATCTTGTGCTTCAGCCAGACTTCTAATATCAGTTAATTTTATTTTAAGTCATGTTCAACAGAGGTGTAAATTACAAAACTATAACCGTGAAGTTGCAGCACACAGGATAGGAATTACGGTTTAATAGATGCAAATTGGGATTTCCTCAATGGTTTTCAAGTCAAGATCAGGTCCAGGTAGAAACCTAAATGTACCTAAATACATTTCTTTATGCTTGACCTTTTCTCTGAAATCATCACTTTCTTCTTTGAATAATTAATCTAAGTGCTTGTCAATGCCAAATATATCTGAGTGGCAGCTGTTGCAAAACAGCAAGTGTTACTTTTGCTTAGTATCCCTTTTTTGAATTATCACGCAATTAGAAATCTTAGCTGAAATAATTAATTAGCAGAGTTATAGATGTTTCAGAGGGAATAGTAATTCTGTATTCTGAAAACAGTGATAATTTCCAATTTAAATCAGTTGGTGAGTGATAGAGTTGATGGATTATGGGGCTTATCTTTAATGTGCTTCACACTATCCAGGGAATTGGATGGAGTAAACGTCTGACTCTATATCCTTCCTAAATCTACACCTGTCCAAAAACTATCTATTGCAGAAATTTTGCCACAGGATGCTTGATGGGTGATCATCTTTCTTTTGCTTAAAAGTCTTTAAGATGAATCTGCCATTTTGATGCCATCTCAAATAGCCCATATTATTCAGAAATGTCTCTAATAAAGTACAAATTAAGGTACAAATTAAGTATTAATTGACAAATGTATATTTTCTTTTAAGTACACAGCATATTACACTAATGACAAATTCCTTGTGTGTTCAATCACATTTAGCCAATAAATTATTCTATTCTATTCTATTCTATTCTATTCTAGACGTAGGGCTACACTCCAGCATTTGTAAGCCATTTATGCATAATCTCTCTGGTCAGAGGTTTCATAAGGAGATGGTGCTTCTTGCTTATTGAATGCTGGGATCAATTGCACTTGAATGCTGACTCTTACATTTCTTGGCAAGAGGAACCATTATGATCAGCTGTTTGCCTTTGCTGACATGTGAATAGAAAGAGGAAGGAGGTAATAGGGAAACATCTGGATGTTCACTCATACTTGGTGCAACTGAAAATGTTGATGTGACATAAAAAAGGGAACTTTTATGGCACATTATTGTATGGGCATTGTATCCACTGGTAGCTGGATATTTGAAGAGCTGTTCTGTAAAAAAATTAAAGACGGGGGGGGGGAAAGAGAAGAGGGAAGTCATCACTCATGCCCTCATCACCTCGAGGTTCGACTACTGTAACGCTCTCTATATGGGGCTTCCTTTGAAAAGTGTTTGCAAACTTCAGATCGTGCAGAATGCAGCTGCGAGAGCAGTCATGGGCTTTCCCAAATATGCCCATGTTACACCAACACTCCGCAGTCTGCATTGGTTGCCGATCAGTTTCTGGTCACAATTCAAAGTATTGGTTATGACCTATAAAGCCCTTCATGGCACCGGACCAGTTTATCTCAGGGACCGCCTTCTGCTGCACGAATCCCAGCGACCAGTTAGTTCTCACAGAGTGGGCCTTCTCTGGGTCCCGTCAACTAAACAATGTCATTTGGCGGGACCCAGGGGAAGAGCCTTCTCTGTGGCAGCCCCGGCCCTTTGGAACCAACTCCCCCCAGAGATTAGAATTGCCCCCACCCTCCTTGACTTTCGTAAGCTTCTTAAAACCCACCTCTGCCGTCAGGCATGGGGGAACTGAGATATTCTTTCCCCCTAGGCATTACAATTTACGCATGGTATGTTTGTATGTATGCTTGATTTTATAATAAGGTTTTTTTTAGTTGTTTAGTATTGGACTGTTACATGCTGTTTTTTATCACTGTTGTTAACCGCCCCGATCATAATCTTGTTCAAGAAGTATTAGTCATTACTTAGTGTTTCAAGCAGTTCAGGCTGTTTGTAGATGATACTAACTTGAATACTCTAGTGCAATAAGGGCAAATCTTTTTCTTCTTGCGTACCAAAAATGGGAGCATGTATTCATCCCCGGGCATGTAACTCCCAACCCCACCCCCCACCCCCGTTGGGCTGTTTTTCACCTCCAGGAGTGAAAAACCCAATGAGAAAACTGGAAGTTCAGAAAAATAGACTTATGGTTTACTTGTTGGGCTGCTTTTCCCACTCTGGAGGCTTCAGGGAAGCCTCCTGAAGCCTTGGGAGGGTGAAAACGGCCTTGCCCAAAGCCGAAAATCAGATGGCCAGCATGTGCACTGGAGCTGACATAGGGCAACACCTCATGTGCCCTCAGATATGGCTTTATGTACCAGCTGTGGCACATGTGCCATAGGTTCGCCATCATGGCTCTAGGGATTGTCCCTTCTTTGTGTCAGTATGTTGCAATACAATGTATATACAGACACTCACGCAGGATGTCCATCTACAGCCAAAGATTGATTGATTATATCTTATGTCAATGGAAAAGTTTCTGCATAGTAACCTCAGAGGTGGGTTGCTGCTGGTTTGGACCGGTACTATAGAATTGGTAGCGGGAACTTCCCCCTGTTTGCCAAACCAGCAGCGATGGCCGGCTGGCCATGCCCCCAAACCAGGTCTCTTGTTGGTGCTTAAGCTGCCACCATCTTGCTTATTGCTTCTGTGCATGCAGAGAAGCAGGGGTTTTGGCATGGCACATGTGCACAGCCATGCACAGTTGCATGGTGCAACTACGTGGAACGCAGGGTGGGCAGGCCCATACAGCACGTGAGGAAGCGAACTGGCAGTGTGGTAAGTTAGAACCCACTCCTGAGTAACCTCATTTGTTTGGTTCTCCCTTATGACCTACCTGTTTCTGCTTCTGTTTAGCTGTACAGTGGTACCTCTACCTAAGAACGCCTCTACTTAATAACTAGATAAGAACCGGTTGTTCAAGGTTTTTTTTTGCCTCTACTTAAGAACCAGAGCCCGGAAAAATTTCCCAGGAAATTTGAGAGCGGTACCAAGGCCCGTCCAGTTTTCTGTCATTTCCCCTTTAATCCTGGCCATCTCGGGCTTTTCTGGGCTGCCAGAGGAGGAGGCTTTGGCAGCCGAGAACGAACGAAGCATTTTCCTTTCTCTGGGCGCTTGGACAGAGAATAAACCTCTGCCAGCACCCAGAGAAAAGAAACACTCCCTTCGCTCTGGACAGCCGAGTCACCACAGCGAAGGAAAGGTGCCAGCTACAAAGCGAGTGAGAGGAGAGGGGAGCCCTTCAGCATAGGAAGGAAGAGGCAGCAGGTAGCATTAGCAGCCAGTGTATGGGAGGCAGCCTCGCGCTGGGTGTATTGGAGGCGCGTGCGCCGCCTCGGAGTCCCTCTTTTTTTTAAGCCTAAAAGTTTTGGATTTTTTTGATTCCCCTCACCTCACCTTCTTCCTTTGGCAAGGACTGTCCTCCTCTTCTTCCTCCTCCTCCTCCCACCCAAATTCCGAGCTTTTATTTCTTCCCTAATGGTTTTGCACACATTATTTGCTTTTACATTGATTCCCATGGGAAAAATTGCTTCTACTTAAGAACGTTTCTACTTAAGAACCTGGTCACGGAACGGATTAAGTTCTTAAGTAGAGGTACCACTCTATTCTGTAAGCCTATAGTATATATTCTAGTGGGAAACTGCACTTTCCTTGCACATAAAAACTATTATATTTCTTTCAGATTTCTTTTGAAGACTCAGTTAACATCAATTCCCCCATGAATTTCCGTCTCACCTTAAACAGCATTTCCAGTAGCCTGTGGCAGTTTCTAAACTAATCCTGAAAATCTCATTAATCTTTAGTCTGCTTTGCATTTCTCTGCATAAATTAGGCTGCCACAAGCCGGTTCCCTGCTAAAGCAACAATGGCATCACTTTTACGATCTGTGCAATGCTCACCACCAGGATAGATCCTGCCCGATAAGATCGACATGTCGGACAGTACAATACACTTTTTGACCACCTCAGGCGTTATGAATACATTATTACTATATTTTTACTCCTTCCCGTAGTGCTTTTTTCCCTCCTCTGTACTGTGATGATCTAGAAACATATTTCATTATGCAGATATACCTAGAAACATAGAAACATAGAAGACTGACGGCAGAAAAAGACCTCATGGTCCAACTAGTCTGCCCTTATACTATTTCCTGTGTTTTATCTTAGGATGGATATATGTTTATCCCAGGCATGTTTAAATTCAGTTACTGTGGATTTACCAACCAAGTTTGTTCCAAGCATCTACTACTCTTTCAGTGAAATAATATTTTCTCATGTTGCTTTTGATCTTTCCCCCAACTAACTTCAGATTCTGTCCCCTTGTTCTTGTGTTCACTTTCCTATTAAAAACACTTCCCTCCTGAACCTTATTTAACCCTTTAATATATTTAAATGTTTCGATCTTGTCCCCCCTTTTCCTTCTGTCCTCCAGACTATACAGATTGAGTTCATTAAGTCTTTCCTGATACGTTTTATGCTTAAGACCTTCCACCAGTGAGAACATTTGAAGATGGGTGATAACTGTTTGCAAAAATGGTTCAGGGATCCTATTTAACTATCAGAGGTACAATTTCTTCAGTTCAAATCCTGACAGTTTGGATTTTCTTTACTTCTTTTATTAAACCATTAAGTATGGTTGGATTTTTTTGTCCCTAGGTGCCTTGCCAAGCCATTTGTTGTTAAGGCTTGTAGATTCCTTCAGTTCAGCTATGGCCTTGATCTTTATACATGAGAAGACGTATAGGCCATTGTGTATGAAAGGGCAAGGGAGGACAGAATAATGATGGTAATGGGAAAGACATTCAGAATAATTGCATTCTGATGCATTTCTTCAGTATTTCATTATGCTAAATGTGAGGTCCACCTCTACGTGGTTGAGATTTTGCTCCAAAAGACATTGTCATTCTTCCTTTACACATAACAAAACATGTGTATGCTTATATATCCACAGCATTTTGATTTGGTCTTTTTGTTCTGTAGATACTTAATATTCAGGAGGCCCCTTTTCCAAATTTGCTGGGGGATGTTTTCCGGTTGCAGCCTAAAAGATAGAAGTAATTGAAAAGGGCTTCGTGTACCCACAATTGACTGCCATCTAGTGTTTAATTTTCTCTCTTAATTCCTTTTTGCCACACACACCCATCGTTGAATGTGCTCCTAAATTTTAGTTATGGAGAGAGGGGGGATAGGTACTTTTAAACTTTTTTCATGGCTGTTGGCTGTAGAAATTTCATTTTAATTCTCACTTACGCAAGCTGGATGACTTGCCTTCTGGAGTGGATCAACCCAAAATCCCTGTTCTACTTTCCTTTTGTGGCTGACAACATTCCCAGCCAACTCCCAAACACTGAAAGCATGATTTGTGACATCTGCTGATAATGAAATTCGTGGAGCTTCCTCCCCAATAGGTGACTTCAGGATTGCAACCTATAGAACACAGAAGCAAGGCAATTAGTCTCAAGATAAAATTGTAATTTCAGCAGCTAAAAACAAAAATACCATTAGATTCATTGGGACTACTTTCCAAGTGAGTACAGTGATCCCTCGATTTGCGCGTTCTCGAGTAGCGCGAAACGCTGCAACGCGGTTTTTCACAAAATATTAATTAAAAAATAAGTCCGCGTTTTTTTTCCTACACCACGGTTTTTCCCGCCCGATGATGTCATATTGATTGCTGATTGGCCAAAATCAGGAAGGAAGGAGGGAGGGAGAGAAGGGAAGGAGGGAGGGTTGCCATTGCCATTGCCGCCAGCGCTGCCCCAAGAAAGCCGGTGAGAGGAAGGAAGGAGGGAGGGAGAGAAGGGAAGGAGGGAAGGAGGGAGGGTTGCCATTGCCATTGCCGCCAGCGCTGCCTTGTGGGTAGCGGCGAGGAGCCCGGAAAAATCACCATTGCATTGCCAGCCTCTGAACTTGCGTCGCTCCACCTTCTGCGCATGTGCGGCCATGGAACAAAGGGCGTGCATGCACAGATGGTGTTTTTACTTCCGCATCCAGTATAACGCGGAAATCGGTTAGCGCGGGAGGTCTTGGAACGTAACCCCCGCGCTAACCGAGGGATCACTGTATATGATTTGGATTGTTAAGTCCCCTGATGGTGGCATGCAGAGCCTTATCTGAAGGCACGGATGGCATTGTCCTATATCAACTCCGCGCATCTATGTGCTAGCCAGCTGATTTTTTGGCCTTCCAGAGGGCAGGGGAGGCTGTTTTTGCCCTCTCCGGGTTTCAGGAAAGCCTCCAGAGCCTGTGGATGGTGAAAAACAGGCCCAACAGGCTTCAGTGAGGCCTGGGCGCATGTGCAGGAGGGGAAGTGCAAGTGGGTTGTGTTTGCAGACATGGGTGGGAGGGCATTGCATTAGAGATGTGGGCATGTGCACTATCACACACACATGCACCGTTTTGGCACCTGAGCGAAAAAAAGGTTTGCCATCACTAGCTTAGTCTATAGACTATAAAACTATAACGGGAAGTTTACTGTAAGGATTGCATGCCCAACAGCAGACAAGCTTTTTAAAAAAATCAGTATGTAACTTGCTTTCTCTGCACATAAAGGGTATTTGCATATTAAATATGAAAAATTGGTTTAGCAAAACGCAGTTTAATCTATTTCTTCAATAGCTGAAGGAGGCTGGAGATATAGCATTCCCCTCCTCCATCCAAAGGCTTAGCTCTACCACCTGAGTGGATAATTCCCTAATAATTCCCGGACTTTAGTGAAGCCTCGTACAAAGCAGCTCTGTCCCACCAGTAATTAAAAAAAAAAAACACCCACAAATACACAAGCATATCATTTAAGCAGCCACCCTGGTGCGTCCAGATATTTTGGCATTCCCAGCCAGCATAAATTTGGCCACAGTCCGTGGAAGTTGTAAGGCCAAGCCATCTAAGGGACATGTCTTTGGAGAAGTCTGATTTAAAAGTACTGCTTTTATAAAGCAACTCCATAACTGATTTGGCTCTGCAACCCAACAAGACAGACGCAGACTTCAAAGGATCATTAGAAGTGCAGAAAAAACTATTGCTGCCAACCTGCCTTCCATTGAGGATCTGTATACTGCACGAGTCAAAAAGAGGGCGGGGAAAATATTTATAGACTCCTCATATCCTGGACACAAACTGCTTCAACTCCTATACCCAAAATGACATTATAGAGCAAAGAACACCAGAGCAGCTAGACACAATAACTTTTTGCCCCTGGATGTCATCACTCTGCTAAATAAATACTTCTCTCAGCATTGACAAATTATTACTAAAACTGTATTACTATTATTCTTCTCATCCTTCCTGTTTATTAATCATTTATTATTTATTAATCAGATTTGTATGCCACTCCTCTCCGCAGACTCAGGGCGGCTCACAGCAATAATAATACAATGTAAACAAATCTAATATTTAAGTTAATTTAAAACCCCAATTTAAAAACCAATCATACATACTAGCATACCATGCATAAATTTTATAAGCCTAGGGGGAGAGAAAGTATCAATTCCCCCATGCCTGACGACAGAGGCGGGTTTTAAGGAGCTTGCGAAAGGCTAGGAGTGTGGGGGCAACTCCGATATCCAGGGGGAGCTCTTCCCCTGGGTCCCGCCAAACGACATTGTTTAGTTGACGGGAGCCGGAGAAGGCCAACTCTGTGGGACCTAACTGGTCGCTGGGATTCGTGTGGCAGAAGGCGGTCCCGGAGATATTCTGGTCCGGTGCCATGAAGGGCTTTATAGGTCATAACCAACACTTTGAATTGTGACCGGAAACTGATTGGCAACCAATGCAGACTGCGGAGTGTTGGTGTGACATGGGCGTATTTAGGAAAGCCCATGATAGCTCTCGCAGCTGCATTCTGCACGATCTGAAGTTTCTGAACACTTTTCAAAGGTAGCCCCATGTAGAGAGCATTACAGTAGTCGAGCCTCGAGGTGATGAGGGCATGAGTGACTGTGAGCAGTGACTCCCGGTCCAAATAAGGCCGCAACTGGTGCACCAGGCAAACCTGGGCAAAGGCCCCCCTGTTACCTATCTCCCCCCACTTATAAACATGTTACTTATATCTTTACAATTTATATTGTTTTATTTGTTTCCCAGTATGATTTACTTGCTTATTAGTAACGTGGTGGCTAACACGCTGAGCTTGTTGATCAAAAGGTTGGCAGTTGAATCCCTAGCGCCGCGTAACAGCGTGAGCTCTGGTTACTTGTCCCAGCTTCTGCCAAACTAGTACTTCGAAAGCGCATTAAAAATGCAAGTAGAAAAATAGGAAGCACCTTAAGAGTTGGGAACGACTAGCACATATGTGTGAGTGGAACCTTTACTTTTAATCTATGATTATCACTAAGTGTTGTATCTTATGATTTTTGATGAATGTATTTCCCCCCCCCCTTTTATGTACATTGAGAGCATATGCACCAAAGATAAATTGCTTGTGTGTCCAATCACACTTGGCCAATAAAGAATTCCATCTATCTATCTACTTGGAAGAAAATTCTTGCCCTGGCAACACTTGGGAAAGATACATATGCTCCAGATATGGCTTGAAGGATCAAGGTCCACCAGTAGAAAGAATAACTTTGAAGCAAGTTCTCTTTTTCAGCTGTGTCCTATATCTGCATTTAATCAAAAGGTCCAACTGAGTATAGAGTCCCAGTTCACACAGGACAGCAGCCCAGCAAGTTCCTTTTATATATATTTTCATACAAATGCATGGGATTTTTTTGTTTTTCTGTGTTTAATTGAAGACTTTCCAATCCAGAGATGTCATGGGTGGTTTAATTAAAGCCTGGGCATTGTAAAGCTCACACCATTTACCTCACGGTTTTCACATCTGAGGAAAAACGGAAGTTCTTCTCAGTGTGTGTGAAATAACACCGTCCAGAATAGAATTCTGCCTTTTGTATTATAAAGTGGGAATTTAGATAATTTCTATCCTCAGCAGTTGCCTTGTAGAGTTGTACAGATTTCCGTTCTTTAGATGGATGCCAACCCGTATCCCAGTTTGTGTTTTTATTTTAAATGTTGGCATGTTAATGGTGTACGCGCGCGCGCGCGCGCACACACACACACACACACACAGAGAGAGGAAGTGAGGTGAAAACTACTGTAGCCGTTAGGCCTGAAAACAGCATTGAGAATGAATGTGTTACTGTATGTATAAATTAGATGGAGGGGGGCACCCACCAAGTGTTACCTCTGCTGTTTAGGAACAAATGTGTACATTTGATCAGAGTTTGGAGAAAAGGAGAAATCAGAGTTTTAGCAGGTGGAAAAGAAGCAAAGCGTAGGCACGATTCCACTCTCTATGCATTCATTTGTGAGAGGGCGGGGTTTTTTTTATTTAAAAAATTAACTTTAACATTTTCAGTTCTTTAATTTGGGTGGTGTATGTGCATGTGTGTTTGGCTTTAGTCTGTGAAAAATGGAGAGAGAGACAGAGAAATAAGAAGTAAAAAGCAAAGTCGCCAGTGATGGGCCCCACCCGGTACGGATGGGATGGGCGACCCATTAGCGCTTTTTTGGTGAGTTTCGGAGGCCGGCCCAACCGCACGTGTGCCTAACATGGGGCTATGCACCCCCGTGTGAGATTTCCCTTCTGTGCATGTGCTTGAAGCAAAATCTCATGCGAGAATGCTCGCGTGGGTGAGATTTCAACAATCTTTGCCCTTTTTTTGCTTCCGCACATGCACAGAAGCAAAAAAGGGCAAGAATTGTTGAAATCTCACCTGCATGAGTGTCCTTGCATGAGATATCGCTTCGGCTGCATGCGCAGAAACGAAATGTCCTGCAGTGGTGCTCACAGACGTGTTGGGCGCACGCACACTCTCACCAGCCTCAGGATCCCATGCTGGTGGGAAAAAGTAAGTGGAGCCCTTCGCTGAAAGTCGTACATGTATCGTCACTGTTGCCTAGAGAAAATAAACCAGCTTCTGTTTGAAACTGCTCATTGGACTTTGACATCACCAAGATATTATCCATTCTCATTAAATTTATTCAGAGATAGCTTGTATATCGGACACATATTTTCTGCATGTATATAATGGCTATCCCTAGCATTCATTTACTTGTATGGTTGTCTAAATGATTTCATTGATAAAGCTAGTTATATAATGCCAGTGCTAATCCCCTTTATTTAGTTTATGAATCTCCTTTATTTTTCTTTCACTTATGTTTGGAAAGCCCCTCATATGTTTTTCTCCTTGCCTTCCAGGAAGCTGTTCTTCACTGACTACGGACAGATACCCAAGGTGGAACGCTGTGACATGGACGGGCAGAACCGTACAAAGCTAGTCGACACCAAAATAGTCTTCCCCCACGGAATCACCTTGGACTTGGTCAATCGGCTTGTTTATTGGGCTGATGCTTACCTCGACTACATTGAAGTGGTGGACTACGAAGGAAAAAATCGACACACAATCATCCAGGGTGTTTTGGTGAGTACAGCTGAGTTCAGGGGACATGGATCTCGTGGAATGTACTCTTATTTCCGGCTGTTCAGCCACCCAATACAGTCCTTATTTTGGGGAACCATATCATTGGCAGGGCCTCAAATTGTATTGAGTATGCAGTCTCAATGCTGTGGCATATCTACCATGTTTCTTCTAAAATATGACAGGGTAATAATAATAATAATAATAATAATAATAATAATAATAATAATAATAATAAAAATTATTGTTGTTGTTGTTGTTAAATAAAAGCCTCTCCTATCAGTAAAGGGATTCAACAAAGAATCATCCCCAGAGAAAATTTTCCATATGTCCCAAACTCTATGGCCAACCAAAAATACACAAAGAAGGAATACCTCTTAATCGCAACCACAACCCACACGACTCCAATGTCAATCAACTAACCGAATGTGACTCCACAAACAGATCAAAACGTTACAACACAGCCATCCAACCCACTTGCAACAATTGAGCCAGCATTCCCTTATATAGAGCGCTGGTGAGACCACATTTGGAGTACTGTGTTCAGTTCTGGAGACCTCACCTACAAAAAGATATTGACAAAATTGAACGGGTCCAAAGACGGGCTACAAGAATGGTGGAGGGTCTTAAGCATAAAACGTATCAGGAAAGACTTAATGAACTCAATCTGTGTAGTCTGGAGGACAGAAGAAAAAGGGGGGACATGATCGAAACATTTAAATATGTTAAAGGGTTAAATAAGGTTCAGGAAGGAAGTGTTTTTAATAGGAAAGTGAACACAAGAACAGTTAGTTGGGGGAAAGATCAAAAGCAACATGAGAAAATATTATTTTACTGAAAGAGTAGTAGATCCTTGGAACAAACGTCCAGCAGACATGGTTGATAAAGCCACAGTAACTGAATTTAAACATCCCTGGGATAAACATATATCCATTGTAAGATAAAATACAGGAAATAGTATAAGGGCAGAATAGATGGACCATGAGGTCTTTTTCTGCCGTCAGTCTTCTATGTTTATATGTTTCTATTCCATACATCCCACCACTTATAGAAAAAACAGCAGCTCCAACCTCACTTTGTTTGCTACAGCGCAAAGCCCAGGATATCAGCCTGAAGATGACAAGTGTGATCTCATCGAAAGATCGCAAAAACACTCTCAACACACAGGAAAAAGCCCAAACACACCAAATACGCAACAACAACAACAACAACAGCAACAATAACAACTGGAAGGAACCTTGGAGGTCTTCTAGTCCAACCCCCCTGCTTAGGCAGGAAACCCTACCCTGCTTCAGAAAGATGGTTATCTAACATCTAACTTTTCTTTTGATCCCCCCAAAACTGCTAGACCTTCTTTTCTAGGGGTGTCTTAACCCCCCCACCCCACACCTGGCCTGGTCACTGGGCTACTTCATTTTTGGGCGAAAGGAGCGCCCCATGTGCCCCACATGTCTCACCTGGCTACCGGGCCACTCCTTTTGCACCTGCAAACAGCAAATGATGTGATCCACACCTTGCCAAGCCACTAGGCCAATTCTTTTGCGGCCGAAAAGAGCAAGCAATGCAACCCATCTGCCATGCCCACCCTTAGCTAGCTATAATGGTTACTCCAGCTACCGGTAGCCGTCCACCCAAAAAAGCCTGCTGTCATCCACTTTGGGAAGCCTGGTTGTGCATGCGCTTAGATAGGGCCAAATTTTGGGGGTAGGGCTTAATTTTAATGCATGCGCACAAAACAGTGCCAGGCCTTCTTTTTGGGGTATGTCATGTTTTAGGAGAAATAAGATATAGCCTGATGAGCAAGATTCTGAAGAAATGGACATAAAACAAATAGAAACAGACATACCTTTGTTTTCCAGATGTTTTATGATATCCCTCTGACAGTCCCTCATCATGTTGCCTTGGTTTGATGGGGATGGTCCAAACCCAATGGACCAAGATTGTTAGTCTTGATATTGGGGCTCTTAACTACTAACGAGTTGATGAGTTATTTGTATTGTGAGAACAATCAATCTGTGGAATGACTTGCCTCCAGAATTTGTGGGTGGTTCAACACTTGAGATTTTAAAGAAGAGATTATACAACCATTTGACTGAAATGTTATAAGGTTTCCTTGAGCAGAGGGTTATATTAGAAGACCTCCAAGATCCCTTTCAATTCTATTATTCTGTTATTCAATACGTATCTTTTTTTCTCATACAGTGTTAGGAAAACCTAATTAAAGATTTAGAGAATGTTCAGTTCTTGTTTAGCAATAAAGGTGTCCCTGTCTTGGAGGGTATTATAAATAATATTTGGAATCAGTAGAATTTGAAAAGACTACCTAGTACTCTTTTGTTTGGAATTTGCACTGTAATGTTTTGAAATAAAGGGAAAAAAGATATTTGGTTCTACCCATTAGCCTCATCAGTTTTTTTAAAACCATATTTGTTGTTTGTAGATAGAGCATCTCTACGGCTTGACTGTCTTTGAGAACTACCTGTATGCCACCAATTCAGACAATGCCAACACCCAGCAGAAAACTAGCGTCATCCGGGTCAATCGCTTCAACAGTAGTGACTTTCAAGTGGTAACAAGAGTGGATAAAGGTGGAGCTCTACATGTCTATCACCAGCGACGGCAACCCAAAGGTAGATAAGAGAAATCTATAATGTCGGGGGATAAGGGGAGAAACTTATTAAAGTTTGTTGCAAAAATCAAAACCAGAAGCACACACAGATGGCTGTGATTTAGCTGGATTCAATAACTTCTTTATAAACATAATAACAGATGAATTTACAGTACCATTAGCAGATTATTTCTTTAGGTAAACACAAACAGGAGTTAGTTTCATTTCAACAGAGAGTGGACTAGAGCCACACCCAGCCCTAAGTTTAAGTTCCAGTTTTGATTCTCTGCACAGACTCAGAAGTGGTTAGCTCCCATTGGCTGAATTAGTTGCTATGCCTATTAATTGGCTAACCTTGTTAACATGGCTCTCCCAGTTCATGAATATCTTAACAAAACTCTAATGGGGTTTGCTTGGTTAGCTGCTTGTATAATGAGCCGAGGTGGCACGGTGAGTAGAGTGCAGTACTGCAGGCCACTAAAGCTGACTGCTAGATCTGCAGGTCAGCAGTTCAAATCTCATCACCGGCTCAGGGTTGACTCAGCCTTCCATCTTTTTGAGGTGGTTAAAATGAGGACCTGGATTGTGGGGGCAATATGTTGGTTCTATTAAAAAGTGCTATTGCTAACATGTTGTAAGCCGGCCTGAGTCTAAGGAGAAGGGCGGCATTAAAAAAAACACATTGAATGAATGAATGAATGAATGAATGAATGAATGAATGAATGAATGAATAAAGTAAGTAAGTAAGTAAGTAAGTAAGTAAGTAAGTAAGTAAGTAAGTAAGTAAGTAAGTAAGTAAGTAAGTTTCTGTTTGACTTTTTAAGTCCCTTTCATCACTGACCTCTGTGAAAGGACATAAAAGTGGGCTTTTTTTTCAGGCAAATGGTCAGAAAAAGTTATGCATGCGTATATATATTCCCACAGGCGTATTTAGCAGAATGATATTCATAATTAAAATCACCCACCAGAATATGAATATAGATTCCATTTAGACATCTTTGCATCCAAACCTTGCACCACATCAGAAGGCATGGTCCATTATTTGCAATCCATTGATGGTTACTGCTTCAGCTTTTTTTTTTATCCCCGCAGTTTTCCGTATGGCCTTATTTAGGATAACCAGTTTTCAGGTCATATCTTGCTCTCTTAGTATCATTGAATTGGCCTCAGCCATTTCTTTCCCATACTCTGTTTTCAGTCATATCTGCCAGTCACTGTATTTTTAATGTCCTAAGGATATGTGTTAAGGACACGCTATGGAGGAAAGTGATTGCCAATGTATAGCAGAATGGCTGATGGGTCACCCCTAGATGTAGTTGATCTAGGGCTGTGATAGTTTAACAAAATCTTTATCACTCTGCTTTTCTGATGCTCTGGATTTTACTTCTGTTTTTATGGAACCTCTGTTATATAGTATGTTGATCAGGCTGAAATGCAAGATATTTTTTTCCACGACAGCTGTAGAATAGCTGTTCTGCACTATGTATTTCTTTATAGGCAGATGGTCATAATTAAGGATCAATTTGTGTCCAATCAGAATTTTCCTCCGTGGCAGTGGGATTGCCTAGAATTATAAACCGAAATATGTTTGGGAGGGTTATCTATAATAATTTTAATTTTGAGAGAGGATAATTTTAATGGTTAGTGCCATCTTAAGATGTGTGATGATTGGAGCCATTACGGTACACTCTTGTTCGTTTATTTATGTGGTCATTCCATTTCTGTAGCTTCCCAACTCTAGCAAATGGCCCTGTTATTAGTGTGATCATCTGACATCCATCTTCACAGCTTCTTTGGTTGTTCCAGAGGATATGCTGCTATGACCTTAAAAAGGAATTTAATAATATAATACGAAAGCTCCAAAGCTAAAATCTTTGAAAAAGGGAAGGCGTGCTAACATTTGTACCAACTGGTTTCAACCCTCTTCATACTGGTTGACTCTAGACTAAATCACTTCATTCTTTAACTTTATTTCTGTAATCCCAGCTGCAAAGAAGGACATTAAACTACAAGGAACAAGGCAGGTGTTCCAATTTCTTTAAAATGCCTATGGTGTGATATTTGTTAAAAGTATGTGCAGAGTACTCCTTGAGTGGCAAGGATATGCACATAGAAACATTGTATTGGAGTAGATATGAATAACTATTCTCCGTACTGAAGGAGCGGGTCCAGCAGTCACATGGGTTGCTCATGTCCAATCCGGTGGAACTGAGCCTAGTGTTAAAAAAGCTTGCCGGATCCGCCCCTTCCCCAGAATTCGCTCAGTTCGCATATCCTGCGGTTGTATTGTGATAGCTCGTTCAACATTCTAACACCTTCCCTTCGATCTTTTCCTTCAAAAGTAGTAAGATTTGTTTGTTCTTATTTATTTACTTGCACTAATAGCGCCAGCCGTTTGTGGCTCGGCTTTTTTCCTTGGGAGAAGTTGCGGTTTCGTTTTCCCCCGGCTGTCTTGCCGTGTACGATCCCCGCTGCCGCTTGTGGATTCTTTTAATCCTTTGGCCTGGAGGTCTTGGTGCAAGTATTGATTCATTGATAAATTATTGTATTATTGTTAAAGGGCTTAAGAAATACCTCCTGCGGAGTGAGACGCTTGTTCTAGTCTCCTGGACTTAGTCGATCGCTTCCCCTTTAAGAATTCTATTACGGAGCGATTTTTCGGCGCGAAGGCCTTCGCGCCCTTTTTAAATTTAGGTCTCTCGTGTTGGCCTCCTGCCAGCCGCGTAGGCCTCAGTCCACCGCGTGGATCCCGGAGTGGGCTTTGGGACGCTCAGGCTTAATTCTCCACTGGCTAAGCCTCCAACCAGAGTGCCTTGGTTTACTTTAATTAAAGTTTAGGGAGGCTGGCCACGCTGTATTTGGGGGCACGAACTCTGGGTTTGCCCAGATTGTCCTCAAGTCTCAGCAGCTCCGAGGCCTCAGAGCAGGATCCATTCCTCTTGGGAAGCCTTTGAAATTCTTCTCCCTAATTATTCAGTTATTTGGCTCAGCCTGGTCTTCTGTTAATTGTCAGACTATGGCTACCTTTCCCAAGAGAGGCACAACTAAAGGTCCCAGAGAGGCCAGGCCTACAGGCGATGAAATTACCAGTATCCCCCAGGCCTCGACCTCCTCTTCTTCAGGGGCCCGCCCCTCGACCAAGGTCACCAGGGCTGAGAAGAGAAGGGACCTAGCCCTACAAAGAATCCATGACAAATCAGCAAAGCGTTTGAAAGTACAGGCCCAAGTACTCTGTAGTCAAGACCCCCCAGAGGCTTCTAGTCTGCCTCCTTCTGGGGTCCCTGTGTTATCTCTGGATGAGCCAAACCTAGACAGACCCCAACCTAACCTATGGGGAATAGGTCCAGAGGAACCAGATCTTATTGAAGATTCCCCCCAGCCAGGATCCTCCCAGGCCCTCAGGGATTCTTCTGCCATTCCTGCTGATATTTCTAGTTTACCTCCTGAATTCCAATCTATTTTTTCTGTGTTGTCCAAGGCCATTGATGCTAAACTCTCTACCATCAATGAGCTTCCCTTACCTCCTCCTCCTCCTCGTCCCTCCCGCCCCTTGGGTTCTTCCCCAGTGGTTAGAGCTCCTATTCAGGATGATTCAGACTCCTCTCAGGACGAATATGAGGATATGGAGGAGGATGAGGATCCCTTTCAAGGCCTCTCAGATGATGAGGAATCCCAAATAAAGGTGCCTTCTCCAATTACTATTTTTCCTTCTCAATTGTTCAAATCTCTCCTCCTCAAAGCTAGAATTTCTACGGGATTGGCGGCCCAGGAGAAACAGGCCTCCACATCCACTGACCCCCCGGAGGAGAACTTACCTTACTTCACAGAGGAGCAGGAGGATAACGAGGTAATTCCTATGCCTAAATTGTTTAAAGATGCCTTACTTAAGCAGTGG
This sequence comes from Erythrolamprus reginae, assembly GCF_031021105.1. Taxonomy (NCBI): domain Eukaryota; kingdom Metazoa; phylum Chordata; class Lepidosauria; order Squamata; family Dipsadidae; genus Erythrolamprus; species Erythrolamprus reginae. The sequence goes on along the minus strand of NC_091951.1, from coordinate 192,862,100 downwards.
GATTTCCCAGCCTCTGGGCTTAATCCCTCAACCAAGGATAGAAAATTGTACAAACTTTCCTCTTCCTATGAGGAGCTCCTATCTTTTCCTAAACCGGATGAACCGGTCAAGATCCTTCACTCGGCGGCTGCTGTGCCAGGCGAAGCAGAGGAAGTCCTCCGCCCAGAGGACAAGCGGATTGAACAAATGCTCAAAAGAGGATTCACCGCAGATTCCTGGGCCATTAAAAGTTCTGCAGCGGCTTCTTTTTTCTCCAGAGCCATGCTTCTGTGGCTTCGCCAACTTCAACAACATATTCCTCCCGATGACTTGAGAGGTCAACAAGACTTCAACAAGGTCTTTGCAGCTGCTCAGTACGTGGCTGATGCCACTTTACAATCTACTAGATTTTCTGCTAAGTCTATTGCAGCTTCTACAACGGCAAGAAGACTCCTATGGATTCGCCCTTGGCAAGCCGGAGTACGCCAGAAGTGGCAGTTATCCCTGGGACCTTTAAAGCGCGACCTTCTTTTCGGTGATCTTCTGGATCCACTCCTTACGGAAACCACGGACAAGAAGAAAGTTTTGGGTCCAACCACCAAAAAGGCTACCAAAACGCAGTCCTTTCGTCGCCCAGGGCGTCAGCAAGACCAAGCGGCTTCCTATCAGAGATCTCCAGGTCAGTATTCCCCCCGCTTTCGTTCCCAAGGTAGGAACTCCAGGGGCAGAGGTTTTCGCTTCCAAAGGGGAGCGTCCTCTAACAGGGCTTCAAAGAAACCTAGATGGTAATTTTTCCTCAATTCCCATAGGTGGTCGCCTAGCCCATTTCGCCTCTAATTGGCGTCTCACCTCCAAGGACCCCTGGGTCATTGACACTGTTCAAACAGGCCTTCTGTTAGAATTTATTCCCCCCCCCCCGAAACGTTTTATTTCTTGCCCTTCTCCCAGGTCCTCCTCAGATTGTAACCGTATGGAGGAGGCCATTTCCCACTTATTGTCCATCAGAGCCATTCAACCGGTTCCTTCCGGTCAGAAGGGTCTAGGTTTTTATTCCATCCTATTTATGGTTCCAAAATCCTCCGGAGGTTGGAGAGCTATTTTGGATTTAAAGAGGCTGAACCTATTCATCAAATATAGGAAGTTTAAGATGCACTCCTTATCATCTATTTTGGCCGCCATCCACACGGGAGATTTCATGGTCTCTTTAGACCTCACTGAGGCCTACCTCCACATTCCTATAGCCAAATGCCACAGAAAATTTTTACGTTTCTCCTTTCAAGGCAGGCATTTCCAGTATAGGGCGATGCCATTTGGCCTTTCCTCGGCCCCTCGGGTTTTTACAAAGCTCTTGGGGTCCCTGGCGGCCTATATCCGGGCGTCTCCCATTCACATTTTATGTTATCTTGATGATATTTTGATTCATGGGAACTCCCTAGAGAAAGTGAAAACAGACCTTTCTGTCACCATGTCAGTCCTTCAGGACCATGGTTTTTCCATCAACTTTGATAAAAGTCATCTCCAACCTTCCACATCCATCTTACACCTGGGATCCATTATTAATTCAGAATCCTCCCAGGTCTTTCTCTCTCCCGAGAGAAAATTCAGTATAGGGGAGTTAATTTCTTGTATTTTATCTAAACCTTCAGTATCCATAGTATCCCTGTCTTCCCTTTTGGGGAAGATGGTGTCATGCATAGGCATCATTCCCTGGGCTCGCCTTCATGCTAGGGAACTACAGTGGCTCCTATTACCCTTTCAGAGATCGGGGCACAGCAACTCAAATCGTCGCATTGTCATCCCACCAATGGTTCGCAGATCCTTCAAGTGGTGGAAGTCTCCGGCCATGGACAAAGGATCCCCGTTCAGGTGCCCGGATCAATTTGTCATCACCACAGATGCCAGTCTATCGGGATGGGGCGCCCACGCCCAGGGGATGATAGCCCAGGGCACGTGGTCCCCGGAGGAAGCTTCCAAGCCAATCAATTGGCTAGAGTTAAGAGCCGTTTCCCTGGCTCTGAAGCATTTCTCTCCTCGCATTCCCAACCGGCACGTTCTCATTCTCACCGACAACATTGCCACAAAAAGCCATATCTGCAGGCAGGGGGGCACGAGATCCAAGGCCCTCATGAGGGAGGCCCTCAAGTTAGGCCTTTGGGCGGAAAAACATCTTCGGTCGCTCCTAGCCGACCACATCTCGGGGAGCCTCAACGTCCAGGCGGATTGGCTATCTCGAGCAACGATAGACCCAGGAGAGTGGAACCTCCATCAAGACCTGTTCCACCAAATCAGCCTCAGATTCGGCCTACCAATTCTGGATCTCTTCGCGACCAACGCAAACGCCCAACTCCCTCGCTTCTTTTCCAGATTTCCATCCCCGGGAGCGGAAGCAATCAATGCCCTCCGGAGCCCATGGCCTCCAGGCCTACTTTACGCATTCCCTCCAATTCCAATTCTCCCGGATGTGATTCACAAGGTCCTCACCGAGAGGGCCCGAGTAATCTTAATCGCCCCTCATTGGCCCCGCCGGCCCTGGTTCGCGGATCTCCAACAGTTGTCCGTCCAGGACCCTTGGCGACTCCCCGTTTCGGGGGATATGCTGCGGCAGGGGGCCTCATTCCATCCAGACCCGGAGTGGTTCCACCTCACCGCCTGGCTCTTATCAGGAGAGACTTAGAACTGCGTGGTCACGACCCCGATACAGTGGAGGTCATTTTAGGGGCCAGAAGGGGTTCGACCAATCGAATCTACGACCACACGTGGTCCAAGTTTCACCAGTGGTGTCTACAGGAAGGCCTTTCTCCCCTGTGCATTCCCATACACAGAATCATCTCCTTCCTTATGCAAGGTTTCCATAAAGGACTTTCCACCAGCACCCTCCGGCGTCATCTGGCGGCCATTTCCTCTGTCTTAGGGGGCCCCCGCAGACAGCCTCTCCGATCCTTCCCAGAAGTTCAGGAATTCCTCAAGGGCATAGCCAACCTTAGACCTTCCAAGGTCCACAGGTATCCATCCTGGGACTTGCCACGGGTTCTCCACTCCCTCACGCAGGCACCATACGAACCCCTAAAATCGGCGTCCCTCAGATACCTATCCTTTAAAGTAGCCTTTCTGGTGGCTATTACCTCTGCCCGACGCATTTCGGAGCTGGCTGCCCTCTCAATCAGGCAGGACCTTTGTCAATTTCATCAGGACAAGGTAGTCTTGCGACTGGACCCCACCTTCTTACCCAAGGTCAGTTCCATGTTCCACAGATCTCAGGATATTGTCCTACCTTCCTTCTGCCTCCAACGAGACCATCCCTTGGCAATTAGATGGCACACCCTGGATCTCATTAGAGCGCTGAGAATCTATATCCAACGCACAGGACCCTTTCGGAGGTCAGAAGCACTTTTTATAGCCTATCACCCCAGAGTCATGGGTGCCAAAGTGTCTTCAACAGTAATAGGCCGTTGGATCAGAGGGACTATATCTAAGGCCTATGAGTCGGCCTCCCTCTCAGTTCCAAGGAACATCACAGCGCATTCCACCAGGAGCGCAGCCACCTCGGCCGCTTGGGCGACTCAAGCCCCGTTGGAGGAGGTCTGCAAAGCAGCCACTTGGGCCTCGCCAAATTCCTTCATCAGGCACTACAAGATTGATTCTTACGCTTCAGCGGACGCTGCCTTCGGCAGAAGGGTACTCCAATCCGTTATCTCACACGATAGCAATCTAATCCCACCCTAGGGACCATCTATTGGGTATGTCCCATGTGACTGCTGGACCCGCTCCTTCAGTACGGAGAATAGGCGTTGATTGCTTACCTGAACGCCTCTTCTCGTACGGTGAGCGGGTACAGCAGTCACTTCCCGCCCTTGTATGTGTCTTCTTTACCTTCCTATAACTTTCTTCCTCTAACAATGAGAGTTGAACACTACAGAGCTTCACAGCTGAGCCTAGTCTATGGATTCGCGAATTCTGGGGAAGGGGCGGATCCGGCAAGCTTTTTTAACACTAGGCTCAGTTCCACCGGATTGGACATGAGCAACCCATGTGACTGCTGTACCCGCTCACCGTACGAGAAGAGGCGTTCAGGTAAGCAATCAACGCCTATTTAGTCACACACAGATACATTAAAGTATGTACAGGTTTACCTTAGGAAATAGCACAGTTCAATAAACAGTCCGAGTCATATATGTTCTAATCGGTTGGAATGCTAGCTAAAAGTACAAAGCTTCTTACATACTTGGCATATCAGTGTATCAATATAGCAGTACATATAGCGGAGCATATCAGAATTCCAGAGAGCACGCCAAAGAGAATAAATTATAATAACTGGCTCTCTGTAACTCCCTCTTATGGAAGCCTGAAACACAATCAGCCAATCAAACATAGCATACAAATAAGCCTATATTAAAATAGTTGAATATACAAACATACATTGTTGGTTTATATATTGCCAACCCAACTGGTTAGACTTGAGTCCTTACATTATTGAAAATATATATGGTAAAATAATGCTGAAATTCAACTTGCTTCCTGCCTTATTCGAATTTAATCATAACCCTTAAACATTGACAGAGCCCCACACTCTGTGGTACTGCAAGCACTACTTCTGGAAAGAGAGAAAGTTAGAGAAGGATCAACTGTATTGTATAATCTATACCAGAACTGTGCGTTTTACGGCCCAGGGGCCATAGCTGTCCCTTTGTTCCTGTCAGGTCTGTGACAGTGGCAGCCAGTTTCTCATGTGGCTCCTCGAAAAAAAATAATTGCCCTCTCTTCTCCTATTCTATACACTAGTCCAGTGTTTCCCAACCTTGGCTACTTGAAGATATTTGGACTTCAACTCCCAGAATTCCCCAGCCAGCAAATGCTGGCTGGGGAATTCTGGGAGTTGAAGTCCAGATATCTTCAAGTGGCCAAGGTTGGGAAACACTGCACTATTCTATAATTTTACTATTCAAAAAACTATATTATATTGCAATTACCTAGACGTTGTGCTTTCTAGTATTACTAGTATACATCAGGGGCATATGAGGTGTTCAGGTGCTCAGGGAGGGGTTACACCTCTGTCGTGTCCTTTTACAGCAGCTCATTTAGGGCAGTTCGTTCACCTCTCACCTGTGGCTCCTAGTAACTGTAGCATGCACAGCAGCCACACCCCGGGCAACAGCTTCGACAGGCTGGCCAAACCAGGCTGAGAGTAGCCAATGGGTCATAGACCTTCAGCGAGATAGGGACTTGTCTATCCCGAGCATGTGAAGACAGATTCCGGTGGACTGAGTGTATGAAACCTATTAGAATACGTCAACAGTCATGAAGGCTATATAGAGCCGGGGTGGCGCAGCAGGTAGAGTGCTGTACTGCAGGCCACTGAAGCTGACTGTAGATCTGAAGGTCAGCGGTTCAAATCTCATCACCGGCTCAAGGTTGACTCAGCCTTCCATCCTTCCGAGGTGGGTAAAATGAGGACCCGGATTGTGGGGGCTCTGTTAAAAAGTGCTATTGATAACATGTTGTAAGCCGCCCTGAGTCTAATGAATGAATGAATGAATCAATCAATCAATCAATCAATCAATCAGTCTCTGCAAGTGATGCGGTATGCTAAGAGCAGGGCAAGACACGGAAGATGCCCTGGTCAACCACTAGCAGAAGGGAAATTCTGACTGCAAACCTCCACTGCCTTGTGGCTATACCCATCATTGGAAAAGGCTTCGGGAGTAAACCTTGAGGCAAAACCCGGAGCCAGAGTCCCAGAAGTAGTTTGTGGCTGTGTACAGCCACGTTCTGATAACCCCTGCGATGTAGCTGGAACCAATTGTATTGGCCTTTGCCATTCCATTGGATTATTTCAGAGACGTAGAGAGGGGGAATCTGCTGCTTGGGTAACAGTCTATCCTGCATATTAATCTACCCTGGCTTCATGCTCTGGGGAATCCAGAGCATGATACTATGATCTTTCGAGACTGAAGGATACCAATGCATGCAATATGCATCAACATTTCTTCCGTAAGCCATTCTGTCTTAAGACACTCAGAAATTCTTTCGCTTTTTAAGTCGGTGGTCAATACATTGAGGTCTTGAGGGGGTTTTTTTTGCATTGTTTTGTCTTACTGGACTTCTATACTTCCCTCTTTTAGACCATCCACTGCCTCTGAATTGAAAACACCTCCTTTCTTTTGGCTGCTGTGCTCAGTTTGCTTGTGGCTGCAGGCATCTTCTTCAACACCTGTGTCAGAATTGCTGCTTTATTGGCAACTCCGCTGTGCTGACACTGGGGAAAAAGGCTAAAACGGGAGGGAAAGAAGGCAGCACAAATGCCTGCAATTTTCTCAAGCAGCCTGCTCTTCCACACACGTCCCTCCCCCGACCAAAAGATTATTCATCCTAAAATCGTAAACAGTTTAAGCTTGCTGACTTTTTAATTGCATGTTTTATTTGCTGGCTGTTTTGTTCACAGTTTCTAAACACTGAGCTTATGGTTTATGTAAACTTGTACAAATATTTCCAGTGTATCAGAAACAAATAAGTACCAAGAAACATCCCATTTGCTTAGGCCATTATTTGCCCTGCCTTTAGACTTCTCCTCCCCCCCTTGGAATAATTAACATGATTTCTCTTTGCTCTAAAATGCCAGATAGGTGTATGCTGGGTAGATAGTTCAGCAAATTGTAAACCGTTTAGTTAACAAGAAGGAGATGCTGTGATTATTACTCACCCCTTGAAATCAAGAACACAGAGCTATTTGTGAGCAATGTGCATTTTTTCAGTTTGGTCTAGATCAGGGGTAAGCAAAGTTGGCTCTTCTATGACATGTGGACTTCAACTCCCAGAATTCCTGAGCTAGCATGATTGGCTGAGGAATTCTGGGAGTTGAAGTCCACAAGTCATAGAAGAGCCAACTTTGCCTCTCCCTGGTATAGTGGTTAAAGCATCAAGCTAGAAACTGGGACACTTATGAATTGTATTCCAGGTAAAATTCTTCTGGTTCACTTGTGTCTGTTGGTCATTGGAGAGCCAGTCGCGAAGGGAGCGTGAGGCTCCGCCCACCGACCCGAATGTCGCCATTTGGATTCTGTGCATGCAGAGGGTAAAAGAACCCAAACGGTGTTGTCTGGGCGGGTGGGCAGAGCCTCGCGCTCCCTTTGCAACTGATTCTCCGACGATTGACAGACCCGAGTAAACCGGGAGAATTTCACCCATGATTCCTGCCTTTGACATAAAACCCAAGCAGGTGACTTTGGGTCAGTCATTCTTATCCCTAAGAAGCAGGCAAGGCAAACTACTTCTGAAAAACCTTGCCAAACAAACAGTTGCTAGGAGTCGACACTTGATTTGAAGACACTAAAGAAAGAAAACATAGCATGAATAGATGTATCAATTAAAATGCACACAGCTGTTGACATTTTTGCTAGAATATCTCCAACAATTCAGCCCTAGGCATTAATTCTCTATTGTTGCGTAATTATGATATTACCATGAAAGATGTTTCTACATGTCCCTGTTGCTCCTTGTCAATCTTAAATATCACGACAGAATAAAACTGAAATATAGAGGTACCTCTACTTACGAACTTAATTTGTTCTGTCACCAGGTTCTTAAGTAGAAAAGTTTGTAAGAAGAAGCAATTTTCCCCATAGGAATCAATGTAAAAGCAAATAGGAGGGGGGAGGCCCTATTTCCTCCCAGGAGATTCCTAGAGAGGCCCCATGGAGGCTTCTCCCTGCCTTTTCCGGTTCTGTTTCCTCCCAGGAGATTCCTAGAGAGGCCCCACGGAGGCTTCTCCCTGCCTTTTCTGGTTACAGTTTCAGAGACTCCGGTTTGTAAGTGAAAAATAGTTCTTGAGAAGAGGCAAAAAAATCTTGAACACCCGGTTCTTATCTAGAAAAGTTCGTAAGTAGAGGCGTTCTTAGGTAGAGGTACCACTGTATATACCTGTTAACATGAACTGACAAGTTTTTTTTCTTGTAATTAGTGAGGAGTCATGCCTGTGAAGTGGATCAGTTTGAAAAACCAGGCGGCTGTTCTGACATCTGTCTCCTTGGAAACAGTCACAAGACACGGACCTGCCGGTGCCGTTCAGGATTCAGCCTTGGCAGTGATGGGAAGTCCTGCAAAAGTGAGTTGCCTGTGTTGTGAGTTGAGAGTGTGCCGCGATTGGGAGACAACTGAGCTGAAGAGGAATCTGTCTTAATCTCTCAATTTCAGTGGGAAATTTTCCTTGGCATCTTGCTTTAAATTGTCATCAGAAAGGAAAAGAAAGTCAAAATGGATTTTAATATTTTGGGAAAGAATGTAAAATGATCCCAGCTGAAAGATGTCTTAAAATGTTATCTGAATTGCTAAGGATGTTTTGCAAACATAGTTGTTGTCATTGGCAGACAGAGGTGAGGCGTTACTTGATCGGTCCTCTTCTCCCAGGTTCACACCTCTATTTTTCAGCGTGGAAAAGGGACAGAGGAAATCAGTGAGAAGTGGCTGTAGAAGGAAAAACTCAAGTCAATCCAAACAAGAGGGAGGGAGTCACTCAACAAAGGGTTGGTGTCAGCCTCGCTGTGTTTCATCCTTCAACTGTGCTTCAGCTGTCATGAGAAATTTGGGAGGAGGGAAACATCTTTCAGCTGTGGCGAGGGGGGCGTTTGCCCAGGTTCGCCTGGTGCACCAATTGCGGCCCTATTTGGACCGGGAGTCACTGCTCACAGTCACTCATGCCCTCTGTTAAATCCTGTAAATTCTGTAATGTTCTATATTGTTCTGTATCTGGGGTAACTTGTTAAACAAGAGTTGTTAAGCAGAATTGAAAGAAACCATAGGCATTGTTTACCTGCTTCCTATTGGTTGCTGTAGAGGGCGCCAAAATGGAAGAGCTGTCGGCCGCCGGCTGTTGCTGAGGGAAAGTCTTTAAATAGAAGCGCTACTCGTCTTACGCGCTTCTTCTGTTAACTCGCATCTACAGTGAAAGTGTTTATCCGCTCGCTTAGAGCCTGTAGAGAATAAAAGGATTTAAATTGGAGACCGTGTTTCTCGGTTATTACATTGGCGACGAGGGTCTTAGCGGTGATTTTTTTTTTAGGAAAAAATCAATATGTCGACCCCTTCACTTATTCAGCCTCCGGAGTTGTTTGACCCGGAAAGGTCAACTTGGGCAGCCTACATGGCTAAATTTGAGATATTCCTGGAAGCTGCCAGTCTACATACTGCTGAGGACAGCAGGAAACGTGCCTTATTTTTGAATTATTGCGGCACACATATATTTGAATTAGCCGGAACTTTGACAGATCCCGACCCTCCTAATTCTGTGCCATGGGCTACTTTACAAACAAAATTGGCTGCCCATTTTAAACCTACTAAGCCGCCAATAGTTTATAGGCATCAATTCTCCCGGATGTCTCAATCGGATGGGGAATCGATTAACCAGTTCGCAACCCGGCTGCGCACTATCTTGGCGAAATGTCAATTTGACAATCCTGAAGCGAGATTGACAGACGCCTTAATTTTTGGGATGCGGAACGTCACCATAAGGAATAAGCTCTTAGCTACTGAAGATTCCTCATTACAAGACGTGATTAAGGCTGCTCAGACAGCTGAGGTAGCTGAGGCTGCGGCGGCTGATTTAAAATCCAATGACAAGCTGCAAACTGTTTTTAAGATAGTTGACACCCAACGTGCCTCGGTTCGCCGCCTACCTGAAGTTCAGCTCTCCGACTATGAGGACTACAATGAGCACTGCTGCTACCTACGAGGGCCGCCAGACAGACAAGCCCGATCAACTTTTCCTGCCTGCGCCGGGTGCAGAGGTCAACATCAACGGTCTCGCTGTCCCTTTAAGGACGCCTTTTGCTACAGATGTGAGAAGAGAGGCCACATCGCCGCCGCTTGCCGTGCTGCTTTGCCAGATGACATCTCTTCCCCACAAGGTCAACAGCCTTCCTTTGCTGCTCCCCGAGTCTACCGTCCTTTCCGCCCACAAGGACGGGGTTACCGCCGTCCTTGGAATGCCAGAGGTAACCGCTTTTTCAGTGGTCCTGGAGTTTACCCTCCTGCCCCTAATAAAATTGTTGTCCCCCTCTTCTTAAACCATCAGCCGTGCCATATGGAGTTGGACACAGGCTCGAAATATACACTAATGCCCTGGCATAAATTGCATTTGTATGTACCAAGTTTGGCACGGGACGATTTGCAACCTTTGGACATTGCTATCAATGACTTCCAGGGTCACCCTATTAGGGTTTTGGGTAAAACCAGGGTTCCTATCACCTTTAGAAATGTGCACCATGTTCTCCCTCTGTTAGTTGTGGACGGGGCTAATCATTCCCTTCTAGGGTTGGACTGGATGGCACCTTTGGGGTTAGCAGTCACGGGTCTTAACAAATTGACATGTTCTACTGCCCCTAATTTTGTGACTGAATTTCCTGAGGTTTTCCGTGCTGGTCTAGGTACCTTTAAAGGGCCTCCTATTTCTTTTTCATTAGATCCTGCTGTTCCTCCCGTTAGATTAAAACCTCGCAGGGTGCCCTTGCCCTTGCTCAATAAGCTAGATGAACAATTAACTAAACTTCAAGCACAAGGTATACTGGTTCCAGTGGAACATGCCCCCTGGGAAACCCCAATTGTAACCCCACTAAAGCCAGATGGATCGCTTCGAGTTTGTGCGGATTATAAATCTACTATTAATAAGGCACTACAGCACAACTCGTATCCCATTCCAGTAGTGCAACAGCTGTTGCACACATTAGGTTCGGGGAAAATCTTCGCGAGGCTGGACCTTGCCCAGGCATACCAGCAATTAACAGTAGATGAAGCCACTGCCTTATCGCAGACTATTGTAACGCACAGGGGTGCTTTCAAATGTACGCGCCTGCAATTCGGAGTTAGTGTTGCTCCTGGTATATTCCAGCGGTTAATGGAGCGCTTATTGGGGGGCCTTGATGGGGTGGTCCCGTATTTTGACGACATTTTGATTTGTGGTGACAACTCTGCCCAGCTGCATAGTCGAATTAGACAGGTGCTCACAAGATTGAGAGACAAGGGTTTGCGGCTGAAGCCAGAAAAATGTGTGTGGGGAACCCCATCAGTCGAATTCTTGGGATTTCGTATAGATGCTCAAGGCATTCACCCAACAGAAGAAAAAGTTAGAGCCATTAAAGAAGCGCCTGCCCCAACTTGTAAAGCGGAGCTGCAAGCCTTTTTGGGGCTATTAAATTTTTATGCTGTTTTTCTAAGACAGAAAGCCTCCGCAGCTGAACCGCTACATAGGCTCCTCCACAAAGGGACAGACTGGCACTGGGGTGAGAAGGAGCAACGGGCGTTTGACACTGTTAAAGATCTTTTGTCGTCCCATAGCTTAGTAGTGCAATACAGCTCAACTCTTCCCGTGTGGCTCACATGCGACGCTTCTCCGTACGGGGTGGGCGGAGTGTTAGCCCATATCTTTCCTAATGGTCAGGAAGCGCCAATTGCCTATTTTTCGAGAACGCTATCTGGGGCTGAGCGCAATTACGCGCAGATTGACAAGGAAGCTTTAGCATTGGTAGCCGGGGTGAAAAAGTTTCACCATTATTTGTTAGGGAGACCTTTCCAATTAGTAACAGACCACAAGCCTCTCTTGGGTCTGCTGGCCACAGGACGGCCGACTCCTCCCTTCATGTCTCCCCGTATGTCCAGGTGGGCTATTTTTCTAGCTGCATATGACTACAAGCTCATTCATAAAGGGGGATCTACTATTAATCACGCAGACGGCCTTAGTCGCTGTCCATTGGGACAGAGAGTAGAAGACCCAGCGCCAGCATCAGAGGTGCTCCTTATTGAATTAGATAAGACTCCTGTGGTCACTGCCAGAGAGGTGGCATTGGAAACCAGGCGGGATAAGATTTTGAGCAGGATTTTAAGTTACATTCTAAAAGGCTGGCCAGCAAATGGGAACGATCCCTTAGTAGGTGAGTTCAAAACAAAGCGGCTAGAACTATCGGTTATGCATGACTGCATACTCTGGGGGGAGAGAGTGGTTATTCCCACTGCCCTGAGACCGCGGGTTATGAAAATGCTGCATGTGGGACACCCAGGGGTGGTGAGGATGAAAGCATTGGCAAGGGGATATTTGTGGTGGCCTGGCTTGGATAAAGAAATAGAGAACTGGGTGGCAACATGTGGCCAGTGCCAAGAAACATGGCCAGACCCGCCTAAAACCACCCCTGCACAGTGGGACAGTCCCCAAGGGCCATGGTCTAGGGTGCACATTGATTTGGCCGGACCAGTGGGGAATAATATGTTTTTAATCGTGATTGATGCGTACTCAAGATGGCTTGAAATAGTGTTATTAACATCTACCACATCATCAGCAGTAATACAGGTATTAAGGAAGTTATTCACAACGCATGGGTGCCCAGACATATTAGTCTCAGACAATGGGCCCCAATTTACATCTAAACAGTTTGAAGTGTTCCTAGCTGATCTTGGAGTCCGGCATGCACTCACATCGCCCCACGCAGCGTGGTCTAATGGAGCAGCAGAACGTTATGTTCGCGTGGCCAAAGAGGCCATTAAGAGGTCAGCTCCAGGTGACATCCAGGAAAGATTAGACACGTTCTTGCTGACCCAACACATAACACCTAGTCTGACTACTGGGAAAAGCCCTGCTGAGTTGTTAATGGGGAGAAGGTTAAGATCCCCCCTTGATAGGCTGCACCCCTCCTACATCAAATTAAAACCGGACAATGTGCTAATGCCTGAGCGTGCAGTGGCTGTGGGACAAAAAGTATATGTTAAAAATTTTGATGCGGGAAAGCATTGGGAAAGTGGCATTGTGCAAGATCAAACAGGTCCCAAAACATATATGGTCAAATTACTAGATGGCCGCCTCTGGAAGAGGCACATTGACCACATTAGGGGGAGAGTGGAGAAAGCCGAGAGTGAAGGACATAAAGATAACACTCATCCCCTCCCCACAGGGAATTTCGCAAGGGCTAACAGGAACCCGGAACCAGTTGATTGGGACTTACCTGGGGGAAATAGCCATTCCAGCGCTGCCTCTGCTCTGCCATCTCCTGGTCATGGAAGCAATGCGTCTGCGGGACGAGAGGAACCATCTTCGTCGGTGGACACACAAGTCATGAGCGACCCTAGACGGTCAGGTCGGACCTCATGAAGACCCCCTCACCTGGAAGACTTCGTTACTTATTTGTCCGAATAAATACCTGTAAAATCATCCAGAAGGGGAGGGGTGTTAAATCCTGTAAATTCTGTAATGTTCTATATTGTTCTGTATCTGGGGTAACTTGTTAAACAAGAGTTGTTAAGCAGAATTGAAAGAAACCATAGGCATTGTTTACCTGCTTCCTATTGGTTGCTGTAGAGGGCGCCAAAATGGAAGAGCTGTCAGCCGCCGGCTGTTGCTGAGGGAAAGTCTTTAAATAGAAGCGCTACTCGTCTTACGCGCTTCTTCTGTTAACTCGCGTCTACAGTGAAAGTGTTTATCCGCTCGCTTAGAGCCTGTAGAGAATAAAAGGATTTAAATTGGAGACCGTGTTTCTCGGTTATTACACCCTCATCACCTCGAGGCTCGACTACTGCAATGCTGTCTACATGGGGCTACCTTTGAAGAGTGTTCGGAAACTTCAGATCATGCAGAATGCAGCTGCGAGAGCAGTCATGGGCTTCTCCAAATATGCTCATGTTACACCAACACTCCGCAGTCTGCATTGGTTGCCGATCAGTTTCCGGTCAAAGTGTTGGTTATGACCTATAAAGCCCTTCATGGCACTGGACCAGATTATCCCAGGGACCGTTTTCTGCTGCACGAATCCCAGCTACCAGTTAGGTCCCACAGAGTGTGCCTTCTCTGGGTCCCGTCAACTAAACAATGTCATTTGGCGGGGCCTAGGGGAAGAGCCTTCTCTGTGGCGGCCCCGGCCCTCTGGAACCAACTCCCCCCGGAGATTAGAATTGCCCCCACCCTCCTCGTCTTTCACAAGCTTTTTAAAACCCACCTCTGTCATCAGGCATGGGGGAACTGAGATATTCTTTCCCCCTAGGCCTTTATAATTTACGCATGGTATGTTTATATGTATGTTTGGTTTTATAATAAGGGTTTTTTTAAGTTATTTATTTATTTATTATTTATTTATTGGATTTGTATGCCGCCCCTCTCCAGAGACTCGGGGCGGCTAACAGCGACAATAAACAGTGTACAATAGTAATTTGGTATTGATGATTAATTGTTTTAGTATTGGATTGTTACATGCTGTTTTTTATCACTGTTGTTAGCCGCCCCGAGTCTACGGAGAGGGGCGGCATACAAATCCAATAAATAAATAAATAATAAAATTTGGGAGGGGGAAGTCTGCTGGAGGAGCCCAAGAAAGTTTCGTTTCTCCTGAGAAGGAGTGATAACAGGAGGGTGTGTGTGTGTTAATGACATGCATTCTAAAAGTATGGCGCACCAGTGAAAATGCGTCCACCTGATGAAGATGGACAATGGGAATTGTGTGAATTGTCAAGGGGCATGGGTTATTTTGTAATAGGCATCTCTCATGCCTTTTTCCTCAAACTTTTCTTTTTTTTTGATGCATTCACTTCTGATTTAGTAAAGGTGACCTTTGAAGTTCAAAATGGACTCTGGGTTTAATTTTTTCTAAATTCTGAGCGAAGCAAACCTGCATTTAAGCAAAGTCTGCAGTGAATAGCCATCCCGGAGATAAAACGACCGCGGGAGCTAAGCAGCAATGTGTGACTGGGACAGCGGCAGAGATGAGGCAGAAGGGACAGCTGGCCTACCCCTGTCCTTCCCGCAGCCAGATCCAGAAGGAGGCGGATTGGAGGCAGTGGGAAGACGATTGAGAGGATGACGATGGTGTGGTAATAATTTCTACCACAGCAGCAATGTCCTCTGTAGGGAAGGAGATTCCCCAACACACACACACACATACACACATACACGCACACCATGAATCCAATATAAATTGAGAAACAATTTGGGAATATTGAATATAGGAAAATTTACTTCTCCTGTATCAGGTCATGACCAAAACAGTAAATCATTTTGTGCTAGCTATTTTGACCATTAGTATATTAAAATTTCATCTTTTGACTTGCTTCACATATTCTTTTTTAATCAATCTAAAGGTTTTCAATAAATTTTAAGATTTAAAAAATATATGTTGGTGATTCTATGGCTTTAGTTCTCTATTCACAACTTAAAATTGTTATTTTTTGGCTACACCAATCTAGTCATACAGTAGCCCCAATCTCTGTGACGTTGTTGTAAATGCTGAGTTTTTCTTCAAAGAAATAATTGGCCAAAGCTGTATATCTTACTAGTGTTGCTGTAGACATTTCCAAAATCATTGGAAATAAAACCATGTCTATAGTTCTTTTGATACCACTTGACTTACTTTTTTTTGTTGCTCATAACCATTCTCAAAATGTAACTAGAGTGTTCCAAATATTGCAATCAGAGTATTTAATTCCAACTGAGTCTATGACTTTATACTTCATGCCAAATTACTCTCTCAAATTTAAATGATAATACCATTCTTGCTATTACAATTATTTTAATGTGAGTGACAATAGAATCTCAGGAAACAATAGCCAGGATCCCTGCTGATGAGGTGAAATGCAATCTATCAACTTGGCAATAAAATATGTCACAAGCTGAAACAAGAAATATGAACTATGGGGGATGGGGGGGGGGATAACTGTTTTTGGGGGCTTAAAATATAGGAAACACTACCTTTTTATTTATTATCTGTGTTTTCCAGAACCTATTATCTGTATTTTTGTTCCTAAATGAATATAAATTTGCCAGTACAGTACAGGTAGTCCTTGATTTTTGATCACAGTTGAACCGAAAATTTCTGTTGCTAAGTGAGACAACTGTTCAGTGAGTTTTGACCCATTTTATCACCTCTCTTGCCACAGTTGTTAAATGAATCACTGCAGTTGTTAAGTTAATAACATGGTGGTTAAGTGAATCTGGCTTCCCCATTGACTACGCTCGTCAGAAGGTCGCAAAAGATTATCACATGACCCCGGGAAACTGGAACCGTCATAGAAACATAGAAGATTGACGGCATAAAAAGACCTCATGGTCCATCTAGTCTGCCCTTATACTATTTCTTGTATTTTATCTTAGGATGTATCTATGTTTATCCCAGGCATGTTTAAATTCAGTTACTGTGGATTTACCAACCACATCTGCTGGAAGTTTGTTCCAAGCATCTACTACTTTTTCAGTAAAATAATATTTTCTCACATTATTTCTAATCTTTCCCCCAACTAACCTCAGATTGTGCCCCCTTGTTCTTGGGTTCACTTTCCTATTAAAAACACTTCCTTCCTGAACCTTATTTAACCCTTTAACATATTTAAATGTTTCGATCATGTCCCTTCTTTCTCTTCGGTCCTCCAGACTATACAGATTGAGTTCATTAAGTCTTTCCTGATACGTTTTATGCTTAAGACCTTCCACCATTCTTGTAGCCTGTCTTTGGACCCGTTCAATTTTGTCAATATCTTTTTGTAGGTGAGGTCTCCAGAACTGAACACAGTACTCCAAAAGTGGCCTCACCAGCGCTCTATACAGCGGGATCACAATCTCCCTCTTCCTGCTTGTTATACCTCTAGCTATGCAGCCAAGCATCCTATTTGCTTTCCCTACTGCCCAACCACACTACCCCTACCCCCCATAAATATGAGCCAGTTGTCAAGGGCTCAAATTTTGATCACATGACCATGGGGATGCCGCAAAATAGTTGTGTGAAAAATGGCCAATAAGTCATTTCCCCCCCCGTGTTGTCGTAACTTCGAGTGGTCACTAAATGAAAGTTGCCGATTACCTATAGTTCTCTCTGAAAGGGAAAAGGTGACTTCAGTATATCTGTCACCATCTCTTTTCATTTCAGTTACTTGTCATATTGCTTTCTGCAGTCGCCCGATTCAGAGAAAGCACCGTACTACTGATATCGGGGGCTGAGGATCCAGGCCAATCACCTGATTTTTGTTGAAAAGAAGCATTTGAAGGAAAGGCTTCCTGCATGGGTTGTCCTCTTGCCATTTGTATTCTTTTTATGGGTTCTTTTCGTTTTATACTTATCATTGCGACCTGGGGCAGATTGCTCCTGCCACCACTACCATTGCACTGTGTGTGCAGCTTCGTGGGTCTTGCGTGCATAAGCATGCGGCCCTGCATGTTTTTGCTTCTGCGCATGCTCAGGAAGCAAAATCTCACATGGGGACGCCCGTGCAAGAGAGATTTCAGCGATTTTTTTTTATTCTGCCCAAAAAAAAAATCGCTGAAATCTCCCACTAACACGTGTGCCCTCATGAGATTTTGCTTCTTGCGCATGCACAGAAGCAAAACCACACTGGGACGCGCACAAATACACACATGCACGCAAGACACCCAAAGTTGAGCATGCAGCTCATCTTTTGCTACTGGTGTGGCATCCTCTACTGTTTCGGTAGGAACCTACTACTGATTGCGGCATCTTGCTTTTTATGGGGGGAGGATTGAGTAGAAATCAAAAATAACTTCTTTCTCCCCCTCCTCCTCTTCCTCCCTCTCTTTATCTTCCAGAGCCAGAGCATGAGCTTTTCCTGGTCTATGGCAAAGGTCGACCAGGCATCATTCGTGGAATGGACATGGGTGCCAAAGTGCCTGATGAACACATGATCCCCATTGAAAACTTGATGAACCCCAGAGCCCTCGATTTCCATGCAGAGACCGGCTTCATTTACTTTGCTGACACTACCAGCTACCTGATTGGACGGCAGAAAATTGATGGAACGGATAGGGAGACAATTCTGAAAGATGGTAACGTGTGCAAAATTTTTGCTCATTGGATGTCTGCTTCATTCATTCATTCATTCATTCATTCATTCATCCATCCATCCATCCATCCATTCATTCATTCATTCATTCATTCATTCATTCAATGTCTGTATGTATTTATGTATGTATGTATCAGCTGCCCTGAGTCGCCTCGAGAAGGGCGGCATAGAAATCTAATAAATAAATACATAAATAAATAATAAATAAATATAAATTTTTAATACAGTGGTCCCTCGATCATCACGAGGGTTCCGTTCCAGGACCCCAAGCGATGATCGATTTTTCGCGAAGTAGCGGTGCGGAAGTAAAAACACCATCTGCGCATGCGCAGATGGTGTTTTTACTTCCACCGCAGCCCGCCCTTCGCCCGCCCACCCCGTTGCTCGCGCCTGGGGTTTCCCCGCGCGCGTGCCGCCCGCCCGCCCACGCTGTTGCTGGGGCCGCTTCCCAACTTGGGAGCGGAGCTGGGGTGTCCCCAAGCGCGCGCGTTGCTGGGGCCGCTCCCCAGCTGGGGAGCGGAGCTGGGGTGTCCCCAAGCGCGTGCGCGTTGCTGGGGCCGCTTCCCAGCTGGGGAGCGGAGCTGGGGTTTCCCCAAGCGCGCGGGCGTTGCTGGGGCCGCTCCCCAGCTGGGGAGCGGCCCCAGCAACGCACGCGCGCTTGGGGAAACCCCAGCTCCGCTCCCCAGCTGGGGAGCGGCCCCAGCAAAGCGCGCGCGCTTGGGGAAACCCCAGCTCCGCTCCCCAGCTGGGGAGCGGCCCCAGCAACGCGCGCCCGCTTGGGGAAACCCCAGCTCCGCTCCCCAGCTGGGGAGCTGGGGTGTCCCCACGCGTGCCGCCCGCCCGCCCACGCCGTTGCTCGCGCCGCCGCTGGGGTCTTACCGGGGCAAGAGGGGGAAGACCCAGGGAAGCCGCCCAGCTTCCCAGCTGGGGAACTCCACCATCTACGCATGCCTGGCCATAGAAAAAAGGCACGCATGCGCAGATGGTGGAGTTTACTTCCGGGTTGAAAACTCGCGAAATAGCCCTTTCGCGATGCTCGAGGACGCGAAACTCGAGGGTTCACTGTATTGGGCTTTTGAACTGTTTGTATTTCCTTTTATATGCTGTAAGTCGCCCTGAGTCTTTGGAGAAGGGCGACATACAATATTAATAATAATAATAATTATTATTATTATTAATAATAATAATAATAATAATAATAATTAATAATAATAATACTGCTGCTGCTACTACTACTACTACTACTACTAATAATAATAATAATAATAATAATAATGTATGTATGTATGTATGTGCCAATCAGTATGTATGTATGTATCTATGGATGGATTGATTGATTGATTGATTGATTGAACTTATATGCCATCCTTCTCCGAAGACTCAGGGTGGCTTACAGCATATAAAAAGAAATACAAAACAGTTCAAAAGCCCAATATTAAAAACTATCTAAAAAACCCATGTTTAGCAAGTTAAATGTTAGAATGGTTTTCTATGAAGAGGTGCATGGGACATGGAATAGAATTCTTTAGTGGTTAAGTGTGATTAGACACACAAGGAATTTGTTTCTGGTGTGTAAGCTCTCTAGAATGGATGGAATTGGATTTGATTTTTTGGATTTGGGGACACTTAACTTTTATTCTGAATACCAGCCAGTCACTATGTACCAGAAATAATTGCATTGTGTAGCTTCAACTATTTTTTTCTAAATGCTTCTTAGACTCTTTGTAATGTTTGTCGGTACAAACCTGAAGACGGATTTCTGCCACCGAATCTCTTGACTGTTTTAAAACGGATAATAAGGTGGTATGAGTGTGTCTTGTCAGGCCGTGTCAATTTCAGTAGTGATCGTATAACAAAGCACCTAGCTCTGTTTGCATTATCATGTTGCATTCAACCTTCAATGGCATATCCTCATTGCGTGGCTTGATCACTTTCAGCATATTTCTCACTTTGTCTTCTTCCAGGCATTCACAACGTAGAGGGCATTGCTGTGGACTGGATGGGGAACAATCTCTACTGGACTGATGATGGACCCAAGAAAACCATCAGTGTTGCCCGGCTGGAAAAAGCTGCTCAGACCAGAAAGACTCTCATTGAAGAAAGGATGATCCACCCGCGAGCCATTGTGGTGGATCCCTTGAATGGGTAAGTCTCTGCTAGCTGAGAATCCTATGGGGATCGGGGAATCCGCTTAGGGAAATGGAGCAGAATGTGTCTACAGGAATATTGAATTCTAGAGATGTCTACCAAACCCCTAGCAAGCAAGGCATCTATTATGCAGATTTCTGTTGCTCTTACTTTTCAGCTTTCTAATATTCATGTATGACATTTTTATCCTCATTCTTTCCTCTAATGGAATTATGTCTCCAGAGGTTTTTATGTTGCTGTAATCTTTATAATTTACACTTTTATGTATGCCTTAACATAAGCTTGGAAAAGGTCTAAATCATTCAATTATATGACTGTACAGGCAATACATAACAGTGACAAGAAAAATGGGGTAGAAGACAGGAGGGTAATTTAGGACTACATTACTACATTATGCTGGGAAGCCCATGCTTGATCTCCCATAACTTTATTTTCTTTATAATTAAATGCATCTGTGGAAGATTGCTAAATGGGCGTGTATGTTTTTCTGATCTAAATCTCCCCTTGCCAGGAAAAAAAAACAAAACAAAATCTCTCTTAAAGCAAGCAGGCAAGGTTGGGACTGCGCAGATCTCAAATCTCATGGGAAACAATCTTTGTCATTATAGTTCTTTCAGGAATTTTTTTTTACAAAATAATTTTATTAAAGTTTACAAATACAGAGATTAAAAACTAATACAAAAATTAAAGAAAAGAAAAAGAGAAAAAACAAATTTATGTATGGTATATTTGTGTGTATGTTTGGTTTTTAATAAGGGTTTTTAGTTATTTTAAATATTAGATTTGTTATAGGTTGTTTTATTATTGTTGTTAGCCGCCCCGAGTCTACGGAGAGGGGCAGCATACCAACCAACCAACCAACCAACCAACCAACCAACCAACCAACCAACCAACCAACCAACCAACCAAATACATACATACATACATACATACATACATACATACATACATACATACATACATACATCTCTCTTTCTCTCCCTCCCTCCCTCTCTTTCTCCCCCACCCCGCCCCCCATTTCCCCCAAAATAAGATATCCATTGATAATAAGCCCAATCAGGCTTTTGAGTCCATGGCAATAAGGCCAAGCACTTATTTCAGGGTTAAATAAAAATAAGACGGTCTTATTTTGGGGAAAATATGGTATCTATCTATCCTATCTATCATCAAGATTAGATAGATAGATAGATAGATAGATAGATGGATGGATGGATGGATGGATGGATGGATGGATGGATGGATGGATAGATAGATAGATAGATATGACTACACTTTCCACCAAGACCTGTATAAAGAATTTAGTAACTTCAAACCTTCACTAATATTTCAATGAAATAACATCTTTCTATATTTCATTCCTTAATAATAATCAAACTATGAATAGCAGTAGCAGACCTATATACCGCTTCACAGTGCTTTACAACACTCTAAACAGTTTACAGTCAGCATATTGCCCCAAACGCCTATTAAAAGCTAGCAGAAATTTTGTGTGTGTTTATGTGGGTGTATGTATGTGTGTATTTAACCTTAATTAATCCATTTTTATTCAAGTGGTCACTAACTTTAAGACATGAAGCAAAAACAACAACAAAAAATTATCTCCCCCATTTATCAAGAGAGTTGGTCAAAAATAAATTCCATTAGTTGCTACCAGAAACTACTACATGTATATTTAACCTTGGTCAAATATAAGTTTCTTACATTTCTTCCATTGATTTTTTTAAGCTCGGTCTTTAATCATATCAAATAATTTTCTAACAGTTGATATCTTCTAGTTTTCTCTTTGTCTCCTTTCAGAAACAACTTCAGTAGCTTAACACATCTTCTTTGTAAATCCAAGATAAGAAGATTTTCCAAATAAGTCTTCTGATTTATTATTTCTTTAGTTATTAAGACATTAGACAGTTTCAAATGTAAATCCATTGTGACATCCTTTTCCATATCACTCTTGTAATTTGGCTTTCTGAAATCCATATTCAAATCAGCTTCTTTCTTACCCAGTTAAAAAAAACACCAACCTATTCTTCTATATTCTCCTCTAAACCCTCTCTATAGTATCAGACAATTTTGTAAGTGATTTCTGAGCGATTTTAATTCCTTCTATAATCAAATAGTGTTTCTCCACTGTATTATTTAGCTCCTTCTCCTTTAATTATAATCCTTAGTTCTCTTTGGTTAGTCTTCAAAGTCCCCTCTTACTGTTTATTTATTTTCCAATCAGCAAGACTTTCCCACGAGAAGATTTTCTTATAATTTCAAAACTTTCATATATTTAATAAATTTTAAAAACACTACAGGAAATCCTTTTTCAAATCTATCTAGTCCTATATCCTAACCTTTAACTTTCCAAAAATTAAAATTCTGGTCAAAAACCTTTTCTTTTCATTCTTAAACTTCTTTCATACAGGGTAGAAAGTTTGCCATTGCTTCCCCGGAAGTCAGTTCTTCCAAGAAATTCTTAAATCTGCTACTAGCAACCTTCTTCTTCACTGGATGGAAGAAGGAAATAGGTGGAGGGAGCTATCTTTGTTTTGATACTTACCCAGTAAGGAAAATTTACTTAACAAAGCAGAAGCAAAGATGTAGGGAAGAATAAACTATTTGATGATGATGATGGTGATGATACAGTATTAACTGTTAACTTTTTTGTGCTGCAACATTTAGTGGGTATTCCCTTGTGTTTGGAAGATACATTAATTTGATTTTATTTTGATTTTATTGGATTTGTATGCTGCCCCTCTCCGTAGACTCTGGGCGGCTAACAACAGTAGTAAACAGCATATGACAATCCAATATAAACAGTTAAAAACCCCTATTGTAAACCCAAACATACATACAGACATACCATGCATAAAATTGTAAAGGCCTAGGAGGAAAGAGTATCTCAATTCCCCCATGCCTGGCGGCAGAGGTGGGTTTTAAGAAGCTTACGAAAGGCAAGGAGGGTGGGAGCAATTCTAATCTCTCGGGGGAGTTGGTTCCAGAGGGTCGGGGCTATCACAGAGAAGGCTCTTCCCCTGGGTCCCGCACAAGCGACATTGTTTAGTTGACGGGACCCGGAGAAGACCCACTCTGTGGGACCTAACTGGTTGCTGGGATTCGTGCAGCAGAAGGCGGTCCCTGAGTATTCCATGTTTAGATATACAGTTGAAGAACACTGCCTGTATGTTATTGTTTTATTTTCTCTTTATAATAAAATCTTGTCCAGTGATTTCAAAGGATAGACAGAACATCCTTGTTTCTGTCTGGCTTTGTTACCACTTTTTCTTCTTGGAGATATAGCAAAGTAGGCTAGCAAGAATTGAACACTGAATCTATGAACAAGGCACAACTGAAAGAGCTGACCTGGGGCTTAACTTTCATTCTTTTGCAAAATGTCTCTCTTGGTCAAGTATTTATAGAGAGTCACTTAATTCCATGCAGAGTATTGTTTTAAGAAAATGACCACCGAACGGCTTTCAATGGTTGAACAAAGGAATAATGATTTTTTTTGGAGGGGGGGGGGGGGAGCTGCACACATGTTGACTTTCCTGTCTTTTCTCACTTAGGTGGATGTACTGGACAGATTGGGAAGAAGACCCAAAGGACAGTAAAAGAGGAAAGATAGAAAAAGCTTGGATGGATGGCACCAACCGCAGTGTCTTCATCACCTCCAAGACCGTGCTGTGGCCCAACGGGCTGAGTCTGGACATTCCTTCAAAGATGTTGTACTGGGTCGATGCCTACTATGACCGGATTGAGACGGTCATGCTAGATGGCACAGATCGCAAGGTCAGAGCCAGCTTTGTCTCTTATTTCCATTCACACTATTTGTTCTTACTAGAAACATAGAAGACTGACGGCAGAAAAAGACCTCATGGTCCATCTAGTCTGCCCTTATACTATTTCCTGTATTTTATCTTAGGATGGATATATGTTTATCCCAGGCATGTTTAAATTCAGTTACTGTGGATTTACCAACCACGTCTGCTGGAAGTTTGTTCCAAGGATCTACTACTCTTTCAGTGAAATAATATTTTCTCACGCTTTTGATCTTTCCCCCAACTAACTGCAGATTGTGTCCCCTTGTTCTTGTGTTCACTTTCCTATTAAAAACACTTCCCTCCTGAACCTTATTTAACTGCTCTCATTCCCAACACTTTTTGTATGACCTTTGGGTTCCATTTGAACCCAAATGGAATGATTCTTACAGTTACCAAAATGTTTTTCCTCGGTGCCCTATCGGTATCTTTTCAAATGATTGTATTCCTTTGCATACAGTTGAATTATTGGAGCCACGCACTTTAGGACAGGGGTGTCAAAGTCAAGGCCCGTGGGGTGCTTAGATCTGGCTCATGGGGCCTCCCTAAAAACAGTGAAGGACCAGCCCGCAGTGCCTTTGCCAGTGAAAACTGAGCTTGGAAAAGCCGCATGCAGGCCCTCCTGAGCTACATTTTCATTGGCAGAGGGTTGCAGGAAGCCATCGCAGCTGAAAATGGAGCCTGTTTTCACTGGCAGAGCATCTCAGGGACTGCCTTCTGCTGCACGAATCCCAGCGACCAGTTAGGTCCCACAGAGTGGGTCTTCTCCGGGTCCCGTCAACTAAACAATGCCGCTTGGCGGGACCCAAGGGAAGAGCCTTTTCTGTGGCGGCTCCAGCCCTCTGGAACCAACTCCCCCCAGAGATTAGAATTGCCCCCACCCTCCTTGCCTTTCGTAAGCTACTTAAAACCCACTTCTGCCGCCAAGCATGGGGGAATTGAGATTCCCTTTCCCCCTAGGCCTTTACAATTTTATGCATGGTATGTCTGTATGTATGTTTTTTTTTAAATATATTAATGGGTTTTTAATCGTTTTTAGTATTGGATTATTATTGTACGCTGTTTTATGAATACTGTTAGCCGCCCTGAGTCTTCGGAGGGGGGCGGCATATAAATCCAATAAATAAATAAATAAAATAAATTCGGATTGCCACAGGCACCCCTGACATGAGGGATATTGAGCTGGCCATGCCCACTATGGCTATGCCCTCTATTCCTCCTGCCCCAGGTCAAACACAACCCTGTGGCCCTCAATCAAATGAGTTTGACACCCCTGCTTTATTTATTCATTTTATTTTATTTATTCATTTGTCCAATACACAAATACATAGGAAGAAAAATAGACATGTAATAATATATATATAAGGGTAAAAGTGAACTTAGAGGAGAGGATATATGAAAGGAAGAGAATATATATAATAAGTGAGAGAAAGGAAAGACAATTAGACAGGGGACGAAAGGTACACCAGTGCACTTATGTACGCCCCTTAGCGACTCTTAGGATGAGAGTACAGCTTCCAAAGCAAGCAAAAATGGTTATAGATTGGAAAAATGGTTATAGATTGGAAAAATGGTTATAGATCGGAAGTACTCAGGCCAAGGAGGAAGAGCAATGAGTTTGAACTATATACAATTGTTAGGATCTTTAGAATGGTGATAATTGTCTGACACCTGTGAAGGAGTTGCTGCTTCATTGGCAACTCTGCTGTGCTGATGGGGGTGGGGGGGGGTGGGGAGAGTCTCAAATGGGAGACAAATAAGACAGCACAGGTGCTTGCGATTTTGTCAAGCAGTCTGCTCTTCCCCACCCCCACTCGCTCCAAATTATTCATCCGAAAATTGTAAACAGTTTAAACATGCTGGCTTTTTAATTGCATTTTTATTTGCCCGCTGTTTTGTTCACAGTTGTTAAACATTAGGCTTATGGTTTATGTAAACTTGTACAAATATTTCAAATATATCAAAAACAATTAAGTCCCAAGAAACATCCCGCTTGCTCAGGCCAATATCTGTCCTGCCTTTAGACTTTTTTAAAAAAAAAATAAGGACAATTAACATAATTTCTGTTTGCTCTGACTTACCAGGTAGATGTAAGCTTGGCAAGTATTTCGCCAACTTTTATCCAAGAAGAAGGAGATGCTGTGATTTTAGGTCACTTTGAAGTCCAGTTAGGTCATTAATGTTTGTGAACAATGTTCATACTGTGAATCGAGAGGTAGTTTGGAATAGTGGTTAAAGCATCGGGCTAGGAGACTGTGAGTTTTGTCGTACTGCAGCATGGGTGGGTTCTAACTTACCTTGCTGCTGGTTCGTTTCCTCCTGTAATGCGTCGATGCGCCTCACAAATGCATGCGCAGTGGCAATTTTTTTTTAAAAGCTGAAAACAAGATGGCGCCTGCATGCACAGTGTTGGAAACTCTGCTTCTGTGCATGTGCAAAAGGAAAAAAAAACCCTGGAAAATATATATTTTTTAAATTAAAAAGATGGCAGTGTCCACGGACTGGCACTGACCGAACTGGTTCCGTGATATCATCGTGACGTCACCAGTGGGTCGCTACTGGTTTGGCCGAACTGGTCAGAGAACCAGGAGGAACCCACTTCTGTGCTATAGGCACAAGGCTAGTTGGGTGACTTGGCCCAATTACTTTCAGCCCTAGGAAAGAGGCAAAAAGGCCAGGTCAAAATCTTGCTGAAAAAAATGCAAGAAACTTGACATTCATCAAGTGTTGACATTGACTCAAGGACAAAATTAAAAAAATCTCAAATGTGATAAATGTGGCATTAGCATCACCACTATAATTCCAGCAGGATTACTATTACTACTACAAGAGCACCTAGTCATTTAGGTTAGTGGTACGACCCTCTGGAATCAGCTCCCTCCAGAGATTAGAACTGCCCCCACCCTCCTTGCCTTTCGTAAACTCCTTAAAACCCACCTTTGTCGTCAAGCGTAGGGGAACCGCCCCGAGTTTTCGGAGAGGGGCGGCATACAAATCCAAATAATAAATAAATAATAAACTGAAACATCTCCGCCTGCCTATGTAGTTTTTGTGCATGATATGACTGTATGTATGTTTTTTATATTGGGGTTCCTTGCTTTTTAGATTTTTTAAATGTACTATTGTTATTTTAGATTCTAATTATTAGATTTGTCATTATATATTGTTTTTATCACTGTTGTGAGCCACCTCGAGTCTGCGGAGCGGGACGGCATACAAATCTAATAAATAATAATAATAATAATAATAATAATAATAATAATAATAATAATAATAATAATAATATTTGAGGGTTAATTTTTCTTCCTCGCAATATTTATTTTATTTTATTGAAATCCTGCCTTTATTATTCTTCTAAACAACTCAAGGTGGCGAACATATCTTAACACACTTTTCTCCTCCTTATTTTTCCCACAACAACAATCCTGGGAGGTGAGTTGGACTGAGAGTGACTGCCCCAAGGCCACCCAACTAGTTATCAGTTATCATGCCTAAAGAGGCTCCAGCTTTTTAGCCTGTACCTTAACCACCAGACCAAACTAGCTCTTCCCCTCTCTCTTCTTTATATTCTATGTGTATAATCTCTCCTTCCCTTTTCCCAGCCTTCTCCCATTGCTTTGACCCTATAGCTGTGCTGTCAGAAAAGATGCATTTTTAAAATGTTGATTGCTTGTCTTAAATGTTCTACTTGTGTATATCTTTTTTTCCTGCTGCAGGTTGTTTATGACGGAAGTGAGTTGAGTCATGCCTTTGGGCTGTGCCACTACGACCATTTCCTCTTCTGGACAGAGTACCGAAGTGGTAGCATCTTTCGTTTGGACCAGAAAACCAAGGCTGTTACGCTGTTGCGCAATGAACGACCACCGCTTTTTGAGATTCGCATGTACGATGCTCAGCAACAGCAAGGTATTAAAACCACAACGAGCACTTTTCAAAATGTACTTTGCAGACGTACACGCACGCAAGATACCTGAAGCTGGGCACTCAGGTCAACTTTTGCTAACGGTCCGGCGTCCTTTACTATTCTGGCAGCAATCCACTACTGCCCAGCAGCAGGAAGATATGCTCATGAATCGGAGTGCTTGTTTTCTTTAAGATTTAAAATTTATATGCCACTCCTCTCCGAAGACTCGGGGTGGCTCACAACAACAACAATACAATACATAGAATACAAATTCAATAGAGTTAAAAAATGAGATTTAAAACCCATAGATATTTTTAAAAAACTAGCCGCTCTATACATGTAGTACACTTACTCCTTGCCTTACAACCACCTGTTTAGTGATGGTTCAAAATTACAACAGCACTAAAAATGTTACCTATGACCATTTTTTCCCCACACTGAACTGCGGTTTGATAGCCTTCCCCATGGTCACATCATCGAAATTCAGATGCTTGATTCATATTTATGAGGTTTTCAGTGCCCCCCCCCCTCGAGTCATGTGATTCCTTTTCATGACCTTTAAACAAGTCAGTGTGGAAACCAGATTCACTTAACCACCATGTTACCAATTTAACAACTGCAGTGTTTCACTTAACGGTGGCACAAAGAGTTGTAAAATTCAGCTGTCTTGCTTAGTGACATAAATTTTGGGCTCAATTGTGAGCCGTAAGCCAAAGACTACCAGTATTTGTTGAACTAAATGCCATTTTATTTTCTTGTGGCTATGAGGAAGAATGCAAAGAAGGACAGGTCCAGGCATGTTGAGATTAACAGTGAAGACTTAGCGGTGATTTGAGCATTGTGAATTCTGGCCCATGAAAGTTTAGGTGGAGAACGGAATGTATTGGTTTTTAATCTCCTGCAAGACCCTTTGAGCTGGTCAGGCTATTTGCTTGCAAAAGGTTTAAATGTTTACCTCTTTGGAAATTACCGGGGTTAATCCTGTTTTGCTTTTCCAGGGCATTTGCTGATCTCTTTTACTTGGACTGGATTGTATAAGAGTCATCCAGGCCCTTTTTCTTGCTTTTGACGAGTCTCAGGAAGTTTTTCTCTCATTGATTCTTCTTGTCAATTTTTTTAGTCGGCTCTAACAGTTGCCGGGTGAACAATGGAGGCTGCAGCAGTCTTTGCTTGGCTATCCCAAATCACAGGCGTTGTGCCTGCGCAGAAGACCAGATTTTGGGACCGGATTCTGTCACTTGCCAAGGTAAACAATCCATGTCATAATTCAGTAATTAGGTGTGATGCATCATGATCCCTCACCTTGATACCCGTGATTCACATTCTCAGACTGGGATACATAAACTTGTTCCTCGTTTTTACATATTATTATTATTATTATTATTATTATTATTATTATTATTATTATTATTTTATTTTATTTTTTATTATTATTATTATTTATTGGATTTGTATGCCGCCTCTCTCCGTAGACTCGGGGTGGCTAACAACAATGATAAAAACAACATGTACCAATCCAATACTAAAACAACTAAAAAGCCTTATATATACAATCAATACGTCTTCATCACTAATATTTTTATATTTTTTTATTACTAAATTTATAGGCTGCTCTTCTCCTAATGGATTCAGTGCGGCAGAAAGAATAAAACAAAGATGCAGCATATAAAACCCAAATATAAAAAAAAAACATTAAAAAAACATTCATCCATCACTCATACATTACAACTAGCATTCTACTGGCTGGAGCAGAGTGTTATTGCTCAACGTCGATAATCTTGATCTTAATCTTTGCACGTCAAATTTGCTAATTCTGGGGAGGAGGGTTAAATATTTATCCCACCTTTATTATTTTTATAAATGCCATGTATTTTGGTCTATAAGACACCCCCCCCCCCCCCAAAAAAGGGGGTGAAAATGACTGTGTGTCTTATAGAGCGAATGTTGCCCACCCACGAGCACCCACCTTTAGGCCTAAAGAGGGATGGCTTGGAAGGGAGAAATGGGTTTATTCATTCATTCATTCATTCATTCATTCATTCATTCATTCAATTTTTATGCCGCCCTTTTCCTTAGACTCAGGGCGGCTTACAACATGTTAGCAATAGCACTTTTTTTTAACAGAGCTAGGCTATTGCCCCCACAATCCGGGTCCTCATTTTACCCACCTCGGAAGGATGGAAGGCTGAGTCAACCTTGAGCCGGTGATGAGATTTGAACCACTGACTTTTAGATCTACAGTCAGCTTCAGTGGCCTGCAGTACAGCACTCTACCTGCTGTGCCACCCCGGCTCATAGTTTATAGTGAATGGCAGCAAAGATGCCTAATTTTCCAGTCACTGTTCATCCACAGGGGCAGATTCACTCAGAATTGAAGTCTCTGAGAGGAGGGGCTGGTTCAACTCCAAGGCTGCCTCTTGCTTATCCCATCACCACTCTTCTCTTGTTTTTTTCCTTCTCCAGCCAATCCATCTTACGTTCCACCTCCACAGTGCCAGCCTGGGGAATTTGCTTGCAAGAACAGTCGATGCATACAGGAGCGATGGAAATGTGACGGAGACAACGACTGCCTGGACAACAGTGATGAGGCACCCGAACTCTGCCGTACGTATTTGCCTTGAGGGTTCTTCTCGACCATTCCCATCCTCTTGTGAGACAGATGGGATCAATCCTTCAAAGATTCAGTCCTTGCCTTCTAATCTTTAGAAATCTAGTAACCAATGGTTGACATTCCTTTTTCCAAGACCTTTTGGAGCCTCTAATTCTCAGGACGACACGTCTGGCTTAAATTGACTAACTGAATGACCATTGTATAAGACAGCTTTTTAGAGAACATCATAGGTTGGGAAAATATACATAAATTTTTATTTCCAGGAATTGGAGTCCCTGGTTATAAATATTCCTTATTTTGGCATGGAATGTACACATGTGTCAGACTGAATAAATTATTTCTAGGGATGTGAAGGAGAAAAGATCCAGGTGAGCGTAAGAAAAAGTATGGCTATTTTTTAATGATTGACAAATTACAGGTAGCGCATTCATGCTGGATCTGAAGCACCTTTTTTCACTTTCAATCCAAATAGCTGCAATGTCCATAGTAGCATGGACTTTTCTAGTTCTTGTAGTAAAGCATTTCTTAAGTCTTATTGATCAAAATCAATCTCAACTAATTTTCTTTTAAAAATAAAAACATCAAGTAGTTGGAAAACGTTGTGAAAATAATAGTGTCATTTAGAGGAAGAAGACCTCATATAGATTTCCCCTAAAATCTCTGAATTTAGCACTGCCACAATTAGAAAATTCATCCAAATGTGGCCCAATGCCTCAAGGTTCTTAACTTATCCAAGGGAGAAGGCTCTGTGGTCCTAAGTTCACATTACTGTCATACACATAGAAGGAAAAGAAGTGTGGTGTCCTAAAATGCCTTCTTTACTTTGACATTCTGCAGATCAGCACACATGCCCCTCGGACCGCTTCAAATGTGAGAACAATCGTTGCATCCCCAACCGCTGGCTGTGTGATGGGGATAATGATTGTGGCAACAATGAAGATGAATCTAATTCCACATGCTCTGGTAAAGGTTGTTTCTTATCCATCTAATTAACTAGATAGTTATTCTTCATTTGATCTTCTGTTGGGGAATCTTAAGTCAACCCGTAGATCAGTCTTCTCCAACTTTCTAGATGTGGTGGAATTATCAGTTCTCAAAATTCTGGGTAGTTTTTGCGTATCTGCAAAGCATGTATTCCTTCCTTCCTTCCTTCCTTCCTTCCTTCCTTCCTTCCTTCCTTCCTTCCTTCCTTCCTTCCTTCCTTCCTTCCTTCCTTCCTTCCTTCCCTCCCTCCCTCCCTCCCTCCCTCCCTCCCTCCCTCCTTCTTTCTTTCTTTCTTTCTTTCTTTCTTTCTTTCTTTCTTTCTATGCCGCCCCTCTCTATAGACTCGGGGCGGCTCACAGCAATAATAAAAACAATGTACAATAACAAATCTAATATTTAAAAATATCTAAAAAACCCTTATTTAAAAACAAGACATACACACAAACATACCATACATAAATTATATAGGCCTGGGAAAGATGTCTCAATTCTCCCATGCCTGACGGCAGAGGTGAGTTTTAAGAAGTTTGCAAAAGGCAAGGAGAGTGGGGGCAATCCTAATCTCTGGGGGGAGCTGGTTCCAGAGGGTCAGGGCCGCCACAGAGAAGGCTCTTCCCCTGGGTCCCGCCAGACGACATTGTTTAGTCGACTGGACTCGGAGAAGGCCAACTCTGTGGGACCTAACTGGTCGCTGGGATTCGTGCGGCAGAATTCGGTCCCGGAGATATTCTGGTATTTGAACATGGTGCTGGCTAGTTTCAATACAGAACCTGTTTTAACTATTTCTGTGCCATCTGATATTACTGTTAGAGATTTTCCTACCCACCATTAGACTGACTCAAGAAGGGGTGCAATGTTTCTTTTAATATTTTTCCTGTGATTCACTGCCACTTGCCTGCTCCCCAGCTCGCACATGTCCCACCAACCAGTTCTCCTGTGCTAGTGGCCGTTGCATCCCTATCTCTTGGACCTGTGACTTGGATGATGATTGCGGGGATCGCTCTGATGAATCAGCCTCATGTGGTGAGTGAAGAAATAGATTCTGGTGTGTTGCATTTGTAGATGTATTGCTAAGTGAATAGATATTCGTAATCTACCAGGGGCTTTGTTGCAATAAGAGACTTACTACTATAATCACAGTTATGATTATAGCAGATAATCTCCGGCCATATGGTCTGAAATAAATGGTACATTTAAAAGGCTGTGGATTCTTTTATGTATTTAAAATCCAGGATTTCTTTTCTAAAAAGTAGAAATGCATAATTATACATGGCTCTAAATCTGTATCTGCCTCATTCACGCACGTTTTAAGCAGACATAATTAAATATCTAAGAACAAAGTATATTTGTTTATATCAATACCTGGGAAATCCTAATCAAGCAACAGATTTGTGAACACCTTAGAAATGAACAAGGATTAATAGAAATCATTATGGGTTTGTTTAAATAGATCATGCCAAAGAAACCTCACTGCCTTTTTGATAAAGTAACTAAATTAGTAGATCAATGAAATGCTGTGGATACCTAGACTTTGTAAGGCATTTGCCAAACTAAACCACTGGTTAGTTCTTGACAAGTTAGAACAAGATATGAAAATGTTGAAGATCAAGTGGACCCAAGACAGAACTTGGAGGTAGCCCTCTGCATATAGTTCCTTTGAGAAGTATTCATTGAGTGTGGTTGATAAGCCAATTGCAAATTCATCTGGTGGTGGTAGTACTATCTACACCACGTTGGGTGTAGGATCAGAGGTGACATGATAGCTGTCTTCCAGTACTTGAGGGGAAGTTACAGAAATAAGACTTACTTTCTGAGACCAGGACAAGAAAAGAGATTCTACCTGGAATTAAGGAGCATGAAAAAAAATTACCACTGGATTGCAGGTAGCAAGGTGAAAGGGCCTGATTATTAAGTATGTGGGGATATTTAGAACTGTTTTATGATCATTTCATGCACTTTCTGGAGCATGGAACTTCAAGTGCCATTTGAAGACCAAGTAAAACCCTCATCTCTCTGAAAAAGATCCTTCTCCCCAACTTCACCGCTTTGTGATACCACAACAATCTCATCCATTTGTGCTGATAACCATTGAACTCTCCTGGATATACAATAGCGCCTGCAAATGTCCTTATTTCTTCTTGCAGCCTACCCAACTTGTTTCCCTCTGACTCAGTTTACTTGCCACAATGGCCGCTGCATCAACATCAATTGGAGATGTGACAATGGTAAGTTTATACTGCATGCAATGCCCTTCTGTGTTGGCTGGAATGGTGAGGTCAGAAACAAAGAATCTGAACTGCAGATTCTTTGGGGAAAAGATGGGTTTGGAATTTGTTTTCTGTATTTCCCATCTCTGCATGACAGTGTATGCTGTAACATGTTACCTCTTCATCTTTGCCTGTGTAAGAGTAGCTAGCCCTGTATCATAACTGGAATTCAGTGAGCTCTTCCTTACATTCCCCAGATGTCCCCATCTAGAGAGCAGTAATGCAATCACCAAGCTTTACATCTTTACTTGAGATCTTATTAGCTATACTGCTCTAGACTTTTTGTTGGGTTGAGTAAGTAGATACTTGTCTCATCCCAAAGGTACAACAGTTTCCTTGGATTGGAAAGTCAACTTTTGTTTGCCCCACTGGAAGTTTAGCAGGCAAGCCCTTTGAACAACGTGGCTTGCTTCAAGATCTCTTCTGTGCATTAATCGCATTGTGTAATCACAAACCTGTCCCAAAATGT
The DNA here is from genome assembly GCF_031021105.1 of Erythrolamprus reginae. Lineage (NCBI taxonomy): Eukaryota > Metazoa > Chordata > Lepidosauria > Squamata > Dipsadidae > Erythrolamprus > Erythrolamprus reginae. The sequence continues at coordinate 192,828,133 of NC_091951.1, read as the reverse complement.
CAGGACTTAGAATACCCTGTCAAAATATCTCAGTTAACAAAAATGAAGATTAGATGCCGCCACATCTTCCCACACCTTCTTTGAAGAAAGCTAGTGGGTGATTTTTGTCTTAAGCTGGAGGAGTTTAAGGGCAGGTACAGAATTAAATAGCTAAATGTTGTCTTAGATTACCAATTTGCAGGTAAGTATATTGATTTTTGCTTTTGGCTGTTTTCCACTTAAGAAGATGTCCTGCCCTTGGAGGATTTGAACATCAAGAAAAAAGTGCATGATTGTTTTCTCTTGATACTGGGAACTTCGGGTGGATGGAGGCACTCAAACATCGAACTACAAACCTTTATCCTGAAATGGGGAAAAATACTTGTAATTTTCCACCAAGATGCTAATGAGATGGAAGGCATCTTTTTCTAGTATTAAATTGGCTGTTGAATTGCTGCTAGTTCTTTTGTTATTGTTGTTGTTTTTAAACTGTCTTTTAGAGGAAGAAACACTCAAATTGTAGCTCTGTTCCTTTTTCCCTATTACATTTTTTATAAGTAAAAAAAGATAGATGCTTGTTTGCCTGCCATAGAGGCTGAGATTGTACATTAACAATCAGCTGTGATTTTGATGAAATGTGAGTCACGAATCTGACTTGATTAAGAACTTATTTTAAACTACTGGTTTGTATGACTCAAGGTAACCTCGCTTGGCACAAATCAGATGAGCACATTTACATGGCGTAATGTAGCCAACTTTCAATTCTGATTTTGAAGGAAGGGCTGAAAATTAAGGCAAGAATGTAGAGCAGGGGTCTCCAACCTTGGCTACTTTTAAGACTTGTGGACTTCAACTCCCATAATTCCTCAGCCCAGTAAAGCAAAGCTGGCTGAGGAATTCTGGGAGTTGAAGTCCACAAGTCTTCAATTTTCCAAGGTTGGAGACTCCTGATTTAGAATATCTTTCAGGAGACTAATGTGGGTTGCTCTCCTGATCTCTTGTCTCCTGCTGAAGATTTTTTAAAAAGGGGAAGAATTCTTTCTCATTCCCCTTCTGTGTTCGACACAACTCTCTTGATGCCCTTCCTCCTGTCCCCTCTGCATGTTCTATCCTTTGGATGCCATTTTGTCTCCATTTTCATATTTAATTTCTAGTTTTTTGTCGTCTTTTTGTTTGTGCGTGTTGATTGGGTGGAGTCACATGTGTTCACCATGCCCACTCTCCTGTATTTTCTGGTTGGTTTGTGTGTTTCAGAAAAGGATTGTGGGGATGGCTCTGACGAAAAGAATTGTCCAAAAGGCAACGGTTAGTGCATAGATCAACATGCAACCTCACCCCTCCTGTACTCCTTGATTCCCCCCCCCCCCCAAAAAAAAAGCTGTCACTTGCACAACTTTGATCCCTGCAAAGACTCAGCACTTCCTATCTTTGTTTGGGGGACGTTTTGGGCAATGATAAATCTCATTGGATGAGCAGGAAAACCATTCTGGAGCTTGCTTGTCCCATATTTACCATTTCCCATATTTTGAAGGTCATCGGATAATGTTGCTGTTCTTTGTCTGGAGGTCCAAAGAGTTCCTAATTTAAAAGGAATTCCTGAGCCAGAAACATATGCCAGTCTTCTATGTGTTCAAACATAGAACCCGGATTGTGGGGGCAATATGCTGGCTCTGTTTAAAAGTGCTATTACTAACATGATTGTGGGTGGCATAAAAATCGAATAAATAAATAAATAAATAAAATATAATTTTTTTAAAAAAAATACCAGTCTCTTGCTTCTCGGCAAGGATGCTATGCACAGCATCCGTAACTTCCTTAGAACAAGTTGGGGGAAGGTTAAGGAAAGGGACTTTTTTGATTTGGGGGAGATGCGATTTGAAATATATTTGCTTAGAAGGAGCCGTGGTGGCGCACTGGTTAGAATGCAGTATGGCAGGCTAACTTTGGCCTCTGCCAGGAGTTCAGTCGTGAATAGCTCAGGGTTGACTTAACTTTCCATCCTTCCAAGTTTGGCAAAATAAAGATCTGGATTTTTGGGGCAACATGCTGACTCTGTAAACCGCTTAGAGCGAGCTGTAAAGTACTATGTAGTGGTATATAAGTCTATGCTGCTCTGGGTCCTCTGGGGCGGCATACAAGTCTAATAAATAATAATAATAGTAGTAATAATAATAATAATAATAATAATAATAATAATAATAATAATATGCTACTGATAATTCACAGCTTCCATAGCATTTGAAACAGCAGTGCATCAGATTGGATGTGCTGATAAAGCTAATTGACTTAGAAAGAATGCTTCTTTTGAATCTCTCTTTGGGCTCTAAAGCTTGGAAAAGGTCCAGTAAGCTTAAGAGCAGTGCAAGTTGCCAAAAAACCAAGGAACATTTCAACAGTAGAAGCTGTCTTGTTCACTAGTTTTGCTAAAGGCAAAATACAATCCCAACAATTCATAGATAAACAGTAATAACTGGATTCATCAGCACACTTATCCATAAATTGCTGAATGCGGATTAAATAAATGATCCCTGAATTTTTTTCCTCTATCAAATGCCTATTCTTATTTAGAAACAGATAATTTCAAATAAGCAAGAACATCCCAGATCAAAATGGGGCACTTGCTAACATGTTCAGAGATGTATCTGCACGAATGGACATTGTTTTGAATCTCAAGGAATACACACATTACATTGATCCCATAATCCAGTAATGTGATTGATTCCTTTCACTCCATCCACTTCCCTTCCATACCCCATGGTGCATGTGTTGATCTATGCAGTTTCTGTGTTTTCTTTATTAATTTTTTGTTGCTATTCTTGTTGCTGTTATTGTTTAGCGGCTTCTTTAGGGGTAAAAGCTCTGGGGGCAATGCATAAGCATGTTTGGCTAGAGTATGCATGGGGTAGAAGGGTACCATTTATGCAGGCTTTGGGGAATTGGGGTAACCTGAGACAGTGGATGCATTGCTGCCTTCTTGACTTTCCAGCAGCCTATCAGCTAAAGGAAGTCTGCATCTAGCTCAGAAGGGGAAGTGGGAGAGAGGGGAATGCATGGAAGGGTTGTGTTTGCTCCCAAGGACCCAGTAGACTGTCCTTCTCCTCCGCTTCTTGTTTCCAGACAACGACTGTGGGGATAACAGTGATGAAGCTGGCTGCAGCCATTCCTGCTCCAGCAACCAGTTCAAATGCAACAGCGGGCGCTGCATTCCTGTCCACTGGACCTGCGATGGGGACAATGACTGTGGGGACTACAGCGACGAGACTCATGCCAACTGCACCAATCTGGGTGAGGATAGGACACATTTGGAATGGTTTCTGTGTAATTACACCAGTGTAATCTTTTTTGGGGGGGAGGGGAGTATAATTTTTTTATTTTTCTCCTCCTTAAAATAAAAACATATACAGTGGTACCTCTACTTACGAACTTAATTCGTTCCATGACCAGGTTCCTAAGTAGAAAAGTTTGTAAGAAGAAGCAATTTTCCCCATAGGAATTAATGTAAAAGCAAATAATGTGTGTGATTGGGAAAACCATAGGGAGGTTGGAGGCCCTATTTCCTCCCAGGAGATTCCTAGAGAGGTCCCACGGAGGATTGTCCCTGCCTTTTCCGGCCTTGTTTCCTTCCAGGAGATTCCTAGAGAGGCCCCACAGAGGCTTCTCCCCGCCTTTTCCGGTTACAGATTCGGAGGCTCGGGTTTGTAAGTGGAAAATGGTTCTTGAGAAGAGGCAAAAAAATCTTGAACACCCAGTTCTTATCTAGAAAAGTTCGTAAGTAGAGGCGTTCTTAGATAGAGGCACCACTGTACAAATGAAAAGCACAGCATCAATACATAATATATATATGTATAGAATCTTCTTATCTAATGCACAATGGAGCATCTCAGCTTTCTTCTTCCTTTAATCAAAACTTCCTCCCTCCAATGTTTAAACTACTTAACCATAAAAATATTTGAATTTAAATGAAAGAATAATTAAAAAACCTGCCACTTCAATGCCTAATAGTATATAAATATAAAGTTTTGTTATCTGCTGATAAAGAAAAAAGTATTATCTCACTCCAACAGCTAAAATAATTGTGATAAGCATAAAATTTATATAGGCAAAATAACATACATATACTATCTTAAATCTGTGTTGCATTGTTATGTAATGCTACCACCATTTCTTATCTCGTCATCTGGGTTTCTACCTTCTAATTTCTAATTCTTAAACATCACTTCCAAAATGATTAATTCTTTTAACTATTTTTAATTTCCCTCCATTCATAAAACTTTCCCCAGATTTGATAATATTCCAAATCTTCTTTAAGTTTAAAGATAAACTGTACAGTCCATAATCCTTCTTAGTATTTCTCTCTCATTCGGTATCTTATTCAATTTCCAACTTTGTGCAAATGCAACTCTAGCTGCAGTCACTATATGAATAATTAAATATGTTTCTTCTTTACCGGTTTTTTCTGGTAATCTACATCTGATTTGGAAAATTGCTACGCTGAGCAGATAACACTCTGCTCCGTAAGAGCTTTCTATGTATTGTTCCATTTGGAGTTTTCTCCTCTTCCCCCCCGACCTTCATACATTATTGGTGGGTTTGGTACAGTAATGAAATACATTTTTTTTACTGCCAGTTCTGTTGGGTGGTATGGTAGGATAAAGGATAAAGGACAGCCGCTAATACTGCGTACAGGTCACATACACACCTAATCTAATGTTTGGCTTCCTACATGGGGACAAAAAGTGATGAAAATTAATATGGAATGTCTGAAAACCATTTCTGGTTGATGGAGCATCTCTACCCTGATATGTCACACAGAGTTTTTTCCCTTGTCCACTTAGCAGTGCTTTGGTAGTGTCCAGCTCTCGTCCTCAGTGCTGCCCCAATTAACACGCTATCTCCTTTCTTCCCCCTGCAGCTACCCGGCCACCTGGAGGCTGCCATACAGATGAGTTCCAATGCCGGCTAGATGCCCTCTGCATTCCCATGCGCTGGCACTGTGATGGCGACACTGACTGTATGGACTCTAGTGATGAAAAGAACTGTGAGGGTGTCACTCATGTCTGTGATTCCAATGTCAAGTTTGGATGCAAGGATTCTGGTAAATTGCATTGTATTATAGGGGTGGAAACGGCAACTAGGTTATTTATTTATTTATTGGACTTCTGTGCCGCCTGTCTCCGAGGACTCGGGGCGGCTCACAACACCAATAAACAACGTACAATATCTGGGATCCAATTAATTAATTTAAAAGTCTAAAACCCCAAAAAAGCCATAAAAAACAGTCATTCTCTCAACACATTCATTGGCCAGGGGGCAAATCTAATGGTCCGAAACCTGGCGGCATAAACGAGTCTTTAGACTCTTACGAAAGGCGAGGAGGGTTGGGGCGGTACGAATCTCTGCGGGAAGCTGATTCCAGAGGGCCGGGGCCCCCACAGAGAAGGCTTTCCCCCTAGGTCCCGCCAAACGACATTGTCTATTTGACGGAACCTGGAGAAGGCCGACTCTGTGGGACCTGATCGGTCGCTGGGATTCATGTGGCAGAAGGCAGTCTCTTATTGCGCACATCTAGACTGCTTTAATATGAAAATTTAGTTGTATCCAGGACTTATTAAAAATAAGTGTGGTATAATGTATAACAGCATTTTCAGACAATGGCCATTTGTTGCACTGGTATGAGCATTAGTAAATCTACATTAAAAGAGAGATCGCATGGGAGTAACAATGTAACATAAGATTTTGGTACTGGCTTTTAAAATATGAATATATATAATATGAACATCAACAGTGTCAGAGATGCCACCTTCTGGATGCTAGACTGAGATGAAATTCGGCATTACCCAGTGTAATTACCCTTCAGACATTTCTGCTGACCGATATTTATTATGGCAGGAACTGTTTATTTAAAACAGGCTGAGATAAAAATGTAGTGAACTGAAACTTGGCTTAAGCTGTTTGTGTGGTTCACAGTAATTTGTAAGGGCACTGGGTCCCCTTGTCTGGGTTATGAATGAAGAAGATCTAAATAAAAGCAATATTTTAGGGGCCTTTGGTGGTCTCTGAGCTTGGTTGTTTCCTTGCTAGCACTGATGATTTACTTAGTTCGAATAATGAAATGTTTGCAAGAAAACAACCAAGCTCAGAAAGCACCAAAGAGACCACATTTCAACCCTGAGCTACAAATATTCTCCTTTATTGGAAAATCAGTACTTGCCTACATTTCAGATATTTCTCCTCTGTTCCCACTTTTTTCAAAAAGTTACAGTGCACAAGTCTGCTGTTCTGTTCTGCTAAATAATGAATCAACAAGGAGCTACAGATTTCTCCTCTTTAAATAAAAGGTCTAGCACGGTCTATGAACTCCGCATTCTCTTCAAAGTTTACATTATTTTGTATGGTCATAATTGCTGCAATACTGTAATTGTATGCATACCCAAACATACAAATCACATTGGCCACTTGACCTACAAATACCAAACATCAGTTGTATTACACAATACAGGTCAAACAACAGCTGGTGTATATGATTTTGTTTATTCTTTGGCCCTTAGAATCTCTTAATAATCCAGAGAAGCAGAAATTCTGTAGCTCTGAGAGCTTTTTTCAGTGTGCTTGTTCTTCTCAGAAGCACGGGGAAGTGGGATGTAAGAAATTGTGAAGCTTACAGCTGGATCTACTCTTTTTATGTTTGTTTTATAATTTTCTTCTCTGATTTCCTAACAACTGCCTTGTGAGTTAATGGAGTCTAATTGGGGAATATATGGTTAAAAAAGAGAGGGGGGAAGCAATCATCCAAAAGAGAAAAAGGTGATGCCACTCCTCCTCAATATACATTTAGAGGAAATTCCAGATTTTCTTTTTCTCATTTGTGTTTCTTGGGAATTTTAAAGTTTAAAGGTTATACAGTCATACCTCGTCTTACGAACCTAATTGGTTCCAGGGGAAGGTTCGTAAGACGAAAGGTGCGTAAGATGAAACATTGTTTCCCATAGGAAACAATGTAAAGTCAATTAATCCGTGCAACAACACAAAAAAACCGCTGCCGCCTGGCTGTCACCTTTTAAAACAGCCTGGGGGCTTCTCAGCGACCTCCCGAACGCCGAACGCCAAACCCGAACTTCTGGGTTCGGCGTTCGGTAGGCTGCTGGGAAGCCCCCCGGCTGTTTTAAAAGGTGATAGCCGGGCGACGGGGCTTCCCAGCAACCTCCCGAACCCCGAACTTTTGCGTTCGGGAGGCTGTTGGGAAGCCCCGCCGCCCGGCTGTCACCTTTTAAAACAGCCGGGGGGCTTCCTAGCAGCCTACCGAACGCCGGTTCATAACTCGAAAAAAGTTCGTAAGAAGAGGCAAAATTTTTCTGAACCCCGGGTTCGTATCACGAGTTGTTCATAAGACAAGGGGTTCGTATCTTGAGGTACCACTGTATAATTTTTTAAAGATTGTAATTTTTTTGAGAAGTTTAAAAGGGGAGAGGGGAGAGGAAGGAAGGTTGGATTGTGGGGAAGAAAGGTAGTTGGGAGAGGGCGAGTGTATGAGGGGAATGAGAAAATGATGATTTATTGACAAGAAAAAGGCATAAATATGGATATAGACATGATTAGGAATTTATTAAGGTACTGTTTTTGATATGTTTGTAAAGTATATGCATTGATATACACTGCTCAAAAAATTAAAGGGAACACTTAAACCACAGAATATAACTCCAAGTAAATCAAACTACTTTGAAATCCAACAATCCATTTAGGAAGCAACATTGATTGACAATCAATTTCATTTTGTTGTCAGCACATTCAACTTTGTACAGAACAAAGTATTCAATGAGAATATTTCATTCATTCAGATCTAGGATGTTTTCTTTGATTGTTCCCTTTATTTTTTTTGAGCAGTGCATATACTGTATGTATGTATGAAAAAAATATAAATCTTTTTAAAAATATTGTATACTGTATATTAAAAAAATTAAGTGTTCTTAACTTTGCCTCCATTCCTTTCCAGCACGATGTATCAGCAAAGCTTGGGTATGCGATGGAGACAATGATTGTGAGGACAATTCTGATGAAGAAAATTGCGAGTCTTTGGTGTGCAAACCACCCTCCCACACATGTGCCAATACAACATCTATCTGCCTCCCTCCTGAGAAGCTGTGTGACGGAAATGATGACTGCGGAGACGGGTCTGATGAGGGGCAATTGTGTGGTGAGTGTCAGGCAAGGAACAAGTTATTCGGTGTTATTGTCAGTGTTGTCCTTTCTCTAAGTCAGTGTTTCCCAAAGTGGGGGCCAGGCCCCACAGGGGGCAATTTAATTTTTAATGGAGGCAATTGGAACCTTGTTTAAACCAACTTAATGGCCTTTTAGGCTTCCCCCAAGTGAGAAGGGGTTCACTTTTTGAATAGTAAGAATTATATGTCAGGGGGGAGGGGGGAGCATCAGGATTTTAGAGATGCTTAGGTGGGACATGGCCAAAAAAAAGGTTGGGAACCACTGCTCTAAATGATCTTTTCCAACCCATTGTTTTCTCAGGAGCTTGGGAGAATAGCTCCCAGAATTCCTGATGAATATAACCCTAGGCCAGGGCTGTCAAACTTGTGGTCCCCTGTGCCGGATGCATCATGCGCTGGCCATGCCCACACCCGGTTTAGCGAAGAGAGGAAAAGTCCCGATACATCATGTGATGCAGCTACAACGACACGACTTTGACATCCCTGCTTTAGGCCCATGCATGTTTTGGACTATTGAGAACTTAACCTCCGTTTTTCCTAAGATAAGGACATCTTGTTCATCTCTTGTGAAAAGTGATAACCACAAAAATATATTGTAGGCAATATAAGTAATGGATAGGCCTTGTTTGCTTTTTTATGTCTAATGTATGAATGTAAATAGATACAGATGCTGTTTTAATTTGGTTGAAGAAACAAGGCAAACATCATAGATAAAGCTAATACAGAGGCTTATAAATCTTGCTAGTAAACAGTGAGTGAATTGTTTGGATATTACACAGCTTAATGAGTTGAACCTACAATTTTAGTACAGTTAGACTATAATTGACAGACTGGATTTATTACAGATTTTAATTGTTGTTTATTATTTTATACTAAAAATTTTAATTGTACAGTAATCCCTCGCTACTTCGTGTTTCATCTTTTGCGGATTCGCTACTTCACAGGTTTTCAAAAGGGGGCTTAAATCCATTGAAAATCCATTAAAAATTCATAAAATTCTTCTACAGTACTACTGTACTCTATTAAAGAAACTGGTAGGATATCACATGTAGTTCCAGCTGAGAAACATTATAGAATGACTGTTTAATGCAAAGGGTGGGTTTTAAAAGTCCAAATACTCATTAAATGCATTAAAAAAATCTTTACTTCACGGAAATTTGTTTTTCACGGGTGGTCTTGGAACGCATCCCCCGCGAAAAACGAGGGATTACTGTATATATATTGGAGTGCTTTTATTTGTTCAGATCTCTGGTCTAAGACTGTAATAATAAATTAATCGATTGAGTGGGTTAGAAAGTTCAAGAATGTTGCTCTCATTAATCAAAACAGGGCCATTGGTGCTGTGGGTTGAGTAATAGGAAACAACGTTTGGACCAGAGATTATTATCTAAACTCTTACATACAAATGTGCAGTGGAATATGCTTATTCCATCCTCATGGTAGTACTTTTCAGGTGGCTGAAATTTCAAAGACTTCAGTTAATTCATTGGAGGACTGAGAAATTGGACCCAAAGTTTCATTGGGGTAGTGAAGTGATAGGGTGTGGTATTGAGCTTGTTTTCAGTGGGAAATGGTAGGTAGCTTGTTAAGCAATTGTTTGTGGACAATTTGAGCCAATAGCCTGAATTCCTCCCCATCGTTTTCTGTGCTGTTTCTGATCTCATCCAGATCTTTGCTCTCTGAGCAACGGAGGCTGCAGCCACAACTGTACAGTAGCGCCAGGGGAGGGCATTGCCTGCTCGTGCCCTCTAGGAATGGAGCTTGGTGCTGATAACAAGACCTGCCAGATCCAGAGCTACTGTGCCAAGCGTCTCAAATGTAGTCAAAAGTGTGAGCAGTTCAAATACAATGTGAAGTGCTCTTGCTACGAAGGATGGATGCTGGAATCCGATGGCGAGAGCTGCCGCAGTTTGGGTAAGTCCTCAGTGAGCTTTGGTCTGCCTCAGAACAATGTGTTGGACACATTGAAAAGATGTCAGAGTTTGAAAACCTACGAGGAAGTGAGCCTGCACAGTATATAAAGTTAGTAGATATAAATTGAGATAACATTTCACCATATTAAATGACAAGCCTCTTGTAAAAGAAAGCAATCTTGGCTTGTATTTGTGTAATACATTATGTTCATCAGAATTACACTTGGCTTTTTTAGAAATATATTTTTAAAAACATTCACTCACAACCATTATTTTACAATATGTAAAATCACCCCTTCCTCTGGAGGAAGGTTGCTTTAAAGAGTGGTACCTCTAATTACAAACTTCATTCATTCCATGACCAGGTTCTTAAGTAGAAAAGTTTGTAAGTAGAAGTAATTTTTCCCATAGGAATCAATGTAAAAGCAAATAATGCATGCAAAACCATTAGGAAAGAAATAAAAGCTCGGAATTTGGGTGGGAGGAGGAGGAGGAAGAAGAGGAGGAGGACAGTTGCTGCCAAAGGGAGAAGGTGAGGTGAGGGGAATCAAAAAAATTCAAAACTTTAAAGCTTAAAAAAAAAGAGGAACTCTGAGGCAGTGAGGAGGAGCACGTACCTCCTATACACCCAGCGCGAGGCTGCCTCCCATACACTGTGCCAGAGAGAGAAACCCAGGTGGAATGGCAGGAAACTGGCCAGGCCTTCGTGCCACTCTCAAATTTCCTGGGAAATTTTTCCAGGCTTGGGTAGAAAATAGTTCTTAAGAAGAGGCAAAAAAATATTGAACACCCGGTTCTTATCTAGAAAATTTCTTAAGTAGAGGCGTTCTTAGGTAGAGGTACCACTGTATTTCAGCCAGTACCATATTTTTTGGAGTATAAAACGCACCTTAGTTTTGGGGGAGAAAAAAAAATCTGCCTATCAGGTATTCATCTGGCTAGTCTTTAATCTGGTCGGCTTCAGTTCATTAGTTTGCTGGGTACCAATACACACTTACACACATCACACACACATTCCATCCAGGGCAGTAATAGGTTGCAGCCAGTACAGCTGGAATCAGGGTTCCGGTGGCGGAAATTGAGATGTACACGCATCTCCGTGCTCCCGATATGCGCACGCTTGAGATTTGGCTTCTGTGCATGTGCAGCAAGTGAAATCTCACGCGAGGACACTCTCGCGTGCAAGATTTTGCTGATTATTTGGAATTTTTTTTTACTTCTGCGCATGCGCCAAAAATCAGTGAAATTTCGCATGCGAAAGTGTCCTTGCGCGAGAATTCACTTTCTTCCCATGCTCAGAAGCCAAAACTCGTGCCAACGAAGCCAAATCAATGTCCCGATGATTCCGGAGGGCATACCGGTAGTGGCTGGTAAGTGGAACCTCCAGGGGTGGGTTCTAAGTTACCTTGCTGCCGGTTCGCTTCCTCCTGCATACGTGCATTTTGCAGTGTTAAAAAATTCCAAAATTTGTTTTAAAAAAAATTAAAAAACAAAACAAGATGGTCATGCATGCGCAGCAGTGCCAGAAACTCAACTTTTGTACATGCTCAGAAGAAACAACACCACCCCCCATACCATTTTTTAAAAAAGATGGCGGTTCACATGGACCGGCACCAATCAAATCGGTTCCATGACATCACCAGCGGGTCACTACTGGTTTGGGCGAACCGGTCCGAACCGGGAGGAACTCACCTCTGTTTCCATCCCTCTGGAAAAAAAGCAAAGCCAAAATCGAAATGACGGATGGAATGTGGCCTAAGTCCCTTGAATCTGTTTTGTATGTGAGAAGAGTAGTAGGTCAGTCTTAAAGATTCTTGCCTTTTTGGAAAACCGAACGGGAAAGAGACCAAAAGTAGAGTTTGCAGGAAGGGAGGGGAAGTCCATCTTGGTGTTTTCCGGCAGTCGAGAAACACAGCAGTGTTCCTGTTCTTTAGGGATTTGCCTCGTTGCTGCTGGCAGGCGAGAGAAAGATAGCTCTGTTCCCAGGGCTCCAGGGAAGGCTGGAAGAGGGAGAATTTTAAAAAGATGCATGTTGTTCAGTTGCAGCGTGGTTGGTAATCATTCCCTCTCGTACGAAAAAAAAAGGGGAGGCTCGTGCGAAAGCCTTGGACCATTGCCTATGGGAATCTCGGTCCGCAGATTACCTTGTGACGGGAATAAGTACTGGGATAATGAGCCCTTGTCCATATTTCAGGGATTGTTATTAATAATTTATAACGATTTATGGCAGTTCATTAAAATCCCAGCCCTGGCCGTCTATTTCAGAACAGAGATGAATAGAACTGGAAAGGCAAAAATCATGTTAAAACTCAGGACGATTGAAAGCTAATTTGTTCCAAATCTTATTTTCAAGTGAAAAGTGTTTGCTGCGGGAGGCCTCTCAGGAGATGCTCCTGGGTTTGAAGATCATGAAAAAAATATAATAGCAGCAATGATCCACATTCCTCTTTTTTCATTTTTAGACCCGTTTAAGCCTTTCATCATCTTCTCCAATCGCCATGAGATCCGGCGTATTGACTTACACAAGGGGGATTACAGCGTCTTAGTGCCTGGCTTGAGAAACACCATTGCCTTGGACTTTCATCTGAACCAGAGCTCCCTCTATTGGACTGATGTGGTAGAAGACAAGATATACCGGGGGAAATTGCATGAGAATGGAGGTGAGTACAGAGTGGCTTTGGGCCAGACACTCTCCCTTAGCCCTAGGAAAAAGACAATGGCAGACCATTTTCAAAAATATTACCAAGAAAACTGCACTAAATTTTCCAGGCAGTCACCAAAGAGTGACTCAAAGGCACATATGCATGCACTTGCACACATATGTGATTGTTAAAGAAGTAAAGGGAGACTGGCGTAGATCTATTTTGAGCTATTTAGCTCTCATCAGCTAGCCATACCCTTCTAGGATTTGAACCTGGGCTGCTTGCCTTGCTAGACAGTGCTTTTACCCTCTAAGACACAGGTTCTCCTCCTTTATCAGCTGAGCTGTATGTATGTATGTATTTATGTATGTATTTATTTATTTGTATATATATATATGTGGGGGGGGTGTATATGAATACGTGTGTGTGTGTGTGTGTGTGTGTGTATGGTTACATATTTTTGCTGATATGTGAAAAGGATTTTCGACAGAAAATCAACCATTTGATACACGCACACCAACCCCATATATATGGTTGATTTTCTGTCGAAATCACTCTGTATTCCTAAATATGTATATATATTCCCAAATTATATATATAATTTAGGCTGGGCCTAGAGGCAAAAAGGAGCTGTGACGTTCCTTCAATATACTAGGGTGATCCGACATAAAAAAAACATATAGCTCCTCCCTGGTACAGAGCTGAAGGGATCAGGTCTGGTGGCCTAGAAGTTAATTCTCTGCCTTACAAGGCAGAAGCTGCCGGATCGAATCCCAGCGACCAGTTAGGTCCCACAGAGTGGGTCTTCTCCGGGTCCCGTCAACTAAACAATGTCGTTTGGCGGGACCCAGGGGAAGAGCCTTCTCTGTGGCGGCCCCGGCCCTCTGGAACCAACTCCCCCCAGAGGTTAGAATTGCCCCCACCCTCCTTGCCTTTCGTAAGCTTCTTAAAACCCACCTCTGCTGCCAGGCATGGGGAAACTGAGATATTCTTTCCCCCTAGGCCTTTACAATTTTATGCATGGTATGTTTGTATGTATGTTTGGTTTTATAATAAGGGTTTTTTTAGTTGTTTTAATATTGGATTGTTACATGCTGTTTTTATTATTGTTGTTAGCCGCCCCGAGTCTGCGGAGAGGGGCGGCATACAAATCCAATCAATCAATCAATAAATCAATCAATAAATAAATAAATAAATAAATAAATGGTGTGGCTAGCTGATGAGGCCAGAACAAGGACAAAATGGTGCCATCCTAGTCTCCCTTAATTTTTAAATTTCAGCAAAAAACATGTGATATATATATACATAATATAAAATATTATATATATATATATATTCTGTTGAATCTTTTTCATTATCATTATCATTTTCATTATCAGCAAAATATATGTGTGTGTGTATACATATATACATACATACATACATACATACATAAATACATACATATACTGTATATATGAAATAACAGAGCCATCATGGTTGGTTAAACATTTCTGAAGCTTTTCAGTGCTGCTGTGCTTTCAAATAAAAGCTTTATGTGCTTCCTGTCTGGCACAGCTGATGAATTGCTTCTTTGTTGGTGAAGTTCTTTCTAGTTCATTATTTTAATTAAGGGTCTAGCTATTTTTACTTTAATTGCAAATATTTTTATTTAAAGAAAAAGAAAAGCTTGATGAGGGGGCAATTTGGACTAAAGCAGTAACCGGGGCTGCTTTAAACCTTTTGTTATTGACATTTTTTTCCAGTTTCAGATTCTCCCATATAATCCATGTGTTCATTTGTGAAGATAATCACATATCTTTTTGTTTTTTAAAACGCTTTTGGAGAGAAAATGTATATAGCAATCAAAAAGCATTTTCCCACTGTTAGGGAGACAGCCTCTTTTCTAGCAGGAGAGCTGAGGTAAAGTGACAGTCTTGTAGGAGGTGTTCCCGCCTTTGAGCATCGGTAGAGTTTGTTGGCGGAAAGTGGGCACATCTCACCTCCCCTGAACTCTCAGTTCTGAATAATGGGGCCCTGTCTCTTAACGTGATTCATAGAGCTGAGGAAGAGAAGGAGCAACTGTCACGTCTCTCTGTTGATCAGAGAAAAACAACAACAACTGAGCCATATCAATCCTTCCATCATAGTTCAGACAACCAAGGACTACTCATTTACTCAATGAGTGCCTTTGTCCAGTCCACAAACTATGAGTGTTTCTGTCCCTCAGGATATGTAGGAAAAAATATAATCTAATCTAAAAACAACAAAAATAACAACAACTCTATCCCAGGTAGTTCTTGTCTTACAGAAGTTCATTTAGTCATTGGTGAAATCTACTTACCTTCCCTATCGGTTCAGAAGCGCCCACTTTTTCACCCTCTGCGCATGCGCAGAAGGCTTTACGCAGGCACAGAGGGTTCATGGTGACATCCAGGTGGGTGGGCGGAGCCTCCCACTGCTGCTGCTACCAGTTCTCTGAACCAACAGCAGCCGCCGAACTGGTAGCATTTCACCCATGCATTTAGTGACCACTTGAGGTTATAACGGCACGGGGAAAAATAATTTGTGGTCATTTTTCACACTTATGACCGTTCCAGCATCCCAGGGTTACATGATCAAAATAAAAGACACTTGACTGCTGATTCATTTATGATGGTTGCAACGTCCCAGGGGTCATGTAATCAACCTTTTGCGACCTTTTAGTGAGCAAAGTCAGTGCGGAAGTTAGATTCTCTTAACAATTGTGTTACTAACTTAACTGCAGTGATTCACTTAACAACTGTGGCAAGAAAGGCTGTAAAAAGGGGGGAAATGCATCTAATAACTGTCTTGCTTAGCAATGTATGTTTTGGGCCCAGTTGTGGTCATAGGTTGAGGATTAACAGTATTTGTTGAATTAAAAGCATTTTCAATTTTTTGGTGGCTATGAGGAGGAATGCAAAGAAGGACAATGTCGGAGGCTACCTGGGTAAAGAGTCGGGATGTCAGTGCTGATAGGTTAGTCAAGCAGTTCCATGAAAATTATCCGAACAAGCCAAAGGGTCCCGGAGGGGGAAAGTAGGATGGTTTGGAACGGTGCAACCCCTAGTCTCAGGGGAGGCCGCCTGTCAGGCCCAAGATTTAAATGTGAATTCAAAGGCTGGCCTGACACAGTAAAGGAAAAAAAATGTTTTGTTTTAAGTGAGATTACATGCATGTAACACACATTCCTTTCACGCAGAATCTAAAGTAACTGAACACAGGAAGGAATTAGAAATCTCTGCATTGGATTTGTCCACATGATTGTCAGGCGAACAATTGAGACATCTGAGAAAATAAATGAACTTCCACATCTTATTTCTTTAGCGTAGAGTCATATTTATTAACAGAGCCAAATTTGATTCAACATGCTGCATTCCAACTTAAGGTCCCTTAAGATTACATCCAGGTCAAAAAGCTCATCTACTATCCCCACACCCACAAGGACAATCATGTGGACAAATTCAATGCCGAAATTTCTAATTCCTTCCTATGTTCACTTACTTTAGATTCTGCGTGAAAGGAATGTGTGTTACGTGCATATCATCTCACTTAAAACAAAACATTTTCCCCTTTACTGTGTCAGGCCAGCCTTTGAATTCACATTTAAATCTTGGGCCTAACAGACAGGTCATAAGTCGAGAACTATCTGTACTTCTGACAGTTTGCCTCCTTGGTTTTATTTTATGGTTTGTTTACGACCATTTGGCACAGGTGCTGTTCAGCAATTTATTTTGGATTTTGAAATCCGTGTCCCTGTTAACAGAAGGGTTGAGCCACTCAGTACTCTGCCCAGAAGCCATGGATTGGGAAAGTGAGGAGGAACAGAAAATTGCTTTATGACTGACAAAAAGTCTAGGACTCATTGCTTCACTAAATTTAGATCAAGCAATAAAAGGGAATGAAACTTTGCTTTGCAACTGTACCCAAATATTGCTAGGCACAACGTTGCTTGGAAATAGAGGAATAAAAATTTGTTCTGACTGACATAGGAGCTGGCCAGTCAGCATTGTGCACATATAGCTTCTGCTTAGGTAAGATTCATGGCACCGAACCAGATTATCTCAGGGACCGCCTTCTGCTGCACGAATCCCAGCGACCAGTTAGGTTCCACAGAGTGGATCTTCTCCGGGTCCCGTCAACTAAACAATGTCGCTTGGCGGGACCCAGGGGAAGAGCCTTCTCTGTGGCAGCCCCGGCCCTCTGGAACCAACTCCCCCCAGAGATTAGAATTGCCCCCACCCTCCTTGCCTTTCGTAAGCTACTTAAAACCCACCTCTGCCGTCAGGCATGGGGGAATTGAGTTCCTCTTTCCCCCTAGGCCTTTACAATTCTATGCATGGTATGTATGTATGTATGAGTGGTTTTTATATTAATGGGTTTTTAATCGTTTTTAGTATTAGATTACTATTGTACACTGTTTTATTATTGCTGTTAGCCGCTCCGAGTCTCTGAAGAGGGGCGTCATACAAATCCAATAAATAATTTTTTTTTTTTTAAAAACCTTGGATGTAGTTCTGGGTTAAAAGCTGGACCTTTGCCACATTTTGGCCAGTGTGTTTCCACTGAGAGCTCGCCCTTAAGTAAGCTGTGCTATTGGAAATCAAATCCCAAACGATCACATTATTAAATAATTGCCAGCTTCTCGCCTTATAATAAGCTCTTTTTGCTGGTTCTGGAAGAGTAAATAAATAGATAGCTAGCAGACTGAGCCCCAGTGATGAAGAACAAATGCTCCTGGGGGTGATTAGATTAGCATTTCTAATCTGTGCGTAGTAATTGAAAGCCAGTTAACTCAAAGCACAGCAGGCCTTCAGTTTCAATCCCTGAGACATCGCCCTCAAATAAAGCAGACCCGTGTGGTTAACCATATGGCAGCTACAGGATCCTCTTCAGTAGGATTCTTGGGAACCAAGGACCTTGCAAATTTTATCTTTAAAATTCTTTGGAGTAATTATTGTAATCACCACCGCAGAAGCTTGTTTAACCAACATCTCCAAGTGTTATAATAAGTGCTTTGTAAAATTCCCTAGGATACATTTCTTTCTGCTGACAGGGAAATATGGAGGTACATGTGACTCTGTCCGTCACTGCCATTGTCGTAATTGGTGGCAGTGCTGAACTATCCCTGGATTAATTACATTGACCTTTTGTTGTGAACCCTAAATAGTTCATAGATATGACTCTGGATCTTGTATTTTAATAAAGATGATTTTGTGTTTAGAAAACATCAAAGGAATCATTTTCTTCTTTTCGGAATAGCTTTCTTTTAAGTACTTCAGTACAGGTAATCCTTGGTTAATGCCCATTCATTCAGCAATTACAGTGTTCCCTCGATTTCCGCGGGGGATGCGTTCCGAGACCGCCCGCGAAAGTCGAATTTCCGCGAAATAGAGATGCGGAAATAAATACACCATTTTTGGCTATGGACAGTATCACAAGCCTTCCCTTAACACTTTAAACCCCTAAATTACCATTTCCCATTTCTTTAACAACCATTTACTCACCATTATTACTGGTATTCCCCATTGAATAAGACACTTAGTGATCCTCATATTTATAAACATTATTTATTAACAATAATTATTTTTTTGTTATTTGCAAAAATTATTAGTTTGGCGATGACATATGACGTCATTGGGTGGGAAAAACCGTGGTATAGGAAAAAAACCGTGAAGTATTTTTTAATTAATATTTTTTTAAAAACCGTGGTATAGGCTATTCGCGAAGTTCGAACCCACGAAAATCAAGGGAACACTGTATTTGAAATTACAAACACACTGAAGGAAGACTTGCCTGGCCTCTAAAGTTATGACCATTACAGCAGTCACATGATCATAATTCAAGTGTTCAGCAACCGACTCACAATTACAATAGGGACTCACAATTGCAGTGTCCCACAGCCCCACTATTGTGATTTGTGACCTTCATTGCCAGCTTCCAACAAGCAGAGCCAATGAGGAAGCCAACAGGAGGCCACAAATAGCAATAATAGGAAATCTCCCTTTATGGCCACAGTAGGCCTTGCCGTCATAAATGGGTATAGTCACATTATGTCAAGCTTTATAGCCACTGGCACTTAGTGGTGGAGTTCCCAGTTCCCAATTAACTGAGGATTACCTGTAAATCAGACTAGAAGTCCTTCAGGACTTGAGATACCTTCAAAATAAGCCAGTCTGTCCTTCTCTTTCTGCACTTCTACCATCAGAAATAGCAGTGTTCAATCCCTGTTAAATGATACCTTCTTTCTTTTAAATGTTGATCATTATGTTAGAGTTAATTAGCATTCCCAGAGCTTCCCTAAATGGTAATTACAGCCTTGCAACTGTTTCAGCAAAGAACAGGGCCTAACCTGATTAGTGCCTCAACAGAGCTGGTGATGGGGCACTGGGTGATCAAGAGATTGGATGAATTTATAAATGAGACTAGAAATGAGATTTTACCATATTAGGATTGGGACAAATTTGCAAGTAGGTGCTTGATTTCTGTACATTTTTAGTTTTAATTCATAACTGTTAGCATAGCCAAAATTTATGAGGTGTGGTATGTAACTATAGCCTATATCTAAATAAAAGACAGCCGACACCTTGGAGGAATTCCTATTTTATCCAATGGAAAGAAAAGGCAACATGCTGAAAATAACTGAGCTAATTCTCCTGTAGGCTCTTTGGAATGAATTCAGCTGCATGTATTTTGCTTTAATAAATCCAGCAATTTAGCAAAAGCATGGTTTCTTTCTCAGAATGGATTACATGTCACAATAAATTTACTAATCTCTAAGGTGGCTATAATCGCTCTATTGCTAGTATATTTGTAAGATACTTCTTGAAGAAAGCATTGAATCCTAGATCACTTTTTCCCAACTTGAGTATCATTCAGATGTGTGGCCCCGAATTCTGAGGTAGTCACAGGTGAGAATTCTGGAAATGGGAGTCCATATAAATAAGAGTGCGCTCAAGGTGGAGGAATGCTTTCTTAGATATTTATTTATTTATTTATTTATTTTATTTATTCGATTTTTATGCCGCCCTTCTCCTTAGACTCAGGGCGGCTTACAACATGTTAGCAATAGCACTTTTTAACAGACCCAGCATATTATGGTATGAATACTACCCTGTCTGTTCTAAGATCCAATAAAGAGTAGTAGCAGCTCTCTTTCAGACTTTCTAGAATCAGACTGATTATTTTGATGTCTGCACTTTAGATATTTTCAGGCTGATAAGGCCATGAATTTAAAATATGTGACAGTTTTCTAGTGGTTCTATTGCTCCTCTCAATGATATTGGGTATTATCCATTAAGATATCTTTCTTGAAATGTTATTACAGAACCTGGAGGCATCTTCACCCATTTTTAATTGAAAGAGAAGATCTTGGGAAGCTAGATCACAGATCCTATTGCTCTCCTATATCTCCTATACCTTTCTTTTATTTCTTTATCTTTTCTTCTATTCTTTCATTGATATGTTCTATTGTTATACCTTCTTTTCTATTATTTCTTATATATATTTTACTATGAGTATCTCCTCTGTAACCTTCATCATGTATTTTTTTATTATTATTATTTATTAGATTTGTATGCCGCCCCTCTCCGAAGACTCGGGGTGGCTAACAACAATATAAAAAGACAATGTAAACAAATCTAATATTAAAAACAATCTAAAAAACCCCAATTTAAAAAGAACCACTCATACATACAAGCATACAATGTATAAATTCTATAAGCCTAGGGGGAATAGACATTTCAATTCCCCCATGCCTGACAACAGAGGTGAGTTTTAAGGAGCTTGCGAAAGGCAAGGAGGGTGGGGGCAACTCTGATATCTGGTGGGAGCTGGTTCCAGAGGGTCGGGGCCGCCACAGAGAAGGCTCTTCTCCTGGGTCCTGCCAAATGACATTGCTTAGTCGACAGGACCCGGAGAAGGCCAACTCTGTGGGACCTAACCGGTCGCTGGGATTCGTGCGGCAGAAGGCGGTCTCGGAGCCTTACTATGTGTATATAGATATATACCCACTAAAACCCTCATTGTGTATTGGACTAGATAGATAGATAGATAGATAGATAGATAGATAGATAGATAGATAGATAGATAGATAGATAGATAGATAGATTTTTAAAAACGCTTGCAATATGAAAGGAAGCTTGTCTGGATAATACAAACAGTTTAATGGTGGCTTCTAACCCAACTATCTTTTTTACAGCTCTAACCAGCTTTGAGGTGGTGATACAATATGGGCTGGCTACCCCTGAAGGACTTGCTGTGGACTGGATTGCTGGCAACATCTACTGGGTGGAGAGCAACCTGGACCAAATTGAAGTGGCTAAGCTAGATGGAACAATGAGGAGCACCTTATTGGCTGGGGATATTGAGCACCCTCGTGCCATTGCCCTAGATCCACGATGCGGGTATGACTCTGAATGTAGGGGTTGGAGAAAAATATGGGCAGGAACTAATGGTGGGAGGTTAGGTACCGCAATAATTTGACCATGTGGATTTTAGTAAAATGGGTTAATCTTTTAATTCATTAGCAAACCTCAACCTGCATTTAATATTTGCATGAGAGGAGGCAGTAAACCAAATGCTCACCAGATATTTTTATCCTTAGGAGGGGACTAGGTTTATTCTGGGATTTGATTCAAACATGGAAAAACCATAGAATGCTAGTCATGGTCACTGAATTTAGCATCAAGAATTGGCTGGTGTTTTGTTTATAAGCAAGCTTCTAGTTTTTACCAGGAAGATGTCCTGATTTTTATTATTTATATAATATCCTATAGAATTTTAAAAGCAAATAGGTGTTCAGTTTCCTTTTAAAGGGTATGTCTGCACATTCCTCAGCGGCAGAAATTGAATTATTTCCTCTCTGTAGTGAAATTTTGATAGACATTCCAGGTTCATAAATATATATATATTACCAGTGTAGAGGGATACTGTCTATTCCTCCCTAACCCTTTTGTAAGAGGTAGGTAGGATCGATCATAAGCAGACTATTGAAGAGCACTGGAATATTTTCAACAACACTTAAAAAAATATCTATCAAGGAAATTGTGCTATGTGCATACAGACTTTCTGAACTCTGTAGAAACGAAGCATTGCTTTTAAAAGCATCATTTTGTAGGATTTGCCTGCATTTGCATTCAACAGCTATGGAGTGTTGCAGATTGGATTGATATCAAATCACTGTTTAGTGAATGATTTACAGTGAATATTGCAGTGTTTCCCATGGCTGAAGATGCACAGGTGAAGATGTATCTTTTTTAACTCTGTGTGTGTTCACCTTTCCCCCCACCAGGATTCTCTTCTGGACAGACTGGGATGCCAGCCTGCCTCGCATTGAGGCAGCTTCCATGAGCGGCCAAGGCCGACGCGTCATTCACAAGGAAACAGGCTCAGGAGGCTGGCCAAATGGGCTCACGGTGGACTACCTGGAAAAGCGTATACTGTGGATTGATGCCAGGTATGGAGCAGCCAGACACCAAATATTCGGGGGTTGAGATTCAGGGTAGAAATGAGTCATTTCTGGGAGGGAGGGATTTTTATTGAGAAGCCAATCTAGATCCTCTTAAAATGTCAACATCTTTCCCTTTATAAGAATCTAGGTTTGGCATTTATTAAATTTCCACTGACTACTTCAAAATGTTGCTGCTCTTGCTACTTTTTCCTTCCTTCCTTCCTTCCTTCCTTCCTTCCTTCCCTCCCTCACTCACTCACTCACTCACTCACTCCCTGATTCCTCCCTCCCTTCCTTCCTTTCTTCCTTTCTTCCTTCACTCACTCACTCACTCCCTGATTCCTCCCTCCCTTCCTGTATTAGCCTCAGAGATAATTTTACTTAATGAAAGATTCATTCATTCATTCATTCATTCATTCATTCATTCATTCATTCAACTTGACTGATATGCCGTCCAGTCCCACAGGACTGAGGGTGGCTGAGTCACATATTGAATGTATTGAATGTAAAGATCACATATTGAATGTAACAATGCCAGTGTAATATAGACTACTACCGTAACTGCAATTGGGAATGGTTATCTTTGTCCAAGTTACGTTTTCACTCCCCTCCCCCCCCCCCCCCCCCCCGCCTCAGAAAACATTGAAAACCTGGAAGCATTTTCTTCCTGCTCTGTTAAAAAAGCCTCTCTGTCTGTTGGGAGTAATTCTACCTCAATTGCACTTTGCAGAGCTGTTATTTAATTGAGGAGAAAGAGAAGAGAGTCTCCTATTTTGCTGTAATATCCCATTGAGTCTTTTATCCTGAGAAGGCTGTAAGAATACAATAACTTCCTCTTTTCTGTCTCTCATAGTAACGATACGCATAATTATTATAGTTACTATATTAATGTAATAAAACCTTACTAAGTAAGACATTATTTGGCTAGCGTATTAAATGCATTTTTTTTTTGCTGTAGATTAGAGACTAATAAACAAATCACTATGTTTTATAACAAACTTGGCATGCCTTTAATAGACTCCAGGGCAACATAAAATAGGTATTTTGGCTTGCTTTCCTAGAGTGATGCATTTCATGCCAGATTGCTTTCTGAAAAGAAAAGCTTTTGATCACGTTGTATTTTTCCATTTATAAGTACCATATTTTTTGGAGTATAAGATGCACTTTAGTATTTGGGGAGGAAAATAGGGAAAAAATAATCTGCCTACTAGGTATTCATCTGACTAGTCTTTAATCTGGTCAGCTTCAGCACATTAGTTTGCTGGTTTTGAGCCCACTTGCTTGCTTTTTATCCCCTGGTTGGGGGTAAAAAACAGTTTCTAAAATACTTCTCTCTGCCTCTTAAGAGAGAAACAATGACAAAATCAGGCAAAAAGAAGATTGCTTAGCTAGCAAAGCACGGAAGATGCTTCACTGTTAGCACCTAGTTAGGGCTGAAAAAAGGCTCAGTTGATTGTCGGAAGGAGCGGCAATGAAAGAAGCAGGCAAAGGGAAGATCGCTTAGCTAGCAAAGCACAGAAGATTGCATTAGCACCTTCTAAAAAAGGGCTAAAAAAAGCTTAGTAAAAGCTACATTCAGAGTATAAGATGCAGCCAAAATTTCAGTCTCTTTTAGGGGGGAAAAGGAACGTCTTATACTCTTGCTCCCTCCATCCTTCGTCTTTCTTTGTTCCTCATGTCTTACTTGAAGCTTCTTTGCTTAGCCATATCTTTCATTATTTATTTATTTGATTCATCAGATAAAAATTACGCATTCGAACAAGGAAAATTTAAGAAAGTGATCTTGTTGTACCAGTTCTACTTTGCACCGACATGTTCCTACGCATCTCTTGATCCTGTGTCTCTTGCTTCTCGTCTCTCCTTTTTCCCCCGCTTGTGGCAATGTTGATGCTCAGTTGTCATCTTCTTTCCCCAGGTCAGATGCGATCTATTCTGCCCTCTATGACGGCACCGGGCACATTGAGGTACTACGAGGGCATGAGTACCTGTCACATCCCTTTGCTGTCACCTTGTACGGTGGCGAGGTGTACTGGACTGACTGGCGCACAAATACTTTGGCCAAGGCTAACAAGTGGACAGGCCACAACGTCACGGTCGTGCAGCGAACCAACACACAGCCCTTTGATTTGCAGGTCTACCACCCCTCTCGCCAGCCTTTAGGTGAGCCATCATAAGGGAAAGGGGACTGGGGGAATGACATCAGGTTTCAGTCTGTGAAGTCAACGTGGGCACCAGAAGTTTGTCACAATTGCCACAGCTACCTAGTGCTGTGTTTTAGGTAGCTAAGTCTACCCCCAGAGTCTTTGCATCTAATGGATACAGGAAGAAACAGTGACCTCCAAGGATGTGCCAATGAAGCGGCTAGTGGAAGTTAGTTGGGTAAAACTAGATTAACTATATCTAAGAGTGGGCTTTCCCCCTTTTAATTGGTGCTATTCCTTTTTTTTTCTTAGTGATGATAGTCCCAAAGGTGCTTTCTCCAAAATGCAGCTGGATTTTCTTGGGGTTTTTTCCCCTTTGCTTCTCATCCAGAAATGTTTTCAAATAAAACAACAAATTTGCTTCTCATCCAGAAATGTTTTCAAATAAAACAACAAAAGAAGAAAGTCCAGTTGTCTTTTGAAATAAAACACCTGTGGGACAACCATGGCTAGATAATTGAGGATTTCCACCGACACTTGGAGATGGTAGAAATTTCACGAGACTCTTCATAGGCAAACCATGTGCTCTGCCAATGAGTATGGTATGCCCCAGGCATCTATATGCCCGTTTTTGGTATTGTATCTTTCAGTAAGATGAGAGAAGCAATTACAAGTGAATTAATTATTTGATCACAGAAGTAGAGAGTAAACCATTTCTCCTTTTTATTCTCCAGTCTTCGAATAAAGGCAGAGATTCTGGATTTAATTACACTGCTCTGGGACAGTACTATCCTGGATCCATTGCCATGTAGAGCTTATTTTTCAAAAACAAATGTCTATATCCATTTCTTTACCCGCTTGTATCAATTTCTAAAAGACTGACTTTCCATAGTATGTTTAGTCATAAGCAAGACCTGTGTGCTATAAGAAATTCTAAATTATGAGGCAAGGGAGGAGCAGTTTTAAACTAAAATAATTCCTGCTTGGTAAATTGCAGAGGCCACTCTAATTCAAGTATGGCATAATGGATAATGGTCTCCTTATATGGTGGTAAGATGCATATATCACATATTTTGTGCACTTAATCTGGGTCACTTAAAATCCTGGAAATTCCTATCATCAAATATGCCTAAATTGGAAGGGGAAAAAATTATTCCAACAGTGATACTATTATACTTGGCATGGATAGATGGACACCCACACCAAGGACTGGCTTACCAACTTATATTCTGAGGTTGATGGAAAAATAACAGAATTGCCTTCAAAAGACAACAAGAAACAAATATACAGTAATATCTGTATATTACTTCACTTTGGAGTGGTGCAGTGCCCTAGAGATGGAGCTTTGCTCATAATCAGGAGGCTGTAAGTTCGATCCTAGATAGAGGCAGATATTTCTCCCTCTGGGCACACTGAGAATTAATCAGCTGAACAAAATTCCGTATTGGTGACAGGAAGGGCATCCAGCCATTAAAACACTCTGCTAGCTCCATTCAGTTGCCCAGACTCCACCCCACAAGGGATTATGGGGTCATTAAAAGAAGATGATTAAAGTTCCACTATGTTTTATTATTAAAAATGAGATGAAGATTTTTATATAATATGAAGTACAGTGGTACCTCTACCTAAGAACGCCTCTACTTACGAACTTTTCTAGATAAGAAGATGTTTAAGATTTTTTTGCCACTTACAAACCCGAGCCTCCAAAACTGTAACCGGAAAAG
This sequence comes from Erythrolamprus reginae, assembly GCF_031021105.1. Classification (NCBI taxonomy): domain Eukaryota; kingdom Metazoa; phylum Chordata; class Lepidosauria; order Squamata; family Dipsadidae; genus Erythrolamprus; species Erythrolamprus reginae. Next base: position 192,802,067 of record NC_091951.1, on the reverse strand, counting down.
GCAGAGAAGTCTCCGTAGGACCTCTCTAGGAATCTCCTGGGAGGAAACAGGGCCGGGAAAGGCAGGGAGAAGCCTCTGTGGGGTTCTATAGGAATCTCCTGGGAGGAAACAGGGCCGGAAAAGGCGGGGAGAAGCCTCCATGTGGCCTCTATAGGAATCTCCTGGGAGGAAACAGGGCTTCCACCATCCCTATGGTTTCCCCAATCACACACATTATTTGATTTTCCATTGATTCCTATGGGAAAAAATGCTTCTTCTTACAAACTTTTCTATTTAAGAACCTGGTCACGGAACGAATTAAGTTTGTAAGTAGAGGTACCACTGTACTTGCACTTAGAGACTACTTTCTGATGATTTGGAAATCTTCCGGAGACTATAGGATTGGCTTTTCTCCTGGTCTGTCTCTTACATTCTCTTTCTTGGCACTTGCACTTTTTAAGGCAGTAGGGCTGGGATCTCCAAACTTGTCAACTTTAAGACTCGTGGACTTCAATTCCCAGAATTTCTCAGCCAGCCATGAAGTCCACGAGTCTTAAAGTTGTTAAATTTGGAGACCCTTGCTCCAGGGAAACCAAAAGTACAACCCTACAATGCTGGACAATCCAGAAGTCCAGTGACCTTTTCCCCTTGGGCTATATATGCCATATGTGCCGTGACCATCTATACACAGAGCTACGCATTCTGCTTTCTTTAGAACAAAGTTATGAGGAATGTAATTTTACAAACTTTTTGTTCTTTTAGCTCCCAATCCTTGTGAGGCCAATGGAGGAAAAGGCCATTGTTCCCACCTCTGCCTCATCAACTACAATGGCACTTACTCCTGTGCTTGCCCCCATCTGATGAAGCTGGATAAGGACAATGCCACCTGCTATGGTAAAGGGAGTGAATGGGATCCAGGGTAAATCGGGAGTTTCTCCTGCAAAGATAGATAATTTGAGATTATAATTGTGCTTTATCGCTTCCTGTCCCCATCTTTCCCATTTATTTTAGCTATTGATACCTCCCAGGATATCGTTCAGAATGGTTCACAGCTTTTTAGCAAATGAGGTTTATTATCAATATCTGCCAATAATATGGAATGCTTGTCTGGCTGATATGACTATGCAAACCTACTTATTTAATCTGTTTAAGGAAATGATTATTTACTCAGCTTCTGTATATCTAAGTTAATTAAAACTCTTCTGTTTGTCTAAAGTAAAAAAGTTAATTAGACACACTTCTGTTTAGTTAGCAAGCACACCTTGATATGATTTGTCTGTATACTTCGTGTCATACATTACCAATTTAGCATTGTAACTAAATTACTAAAAGTTAATCTTTTATACTTGTATACACAAGAAATTAGTTACAAAAAAATAAACACAAGTCTAAGAAGACCAGAGTTTCTGAACATGGGAGCTGCTCAGCTCAGAGAGATCTCTTTATAACTTGGATAAACTTTGCTCAAGAAATCATGTCTCTTTGTCTATGATTCCTGTTTAAATGTGTAGATGTGTTTTCATTCTCTTGCATCAGTTTCTAAAAGACTGACTTTCCATAGTATGTTTAGTCACAAGCAGTGTTCCCTCTAATTTTTTTTTGGGGGGGGGGGGGTGGAAAAATATAGTGTCTCAGCAGCAGTCCCTTTGGGACTGGGCGGCACAGAAATATTAAATAAACAAACAAACAAACAAACAACCCACCCTGTTTTGCCTCAGAGAATTTCAAAATAAAATACTGTACTGTGTGTCTATAACAGTGAGCTCATAATAGGGCAACTCTATCAATATCAAAATGCCACTTAAATAGTTGAGCTAGTTTCAAACTAGATTTTGATTTTCTTTCTCTCTTCCTTACTCCCATTCTTTTTCTTTCTCTTTTCCTTCCTCTCTTTTTTCTATCTGTTTCTCTCTCTTCCTCTCTTCCTCTCTCTCTCCCCTTCCCTCTCACTCTTTCCCTCTCGGCTTCTGGGCAGGTTTGGAAAACTCTGAGTTGATGATGATTTTTAAGTGAGCGATTGCTCACTGCTCAGCTTAGAGGGAACTATGGTCACAAGCAAAACTTGTGTGCTGCAATGGAACATCTAAATCAGGCTAGGGAGGAGCAGTTTTAAACTAAAGTAATCCTTTCTCCGATAATTTGCATAACTGAAACCCAAAAGCAGGTTACTTTCCCATCTTTCAGACTAGATGTTTATTGATTGATTGACTCAATTTGCTAAATATTTATAAATAATTCAGTGGAGGGAAAAAATTAAACTTGCCCTCAGTCTAAACTTTGGAAACTTTTATACCCCAGATCTATGCCATTAATGAATAACCTATTGAAGAATCTTGCAGGTTTTTGGAAAGTCTTTATACTTGCAGAGTCCTGATGATAGTGAGTTTCCATTCACCTGGTCTTGCCTTTCCTCCCCATCTCCAGAATTTAAGAAGTTCTTACTTTACGCACGCCAGATGGAAATCCGAGGGGTGGACATTGACAATCCTTATTACAATTACATTAACTCCTTCACTGTGCCTGACATTGACAATGTGACTGTGGTTGATTATGATGCTCTGGAACAACGTCTCTACTGGTCAGATATCCGCACACAAACCATCAAGCGGGCCTTCATCAATGGAACTGGCGTTGAAACGGTTGTTTCTGCAGGTATGAATTATTGATTGATTGATTGATTGATTGATTGATTGATTGATTGATTAGATTTGTATGCCGCCCCTCTCCGGAGACTCGGAGTGGCTAACAGCAGCAATAAAACAGTGTACAATAGTAATCTAATACTAAAAACGATTAAAAACCCATTAATATAAAAACCAAACATATATACATACATACCATGCATAGAATTGTAAAGGCCTAGGGGGAAAGAGGATCTCAGTTCCCCCATGCCTGACAGCAGAGGTGGCTTTTAAGTAACTTACGAAAGGCAAGGAGGATGGGGGCAATTCTAATCTCTGGGGGGAGTTGGTTCCAGAGGGCCGGGGCCGCCACAGAGAAGGCTCTTCCCCTGGGTCCCGCCAAGCGACATTGCTAAGTTGACGGGACCCGGAGAAGATCCACTCTGTGGGACCTAACTGGTCACTGGGATTCGTGCAGCAGAAGGCGGTCCCTGAGATAATCTGGTCCGGTGCCATGAAGGGCTTTATAGGTCATAACCAACACTTTGAATTGTGATCGGAAACTGATCGGCAACCAATGCAGACTGCGGAGTGTTGGTGTAACATGGGCATATTTGGGAAAGCCCATGATTGCTCTCGCAGCTGCATTCTGCACGATCTGAAGTTTCCGAACATTTTTCAAAGGTAGTCCCATGTAGAGAGCATTACAGTAGTCGAGCCTCGAGGTGATGTGGGCATGAGTGACTGTGAGCAGTGACTCCCGGTCCAAGTAGGGTCGCAACTGGTGCACAAGGCGAACCTGGGCGAACGCCCCCCTCGCCACAGCTGAAAGATGTTTCTCTAACGTGAGTTGTGGATCGGGGAGGACGCCCAAGTTGCGAACCTTCTCTGAGGGGGGCAGTGATTTCCCCCCCAGGGTAATGGACGGACAGATGGAATTGTCCTTGGGAGGCAAGACCCACAGCCACTCCGTCTTGTCTGGGTTGAGTTTGAGTTTGTTGACACTCATCCAGGCCCCAACATCCTCCAGGCACCGGCACATCACTTCCACTGCTTCGTTGGCTGGACATGGGGTGGAGATGTATTATGAATTACTTACATTGTCCTCTCTGTTGCTTGTTGGCTATTTTTAAATTAAATTCTAATATTTAATGGACAGCTTTTTAAAAAAGCGTTAGAATATTTAACTTTTAATTAAATCTAATATCAGGCACAAATAACCAGGAACATTCATTGAGTTGAAAGCAGAGAAAAGTTTATTATTACTACCTTTACACAAGAATCTGGTCAAATAATAGTTAAAGCTAAATTGGCCCAAATAAGGGTTAAAGGAAAGTTACAAGAGGCTGGATTTGAGTCTCTTGTGGGAGCACAAAGATTCCAAACTGGTGACATATTTAACCCCACTCTCAGACTCAGCCTGCAGGTTTGCTACACCTATATTCCTTGCAGTTTCTTATCATTATTCTACATCAGTGATGGGGAACCTTTTTTTGCTTAGGTGCCAAAAAAGGCAGCAAAAAACAGGCCCAGCAGGCATACTGGAAGTTTGTTTCTGAACTTCCGATAGGCCCGTTGTGCTGTTTTTCGCCTTCCCCAGGCTTCAGGAGGCTTTCTTGAAGCCTGGAGAAGACAAAAATGACTTCCCTCACCTTCCAGAAGGCTGAAAATCAGCTAGCTAGTGTGAATATGTGTGCTGGAGTTGACATAGGACAACATCTTGTGTGCCCTCAGCAGGGGTGGGCTACTGCCCGGACAGAGGGAAACGCAGTGGGGTAGCGAAAATAGAGCTCCACCCCAGAGCACCCAATTTGCACTGAAAGATGTTGAAGGAAAATGCAGGGCGTGCTGCATAAGCCACAATGTGGGAGTAAAAATTTTGGTAGCCCTTCACTGGCCCTCAGATATGGCTCCGTGTGGCACCCGTGCCGTAGGTTTGCCATCACGGTTCTATATCATGGATTAGCTACTTTTGCAATCAGCAGTTATCATTGTGGGATTCACTGAGGCTGTGTAAATAACAACACAGAGACTTCTCACAAAACTCCCATCATTTTTCAGGGTTTTTAAAAAGTTTTTTTAAAAAAAATTATTATTATATATTCGACGTCTTTGCCACCCAGTCCCAAAGGACTCAGGGCGGCTTACAACAGCGGTACAAATATAAGAATAATACAAAACAGTAAAAGAAGTTGAACAGTTACCTGCGATTAAAATATACAAACTAAAATTATGGGAGTAAATGGGCAATATGACCCCTTCTGGCAGCACATCCTAACTTTCTTTGTATTTTTCTATGTCTATTTATTTATTTGTTTTATATATCCACCTAGATATATGACTTTGGGCAGCTAACAGCAGTTAAAGGAATGCACTGTTATCACTTTGCAGATTTACCCAATGCTAATGGCGTGGCTGTGGACTGGGTCTCAAGGAACCTTTTCTGGACCAGCTATGATGCCAACAAAAAACAGATTAATGTTGCCCGGCTAGATGGCTCCTTTAAGAATGCTGTGATTCAGGGCCTGGATAAACCTCATTGTTTGGTGGTTCATCCTCTTAAAGGGTAAGTCTGAATCAACCAAGAATGCTGACAAGTTAAACAATAGGATGAAGTCTCTCAGAAGCAGACTGAAACATTTCATTTTCCTTTTAAATTAATAGCTTTTTAGTATTATTTCTGAATTTATTAACTGCATGTTATTTAAACAAGACCCATGAATCAAGGTTTGCTGTTGGTTTATTTCACTACAGTTCAACTACAACTAATGGCAGTTTATCTGGGAAATGTTAAAAGCTGAAACCAAAGTTCCTTGTTCCTTGTTGTAAATTCATCAGAGGGAGAAGCAGGGTTCTTCAAGACATATCCTCATGATAATAACATACTGTGTATATTTCCAATGAATGTATAATCTGAATAGGGAATTAAATGGAAAAACTAGAATGGCAATTATGCAATTTCCCTGCTTCTTTCTCAGGATTTTACAGCGATTTAATTTTCTTATCTTAACTTTTTTTTCACTTTTAGGAGTAAAGAAAACTAAAAAACAAAGTTAAATCAGAGAAATAAGGTTTATTTTTACAATACATTTCCTTTTTTAACCTTAGGATCTGCAAGAATGTAATATAACATAGGTCCCATAATTCCAGAGTAAGATAATATAACATTTTTAGGTGTTTTGCTGTAACCTTCAAATTTTTGCTGGTGGGGATCTTTTCTTTGGCATGTACTGAAGTTCTTAAATGTTGCTTGTTCTGTTCAATTTTTAAGCTCTTCTTGCAAGTTACTTATGACTTGATTGTTCTCTTTTGTTCTTTTGTTCCTTTGTTTCATAGGAAACTCTACTGGACAGATGGAGACAGCATCAGTGTCGCCAACATGGATGGAAGCAACCGCAGCCTTCTCTTCCCAAACCAAAAAGGACCTGTTGGTATGGAAGTCACTTGCATTGTTTCTGTCGTAGCATCAGTATTGTGACGTGACGATAAAATTCATGGAAATGATATAATTTGCTTCATCTCCATTGTGTCAGTTCATATGTCTGGTTTATATAATCAGAAATAACAGATTGCTCCTTCCTCCAATTGATCTGTTACTTTTTTAAGGCCACCCGTGACAACGGTTTACGTACAATCTTCCCTTGCTGCTTATTCTTGAGTTCATGCTAAAATAATAATAATTTTTTTTTAATGTAAGGGCTCTCCATTGACTACAAAGAAAACAAGCTGTACTGGATAAGCTCTGGCAATGGGACCATCAATAGATGCAACTTCGATGGCAGTGGTTTGGAGGTGTTGGATGCTATGAAGAGCCAGCTACGCAAAGCCACATCATTGGCTATAATGGGTAAGAGACAGTGGGCAATGTATGGTTTTTTTTCCCATGCTGCGATTTGCATGGAGAGTAGATCTTACATGTTTCTAATTTCTGTGGTCTTATTTACGTAGAACCTTTTTATGACTTATAGCAGAAATCTCATTTCCTAAAGTTTTGCTTTTGTTTTCAAAAACATTGTGGTCTTCTGTATTCAGAACCTATTTCATTCTTTTCTAAAAGTAATGTGATTTCCTTCATTAAACCTCTATGGTAGTTTTTATCATAATACTCAGTTGAAAACATCTACTGTATATCTAAGATGTACTGCATTAGTATTCATATAACCTATTTGGGAACTATATTCTTCAATCTATTTTACCATTGCCAAAAATATGCACTGCTCAAAAAAATAAAGGGGACACTTAAACAACACAATATAACTCCAAGTAAATCAAACTGTCCACTTAGGAAGCAACGCTGACTGACAGTCAATTTCATATGCTGTTGTGCACATTCAACTTTGTACAGAACAAAGTATTCAATGAGAATATTTCATTCATTTAGAATTAGGATGTGTTATTTGAGCGTTCCCTTTATTTTTTTTTTGAGCAGTATATTTTACAAAGAGTTAAAGTCTTAGAATTAACTGATGCTACAAAAGTTAAATTCCTTCTTTTTAGTATCTAAGCACAACTTAGCATGATTGCTAAAGCTTTTAACAATGCTTTTGTTAAACGGGGCGAACTCATTACTTGTCCCAGCTTCTGCCAACCTAGCAGTTTGAAAGCATGTGAAAAATGCAAATAGGAAAAATAAGGTGGGGAAGGTAACAGCATTATGTGCGCCTTTGGCATTTAGTCATAGTGTCCACATGACCACGGAGATGTCTTTGAACAGCACTGGCTCTTCAGCTTTGATATGGAGATGAGTACCGCCCCCTGGAGTTGGGAACAACTAGCACATGTGTGCAAAAGGAACCTTTATATAATATACTTGTATTTTATAGCCGCATATGTGGAAACACATCTTTAATCTTTTTGTTAATTTGCAAATACAGGAATGACAATAGATATTTTCCTGTCTGTTCTGAGCACGAGTACAGTATTTCTCCAAGACTCTTAAAAATCCACTCCTTGAAATAATAGTCTCTTTTTTTATTGACACCAGCTTAGATACATGAAACTTTAGCAAGGTAAAATGCAAAGCATGAAAACTGAAGCAACTTCTTTTGACTTGAAATACTCTAACTTTTCTGAGACGCATTCCTAACATTCCATTCTCGGCTTGCTCGGAGATAAGGGAACTATAAATCACCACTTTTAGTTCATCACTTACTGGGCTTCATAATAGATTCAACAGTGCAGCTTCTGTTTCATTTCTGAAAGTAGAGCATAGGTTTTTCACTCCTTTGTTGTAGGAAACACTAAATCTCCACCATTCTCTTTGATCAGTGTTGTTAAACCCCGCCTTCACTTCCTGTTCTAACCTGGAAATGATATTTTAAAATCCACAGAGCTGTTCATGTGGATTAATACTTTTTACCTTGGATCTCTTCCCTTCTTTTTGCCATTCGATATCTAGGATCTAACATTCATCTCCTGATACATTTCCCTCACTATCTGATAGGGGCCAACTTCTCATTGTCACATCAGCCCCCTCTGGTACGCCCAGAGGGGGCTGATGTGGGGGCTATCTTCCTCACTCTCAACTTCCAATCCCTCTGGCTGCCTCCCTAACCCAGGATAACCTAAGGGACCTGGCTCATCGTCCTCAGAATCAGGCATGTCCTGAGACTGACAAGGCTCACTCACAACACAGTCTAATACCAGAAACCAGAAAACCACCCAGCTAATGCTACAGCAATTTGGGGAAACTGATATTTAACTATTTTAGTTTAAGTTTACCTGCTGGTCTATATTTATTTATGTATTTATTGGATTTCTATGCCACCCCTCTCCGATATATAAAAATTAGATGCGTTATTCCTGGTATTCAAGATTTTCAGTTCCAGCCAGCATAGCCTATGTTTACATTAAAATAAGTAGCTTGCTGGTTTGGAACAAAATTCATCTAGTTCAATATTATAAGGTTAGAGTGCTTGAATGCATTGCATTTGCTGGATAAAAGTCAAATTAAAAGCATCTTAACAAAGAAGCATACTTTTTCAAGTTAATTATTTTTTTAACATAGGTTAAAAAAATTTCAACGAGTGCTACAGAGTACAGTTACTCCTTATTTAATAACCTCTCATTCAGCAACTGTTCGAAATTATAATTGTGTTGAACAAGGGAGACTTATAACTGGTCCTTGCATTATGTCCATAGTCACATGATTGTAATTTAGATGCTTGGCAACCAGCTCACAATTGTGAGGTTGCAGTCATATGATTACCATCTGTGAAGTTTACTATCAGTATCCAACAAACGAAGTCAATGGCGAAGCTAGCAAGTGGCAAGGTCATGTGACTATAGGATACTGCAACTGCACGAGATTTGCCTAACAATAACTAGGTGTGCCAGAGCGGCCGTCTTAAGTCAGTGCAGTCACACAACATTTTATTACTGTGATGCTAAATGACAAAACATTTGGGCCCAATTATCATTGGTAAGTAAGGATTACTATATGTTAAATATACCTCCCCACTCATTTTAGCCACTCATTCCAGCTGATTGCTGGTGGTTCTTAGATTACAGCCATTTGTTCAATAACTGTTATCATGGCGATGCATGAATAGGTCCTCACAGCTCTGGCCAACACATCATCTCTTCACAGTCACAATCTGCTCACTCGTTGCCCAGTTTGCAATTATCATGTCGCAAGCACAGCGATCATCATTTCCAACATTCTTTTAGCTTCCCTCAAGCAAGCAAGCCAGAAATCAGAAGTCGCAGTCGTGTAAGGCAAATCTTGCTTGATAACCTGTGTTATGATGGCAGCCAGTCCCGCCAAGGTTGCCATTGCTAAGTCATGTGACATCACACTATATGACGTTGTTGTTTTAACAACAGCAGTTCGAGTTTAGATTGTTGTCTTAAGCTAAACATGCAACTTTTCCTTTGATTAATCAACTAGAACAGTGATGGTGAACCTTTTTCCCTCAGGTGCCGAAAGAGTGTGGGCGTGCGCTATCGTGCATGCGTGAGAGCCCACACCCATAATTCAAAGCTTGGGGAGGATGAAAACAGCTTCCCCTGACCCCCGGATGCCCTCTGGAGGCCGGAAACAGCCTGTTTCACAACTTCTAGTGGACCCAGTAGGCTCATGTTTTGCCCTTTCCAGGCTCCAAAGGCTTCCCTGGAGCCCGGGGAGGGTAAAAACACCCTCCCCCATCCCCCTGGAGGCTCCCTGGTAGCCAAAAAATGACCTCCCAGAGCCTCTGTGTGAGTAAAAATCAGATAGCTGGCACATGCATGCACATTGAAGAGGTGCTAGGGCAACGGCTTGCATGCCAGCTCCATGTGCCATCTGTGGCACCCGTGCCATAGGCTTGTCACGCTGTGTATTGCCAGCCCCAGAGACATTCAGAGACATTCAGTAATTAAATAGTTAACCGTGTGTATGTTAATTAGCTCCGCCCATGATGATGTAAAATCCTGTCTAGATAGCCAGCATCACTTCCTTTCTTCTAGGAAGGAATCCATTATTCTTTCTCTAAATCTCTAGCAATGTTGACGTACAGTAAGAGCCTGGGACCAGGCAAAGTCGTTTTATTGTTTTTATTAATAAAGGTAACTTCGTTTGAAGCCGTTTCTGTAACTTTATCCGTCGCCTCCAGATTTGATTCATCATAGCTCACGCGGGCTGTGATTTATTCTCAAAAATCTGACAAGGCTTGCCATCACTGAACTAGAATCTTTGCAATCGATTAAAATCTTTCAACTCATCGCTTTTTCAGTCTTCTGGCCAAGATAAAACTATTCCACACTCCATTCTTCTTCTCATCTCACTTCCTTCCCTAAGATCATATTGGTCAAATGTTTACTGGGTTTCTAACATTGTGAAAAGAATTGCAGCATTAGTAACAATAACTTTCATGTCTAAATTTGTCAAGTGGGGAGCAAAACTGCATTGTTTTCAACTGTGAGTACCTTCATGACATGTGTACACACTTCCCCTTTCTCATGTAGGTGATAAGTTGTGGTGGGCTGACCAGGCCTCTGAAAAAATGGGCACCTGCAACAAGAAAGATGCGTCGGAGGCAGTTGTGTTGCGTAACAGCACCACTCTTGTAATGCACATGAAAATCTACTGTGAGATCATCCAGCAACAGGGTGAGTGTGGAGGGCTGTTGAAGTTCTGATGCCAGGCAGCCAGTAGAGGAGAAGTGTTGGCTTGTCTCGGTATAGCTAAGCTATGAAACCTTTGACATCACCGAACAGAGAATTTTAACAGAGCGTGGATGTGTGATAAAGCCAAGACACAGACTTAGTTAAATAAGTATTATTTACATATAAACAAAATATAGACACAATCCAGAATAAGCACGAAGCAGATACAGGATAATAAGCACTGAGCAATTACAAGCTTAGAAGCACAAAGCAAAATATAATATAGATAATAAGCACGAAGCTTATACAAGAAGATATGCACGAAGCATAAACACAACTCCCCCACTCAGGCAAAGAGAATGACTGAGCGTCACAGCCTCATTTGAGGGATGGATTACTGGCGCCCTCTAATGACATACCAGCTTAGAATTATTTAACTGTTTAAGTGACAGTACAGTTTTTACAGTAGCAACTGTAACATTTAAAGTGACAGTACAAGTTTACAGTGGCAAACCCTAACACTCATGTACTCTTGTACTAACAAGAAGTAGATTGCAAGGAAGCATAACAGAGACTCATGAGTTTCTAGGTCAGGCAGTACCAGGGGGAAAAATTGTGTGCACTTAAAATCCACATAATTTGCTTGCCTTATCCTAGGAAGTCTAGTTTTGAATTGGTGTCATTTAGACAATTTAGACCAAATGAAACATACTTTTGGGAGGTCATTGTACCATTGCCCATAACCTTGCATGCTTTTGGGGGATTGGTGTGTACTTGCCCAAATGTTTGGTTCAAATCCAGTAACATCACCCAAATTTATTTATGTTTTCGGTTTTTTTTAATGCCGCCCTTCTCCTTAGACCTAGGGCGGCATACAACATGTTAGCAATAGCACCTTTTAACAGAGTCAGCCTATTGCCCCCACAATCTGGGTCCTCATTTTACCCACCTCGGAAGGATGGAAGGCTGAGTCAACCTTGAGCCGGTGATGAGATTTGAACTGCTGACCTGCAGATCTATAGTTAGCTTTAGTGCCCTGCAGTACTGCACTCTACCTGCTGCGCCACCTCGGCTCTTTCTTTCTCAAATCTTGCAAAACTCTTGGCAGTCTCAAAGGACTGATGATGCTTAGCATTTTTGAATGAAATCCAAAATTTGGTTATGGTGTGGGAAGGTGTTCACTTTTTAAAATCAAACTAACTGGTCCATTTTGGAGGGAGAGGGTGTCATGTGGGAAAATTTCAGAATTGTTCATGTCTGTATAAATTTATTTGGCCATTCCTTCTTTGATTTTTGTTTGGCTGTAAATTATCATACGTGTGGCCAGCTGATTGCAAAAGAAAATCTGGACTTTGATATTGTGTGGCTCTGACAACCGTGCCCTTTTAACTTTGCTGTATGGTTTCAGGTGCCAACCCTTGCAGTGTGAACAATGGCGACTGCTCACAACTCTGCCTTCCTACATCAGACACTACTCGATCCTGCATGTGTACAGCTGGCTACAGCCTGAAGAACGAGCAGCAGTCCTGTGAAGGTGAACAATTATAAGGGGAGGTCCTGTCTGAATGTGACCTGCAGGCATTGTTCTCACTTCCTGGAACTCGGCTAATTTGCCTGTATGGACCTTGCAAGGCAGCTCCTTCTGCTGCCTGTGGAATTTGCAAAGATTTCTCACCGAGGCTTTTAATGAGCTTCCCATGGTGTTAGCCATATATCATGAGATGGCAAAGTTGACCTTAATTGCATATGTTCTTAATGGAAAGTCCTGGCTTCTTTTTTACCTTCAAGAAATGTGTTTCTAAATATATCTTCCGACTTCTTCACACCTTCATTTTTCATGTAGACTAGATGAGGGGGAGGGAAAACAGTGGTGTCACCTAAAATAGATAAAGTGGGATGCAGCCCTAAGATGCGAAGGAGAAAAAATGTTAGACTAAAAATAATAGGATACAATCCTTGACAATTCCTCCCCCCCACCCCAATTTTCAGGATATAGCAATTAATCTTTGCTATAGGGCATATTCTAGAAGGGATATTCAGAAAGCCCCATTTGTATGTAAGATTCATATTTCTACTCTTCCTTCTCTGGGAAGCACACTAAAAAGGCTGTGCATGATGGGTCATATCCTAATCATGATCTCATATAATTTTGATGGTAGGAAACGTGATACGACACTAGAAAAGAATACCTTCTATCATTACTACTATACAGTAATACTATTTGCATAGACCAACATTAATAGTACAAAGTTAATAGTTTAGTTTCTGTTGAGGAATTCCTGGCAGCTGTTTAGTGCTTCCTTTCAAAAGGAATACAGAGTCCAGCTAAAAAAGAAACAGTTTCCTCCACATTTCAATCAATATTGACTTTGCTTATCTTTTTAAGTAATAATTGACTGGAGACTGTTAGGTGAATTAAAGATAAATTATATTTTATTGTTTTCATGTTCTAACTTTCAATAAACGAAAACCTAGTTTCTGCCACTAATTTTGTTTCAGTTCTGTTGGCAGGTATATATTCTATACATTCACATAGATCCCAGCTAAAATTGTAGAGTTAAAATGAAGGTTTGCCTCCATTGCACTTTGTAAAAGCAACAAACCCCCACAAAATACTGGGCCAATTATTTTATTTATTTATTATTTATTAAATTTGTATGCCGCCCCTCTCCTTTATGGGGAAGTGGTGGACAGAATGGTACAATTAAGGGAAAAAATAAAATACTTAAGTTCTAAAACACAGATAATTAATTGTGCTCCTTAGAGAATTATTGAAATGTCTCAAAATCTTGGCTCTTGCTAGCCCCACATCTTTAAGCTTAGGATGAAAAATCATAGCATATCTCCAGATTGAAAATAATTTATCTACCAGACTGCAGAAGAAAGCAGACCTTGAAAGAACAAATCCTATATTCTAGAAGCTTCAAACACGCCTTGGTCCCTTGGTCACGTCTTGATTGTAACAAAAATTTGTGTGGGTTGTTTTCTCATAACCCCAGCCGTTGTTAAGGATTGTTGTCATTAATGAAATATTGCAGGTTTTACTTTTTTTTCCAGTCTATTGGCAGGAACTCAGGGATTTATAGAGCAAGACAACTTGGACAGATCCAAATAGAGAAGAATTGTTTTAGTCTGGAATTCTCCTGGCAGGCTTTTCGGCCAGTTTTGTGGACTGAAATTCTTTTGAGATTAGATGCTCAGAATAGAACCTGGGACTATTTGCATATAAAGATTTTTGTTTTATAAATACCTCCTTGTACCCCCTTTAACCTTCTGATAAACTTTTTAAACTTGTGACTGTTTCCTTTTTCCAAGCAGGTGTTGGCTCTTTCCTCCTCTACTCGGTACATGAGGGCATCCGCGGCATCCCGTTAGATCCCAATGACAAGTCTGATGCACTGGTGCCAGTTTCTGGGACGTCACTGGCTGTCGGCATTGATTTCCATGCTAGTAGGTGGCAAATATCTACAATGGGTTAGACTTCTTGGGACTCTCCGTTGGGGAAGGATAAAGAAGCTGCATTGATGGAAGATATTATAGCTGATGGGGAAATTGGGCTAATTGCAGTTATTAGTCTTGATTATCTGTGAAGAGATGATGGTTAATTTGATGGGTTGCCAAAACAAACAAACCTCACAACAGAGTATAACTATTAAAGCATCAGATATACAATGTATTCTGTATCCTCATATTAGAGAAAAATCAGTTGACAAAACTCACATGAGAAAATCTCATCTCTGACAAAAAATTCTTCCGTAACCAAACGAGTTATTTATATTTAAGAGATAAACCAAAACCGTCTCAGTCTTGAAGCCAATTCTAAGTTATGGTTGTTGCCAGAAACCCATTTCCGTAGTGGAGAAGGAACAGTCGATATGGGCACAGACAGGTCAAGATTAACTTAATGCCCTTCCTCCACTAGCCATTTTGTTTTTAGCATTCACCTTTGAACTTCTACTTGGAATCTATTCTGAATCACTATCCAGAAGTCAGATTGCTGTTACACAGTACATGTTAAGGAGTGTGCAGAATGATCCCTGAGTTATCAAGGATGCACATGCACAAAGGAAAACGTGGAATTCCAGCAGATATCCAGGAAATATGAGTAATTATTCAGACATACAAACCAGATACAGTGGTACCTCGTCTTACGAACGTCTCATCTAACAAACTTTTCACGATACGGACCCGGTGTTTAAGATTTTTTTTGCCTCTTCTTCCGAACTATTTTCACCTTACAAACCCAAGCTGCCGCTGCTGGGATGCCCCACCTCCAGACTTCTGTTGCCAGCCGAAGGCTCCCCTTGCTGGGAAACCCCACCTCTGGACTTCTCTTGCCAGCAAAGCACCCGTTTTTGTGCTGCTGGGATTTCCCTGAGGCTCCCCTCGCTGGGAAACCCCATCTCTGGACTTCCATGTTTTCGCAATGCTGCAATTTCCCCGAGGCTCTTCTCACTGGGATTCCCTTCATTTTTGCCAGCACTGCTTTGAATCCCAGCGAAGGGAGCCTCAGGGAAATCGCAGCATCACAAAAACACGGAAGTCCAGAGGTGGGGTTTCCCAGGGAGGGGAGACTCAGGGGAATCCCAGCAGTGCAAGAACGGACGCGTTCACTGGCAACATAACTCCGGAGGTGGGGATTCCCAGCGGCATAAGGCAAAAGGGGTGGGTTTTGGGCTTGCACGCATTATTCGCTTTTACATTGATTCCTATGGGAGACATTGTTTCATTTTACGAACTTTTCACCTTACGAACCTTGTCATGGAACGAATTAAGTTTATAAGACGAGGTACCACTCTACATTAAAGTGTATAGAATAGTGTTTACTTTAGAAAATATCATAGTCAGGTTAAACAGTTTGGTCATACACATTCAAATCAGTCAATATCTCTCAATACAATAATAATTTTACAAGCCTTACTTTGTCTTACATTTCAGACGTACATTACAGCTTACAATACATCCAACACAGAGCTTACTACATCAGTCACAGTCAATCAGCAAAAATGAGCAGAGAGAGAGAGAGAGAGAATCATGCTTTCTGGCTCCCTTTTATGGCAATTTGCAACACTACCTCTTAAAGCTATAGTACTTCAATGCATACAAACATGAGTTGTTAGCTTGTATTGCAAACCCAACTGTCTTGTATGTAGTACTAACAGTACATTTCCAAAGTAATGACAAAAACAAGCGAACAAACTCTGTGCTTCATTCACTTTAATTCGGGAAAGAACACATATTGAAGAAAATAAATTTAGTACATTTTACTAAAATGGTAAATGTTTGCAAAAAGAAAAAAGAACTATTTTGAGAGATTTGTTTCTTGATAAGGACAAAGCCTTGAAACAACTGTGGTATACTTACAAAGAAGCCTGTATTAAGCAAATATTAGTTACAAAATGTGTTTCATGCTCCAGAGTATCAATACTGCAGCTAATTAGATAAATTATCAGTGTACATTGTATCAGAATTTAAAGATAGAATTAAGGTTTAATTTTTTCAAGCCTGTTTTCCTCAATATATTTTGTTCATGGTCTTTGTGGCTAAAGGTGTTAGAGACCCACTAAAGCTGCTACTCTGCTTTTACTGATTTGAATGTACTGTCAGGTGCTGAAAAAAAATGGGTGTGGAGAACCCAGATTTGGGAGATTATCAGGTGACTCAAATAAAAGTAGCTCATGGCATAGAATTATACCAAACCTCCTCTTTCCCATCTGTATTTTTCTCTTTCAGAAAATGACACAATCTATTGGGTGGACATGGGTATGAGCACAATCAGTCGAGCCAAAAGGGACCAGACCTGGCGAGAGGATGTCGTGACCAACGGCATTGGCCGAGTGGAAGGGATTGCTGTGGACTGGATTGCAGGTGTGGCTGCGTAGATGAGCAAGCAACGGCAACTCAGTGTGGGAAGGAAACCCTCCTCACAAGAAACAAAGGAAGGAGCCATCCTAACGTGTCCTAACTTGTATATCCTTCCCTCCAGGAAACATCTACTGGACAGACCAGGGCTTTGATGTCATTGAAGTCGCCAGGCTCAATGGTTCATTCCGCTATGTAGTGATTTCACAAGGGTTGGATAAGCCACGTGCCATTACGGTACACCCAGAGAAAGGGTATGACTCCTTTACCTTGAGCACAATTTCTTAGACTGGTCGTCATAGGGACAGGTTGGGAGCATATTTCACGGGAGTCACTGCTCACAGCCACTCATGCCCTCATCACCTCGAGGTTCGACTACTGTAATGCTCTCTACATGGGGCTACCTTTGAAAAGTGTTCAGAAACTTTAGATCGTGCAGAATGCAGCTGCGAGAGCTATCATGGGCTTTCCTAAATATGCCCATGTTACACCAACACTCCGCAGTCTGCATTGGTTGCCAATCAGTTTCCGGTCACAATTCAAAGTGTTGGTTATTACCTATAAAGCCCTTCATGGCAGCAGACCAGATTACCTCAGGGACCGCCTTCTGCTGCACGAATCCCAGTGACCAGTTAGGTCCCACAGAGTGGGTCTTCTCCAGGTCCCGTCAACCAAACAATGTTACTTGGCGGGACCCAGAGGAAGAGCCTTTTCTGTGGCGGCCCCGGCCCTCTGGAACCAACTCCCCCCAGAGATTAGAATTTCCCCCACCCTCCTTGCCTTTCGAAAGCTGCTTAAAACCCACCTCTGCCGTCAGGCATGGGGGAACTGAAATACTCTTTCCCCTAGGCCTTTACAATTTTATGCATGGTATGTCTGTATGTATGTTTGGTTTTTATATAATGGGTTTTTAACTGTTTTTAGTATTGGATTTTGTTATACAGTGATCCCTCGAGTTTCGCTATCTCGATCTTCGCGAAACGCTATATCGCGATTTTTCCACCCGATGACGTCACTCTCTTCCTTCCTTTCTCATCTTTCTTTCTCTCTCTCTTTCTCTATCTTGCTTCTTCCTCTCTCACACTCTCTTCCTCCCTCTCTCATCTCTTTCTTTCCTTCTCTCTCTCTATCTCTCCCCCTCTTGCTGGCGGGCGGCGGGCGGGCGAGCGGGGGCATCAGCGAGGAGCCGGGGTTTCCCCTTTGCGTGGGCGGCTGGGAAACCCCGATCTTCGTCTGCTCGCTGCTGCTACGCCGAGCAGATCAGCTGCTGGGCGACCGAAGGAACCTTCCCTGGGTCTTCCCCCTCTTGCTGGCGGGCGGGCGAGCGGCGGGCATCAGCGAGGAGCCGGGGTTTCTCCTTTGCATGGGCGGCCGGGAAGACCCAGGGAAGGTTCCTTCGGCCGCCCAGCAGCTGATCTGCTCGGTAGCACAGCAGCAGCGAGGAGCCGAATCGGGGTTTCCCCTTTGCGTGGGCGGCGGGGAACGCAAACTCCACCATCTATGCATGCGCGGCCATAGAAAAAAGGGCGTGCATGCGCAGATGGCGTTTTTACTTCCGCAACCCTACATCGCGAAAAATCGATTATCGCGAGGGGTCTTGGAACGGAACCCTCGCGATAATAGAGGGATCACTGTATACTGTTTTATTGCTGTTTTTAGCCACCCCGAGTCTGCGGAGAGGGGCGGCATACAAATCCAATAAATGAATGAATGAATGAATGAAGGAAGGAAGGAATAAATAAATAAATAAATAAATAAATAAATAAATAAATGAATATTTGAAGCATTTGAATGATGATAGATTGGAACTGGGGAAAGGCAAGATTCCCAGTTTTGGGAATGTTTTAAAGGCCATTCAATTGGAAAAGGTTATTCCTACATTTTGCATGGATATTGGCTTGATTTTTTCCCCCTTTATTTTTTCTACCATTAAAATTACAAACTAGTGGCAACTTTGGCTGCACACATGATATATTAACTGTTCTGGTGCTGTCTGTGTCCACTCTTTCAGATACCTGTTTTGGACTGAATGGGGTCAGTACCCTCGCATTGAACGTTCTCGGCTGGATGGAACAGAGCGTGTGGTCCTCATCAACACCAGCATCAGCTGGCCCAACGGGATTTCTGTTGATTATGAAGTAAGGTCCTGAAACTGTGGGCGTTAGACACAACGATTCCAACCAAAAATCATAGTTGAGAAATGAACATTTAGCATCTTAGGAATGCCTTGAGCCATTGTGCCCTTGGAATAGCAGCAAATAAATAGGATTATGTGCTTTAACGCAGAGACATAATTTGGTGTCATGGTAAATTAACATTCATACGCGATAATTCTGAATTATGCAATCCAGCAAAATCCAATTTTGTGCAAAGCATTCGTTTGTTGCTGAAGGCATTATCTAGCCTGGTAATGAAATGTTGGGAAACCAACCCACAAGCTCAGAGAACGAACCTTTACCCTCATCCTACACCTGAGATACAGATATTTGCCACTATTGTCAAACATTTGAACCTAGCAATGTCACCTGCTGAACTGGAGTCCTGCTCAGTTCTGCCTCAACTTCTGATCTTTCACAGTTATAAAAAGTTCCATCCCACTGGAGTAACAGTAGTTCACATATCCATTAATTTCTTGCTGGGATATGATTTGAGCTGAGAATGGGGGAAATGATACATGGCTGGAAACTGGTTGCCTGAATTTTACAGTCACTTTGCTATCCTAGTTATATCATTTGCAAGATGGATTGTCATCTGGATCTCTTTTTAGGATGGGAAGCTTTACTGGTGTGATGCCCGGACAGATAAGATTGAACGCATAGACCTAGAGACCGGTGATAAGAGAGAGGTTGTCCTGTCCAGTAACAACATGGATATGTTCTCAGTATCTGTCTTTGAGGATTACGTCTACTGGAGTGACAGGTTTGTGTCTCAGTGCTGTGGGTCATGCCTGGAAGTGTTTTGCAAGCAACTGCATTTTTTCCATATTCAGATGGAAATAGCTTCATTACGGATTTATATTGTTAAACATCTTTCTCAAATCCCTTCCATGCAACCTATTTGGTCTTTTGAAGGGGAAATCAGCTGAGTTTTACAGATATACATGTGCATGTGTCCAGGTCTAGATCTGTTAATTGATGTGAAGTATGGATGATTACCCATAATATTTGTGTGTAAGATAATTAATATATGAGAATACATGCCCATTTAAGCATATATATAAACTGAAGATTTGTGTCACAGTGTTGTAAACAATAGTGTCCTCATTGTGTTTTGCTATGTAAGAGCTATGCTGATAGTTGCATGCTTATCTGTGCCTCCTTCTAGGACTCACGCAAATGGATCCATTAAGAGGGGCAGCAAGGACAATGCATCAGAAATTGTGTCTCTACGCACCGGAATTGGAGTGCAGCTGAAGGACATCAAGGTGTTCAACAGAGCCAGGCAAAAGGGTAGGTGAATAATAATAATAATAGTAATAGTAATTGTTTTGTTGTGTTGCTTTGTTTTGTTTTGTTGTTGTTATTATTATTATTATTACTATTAATAATAATAATAATTATTATTATTATTATTATTATTATTATTATTATTATTATTATTATTATTATTACTTGTACGCCGCCCCTCTCCAGGGACCCAGGGCGGCTCACAACATACAATGCAAAACAATATGTATACAAATCTAATAGTTAAAACTATAAACTAAAAAACCCATTAATTTAAAAAACAGTCAATTTACTCAATCACACCCACACATAACATTAATGGTTAGAAAAGGGGGTGGGGCATAGCCTAGTTGCCCCACGCCTGGCGACATAGATGGGTCTTAAGGCTTTTGCGGAAGGCGAGGAGGGTTGGGGCAGTATGAATCTCTGGACGGAGATGATTCCAGAGGGCCAGGGCCACCACAGAGAAGGCTCTTCCCCTAGGCCCCGTCAAGCGACATTGTCTGGTTGACGGGACCTGGAGAAGGCTAACTCTGTGGGACCTGATCAGTCATTGGGATTTTTTCTTGCACAAGCAAGGGAATCCTTGTACAAGCAAGGGATTGAGTGGCAGTATAGGCAACGAAGATGGAATCTGTTTCCTGAGTTATAACTAGAGAAACAGATTGTAAACTAACTTGCTAATACTGGCTAATTTTTCTTGCATCCCTTTTCAACAGGTACCAATGTGTGCGCACTGAATAACGGGAATTGCCAGCAGTTGTGTCTGTATCGAGGAGGAGGTCAGCGGACCTGTGCCTGTGCCCACGGGATGCTCTCGGAGGACAGTGTAAGCTGCCGTGACTACGATGGCTACTTGCTCTATTCAGAACGGACCATTCTCAAAAGTATCCACTTATCCGATGAGAACAATCTCAACGCGCCCATTAAGCCATTTGAAGACAGTGAGCACATGAAAAACGTCATTGCCTTGGCCTTTGATTACCGCTATGGCAGCAAGGGCAGCAACCGCATCTTCTACAGCGACATTCACTTTGGCAACATCCAGCAAATCAATGATGATGGAACTGGGCGAAGGACTATAGTGGAAAGTAAGTTACTTTGGATGTTCCCGCCTACCCTTTTTATTTTCTGGCTGCTTTCACCAAAGCGGAAATCCAATTGGAAGAATGCTCCAAAAATAAATTGTCACTACAAAGAGAAACTTTCAGAACAGCAATTACAGGGGAAGATTATTTTTGTGTGGGTTGTGGTATCTGCAGAATTAGAGAACCTCATATTTCCAGTGCTGTGGCATTGAAGCAGATCACTTTTATCAAAAGCCAAAATTCCAGGATAGTTAGTTAGTTAGTTAGTTAGTTAGTTAGTTAGTTAGTTAGTTGTTTATTGATTTGATTTGATTTGATTTGTATGCCACCCCTCTGGAGACTCGGGGCGGCTCACAATAATAGTAAAAAACAATATTAAGATGGAACAAATCTAATATTAAAAAGAAGCATATAAAAACCCTATCATATTTAATAAACCAAACAACACATACATACCAAACATAAATATAAAAAGCCTGGGGGAAGGTGTCTCAACTTCCCCATGCCTGGCGGTAAAGATGGGTCTTGAGTAATTTACGAAATTATAACTATTGTAAGTAAGTCTCTGCATTCAGAAGAATTTATAAAGGCTAGCTTACTAGATTTTCTTTCGGTAGTTGGGATGTTTCCTGAAGCAGCTATATTTGAGAATATAGTTGGGCAACTTTCCTTCTGATTGATGAAATTTCTATCCAGCTTCTGCTCACTTTGGGCTTTGACAAAATTAGTGCATCCTCCAGATCGGTTCACTAACAGGCGGGAGAAGCTGCTGCAATTCAGCTGTAAGAGAGAGTAGGATGGATGAAGTGGTCTGTACACAGAACAGCTGATCTGAGATACTTAATATCGAAAGCAAATATGTATGCTTGGTGTAGATACGGAGTGAAACATAGCTGTTTTATTTTAAATAAAGACCACAAAGATTCATGTTTTGAGTATAAGAGAAGTACAGTAGTACCCCTAGATACGAGCATAATTCGTTCCATAAGGGAGCTTGTATCTCGAGGCAACTCGTATCTGGAACAAGTTGTTTTTCCCCTCCGAGATAACCAAAAGCAAGGATTCTTGCGCCACCTAGTGGACGCTCGGCTCGTATCCCGAATTTGAGCTTGGGAATAGAACAGAAATGTCTCTCCCCTCGTGGCTCGTATCTTGAAATACTCGCATGTAGAGCAGCTCGTATCTAGAGGTTCTACTACAGGAAAAGCCAGGAAAAAATGCAAATCAGGGAAAATCTGAGAGTTGGGCTAGTGGGTATGCAACTTAGGGATACTAGCAGTGATATAGTTAAGGGGAAACAAAGAAAAGGCTAAAAAGAACATGGATTAGTGGATCAGTGGAATATTCCACTCTGGCAGCTGTTTAGGAGAAAGGGGAGAGAACTGGCAACTCTCAACAGTCTTGTCTTAGCTGCCTTATAAAAGCTCCCCAAGATCCCTTTGGGTTGTGTTGTGGCCTAAACAAATATATTCCCAGCTTTGTCCTTCCTGAAAGTCAGCCTATCTAGTACTTCGGGAATGTAGTGTGTTGTTCATGAAGACTCTAGTCTAGCACACAGCTGTAAATGGATTACATCACTGTCAGGGACATTTCATGAGACAAAAACTTGGCCATAGCTTGTTTTGGCTGCATTTGTATCATTACCCTAGCTGATGTGTCTTAATGATTTGTTCAAAATGCAGAAAAAGTAATCCATATATTGAGGTTGAAGTATACAGTACACCAGTGGTGAAATCCAGTTTTTTTTTACTACCAGTTATATGGGTATGGCATGGTGTGGCTTGGTGGGCATGACAGGGGAAGGATACTGAAAAATCTCCATTCCCACCCCACTCTGGGGCCAGCCAGAGGCAGTATTTGTCGGTTCTCCGAACTACTCAAAATTCCCGCTACCGGTTTTCCAGAACCTGTCAGAAACTGCTGGATTTCACCCCTGCAGTACACCTGTAATTCGTCTCAGTTTGTTTTTCTCCTCTGGTGTTTATCACTAACAACAGGCTAGTCTGTCAAATTAAAGGTTTCTTTAATATAGTGGTACCTCTACCTAAGAACGCCTCTACTTAAGAACTTTTCCAGATAAGAACCGGGTGTTCAAGATTTTTTGCCTCTTCTTAAGAACCATTTTCTACTTAAGAACCCGAGCCTGGAAAAATTTCTCAGGAAATTTGAAAGCAGCACGAAGTCCCAGCCAGTTTCCTGCCATTCCCCCTGGGTATCTCTCTTTGGGCAGTGTATGGGAGGCAGCCTTGTGCCAGGTGTATGGGAGGTGTGTCCTCCTTCCGCCGCCTCAGAGTCCTTCTATTTTTTTTAAGCCTTAAAGTTTTAGATTTTTTTGATTCCCCTCACCTCACCTTCTTCCTTCGGTAGTGACTGTCCTCCTCCTCTTCTCCCTCCTCCTCCTCCTCCCACCCAAATTCTGAGCTTTTATTTCTTTCCTAATGGGTTTGCACACATTATTTGCTTTTACATTGATTCCTATGGGAAAAATTGCTTCTACTTACAAACGTTTCTACTTAAGAACCTAGTCACGGAACGAATTAAGTTCTTAAGTAGAGGTACCACTCTACTGTCCTTTTGACAACTGTTCCAATCTTATTCTCATCTGAATTAACTTATTGGACGATATGCAGATCTAGATACTTTGACCTGGAAGTTGGCGAGAAGGTATACACATGCTTTAATTCATTATGTGGATTACATTCTGATTCCTTCCTTAATATGCTAAGATTCCTTATACATTCTCTTCTAAAAATGTGCAGTTTCTGTCACCATAGAAACCACTGCAACATCTTAAAAAAAACCCCCAAACCAATGGAATGTGTGAATAAAATATGACCTTCTTCTAAAGTTCCGTTCACCCCCACAGGGACACTTATTACCTGGAAGAGGAATTGAGTAGTGAAGCCTCCTATCTCTTTTGATGTTTTAGTCTGTTAGGAGGGAAGAAAGCATAACTATAATTTTGGGGGGATTTTGACAGCTGTTATAAATCAGACTGCTCTTGACCATGTGTTGCCAGATAAGTTTCCATTAGAGAAAAGAATTAAATAGTATAGCGATACCTTCTTGTCTCCAAACACTTAGACACTGCAAGAGGCATAGGATCTCCTCCAGATGGCATTTGTTGTAACACAATGTATATGACATGTTGTTATCATAAAATGCTATGTTTTGCTTTGTTCCCCTATCATTGGCTGGAGCAGGGAAAGGTAGAATAACAATGTCACACAACAGTTCTTTCATTTGTGACATCTGGTTTCATCTTTAGAACAGACACTGAGTTGACAATAAGATAACTTGAGCTCTTTTGCAAGGAGAAGCTTTTCAGCATTCAGACTGATTTTTAACTTCCTGCATTTGAACAGAAAATAATTCCATTCACATTCGTCACACATGGGTTTTTTTGTTCTGTTCTTCTGTTTGCCTTTCCAAATTATATGAACTCAATGGCTGTAGAAGTTAGAGGGGACTTCATAAAGTAACTCTTTTTCAACACAATCCTAAACTGCATGAACAGGGGGATACACTCCAAGACCACTCTATAAGGCCCTGGTCAGACCGCACCTGGAGTATTGCATCCAGTTCTGGTCATCACACTTCAAAAAAGATAAAGTGGGTGCAGAAAAGAGCAACTAAAATTATAAGGGGACTAGAGACCAGGTCATACGAGGAAAGGTTGCTGGAACTAAGCATGGATAGTCAAGTAAAAAAATGGGCTAGGGGGACATGATACTGTATGATACTGTATACAGGTACTTAAGGGGTTGCCACAGAGAGGAGGGGGACACACTGTTTTCCAGGGCACTAGAGGGACGGACGAGGAACAACGGTTGGAAACTGACCAAGGAAAGATTCAACCTGGAGATGAAGAAAGAATTTCCTGACAGTGAGAGCAATCAACCAGTGGAACAGCCTGCCAGCGGAGGTTGTGGACTCCCCAACTTTGGACATTTTCAAGAGGAGATTGGACTGCCATTTGGCTGGGGTGCTGTAGGATTTCCTGCTCAGGCAGGGGGTTGAACTTGATGACCTGTAAGGTCCCTTTCAACTCTAATAATAAATAAACAAACAAACAAACAAACAAACAAATAAATAAATAAATAAATATGTAATCAAAGAATATAATATGCAGAGAAGAAGCAACAACCAAGAATTAGTTTCTAGTATGCAGCTTATGCAATTATACATGATTTGGAAAAGATGATGATGATACAAATGTTATCTATAACAAGCTTTCCAAAATCAGTATTAGGACGGTCCATCAAAGTCATACAATATGTGCAAAGTTTTTAATTTCCCAGAACTTTTCAGGAGATAACATAGAAGAGTAAGCTCTTCATCAGTATTTACAACAATAACAAAGGTCTGAATCGTAAGATGTATTCATGTTCAATATTTCTGAACATGAATTACTTGCTCCCAATTCCCAGTTTTCCTATTTAATATTTATTAGCTCCTCCTAAAGCTATTAATACATAGTTCTATTAGTAATTACAAGCTTTTAAGTTAACTCTTTTTGTTATGTAACTATGACCCTATTAATTTCAGTTACTTTAGCACACAACGTTTGCTCCGTAGTCTATGGGAGAAAGCAGAATCCTATTTCAATGCTAGACAATGGTACAATATTGCTCAGATTCTTCCTGAGATAAAATTTCTACATGAGGCCTAAATGGGAAAACCTTTCTGTAAAATTGAAAGCTTTTTTTTTAAAAAAACAAAACAATATTAAGTAAATTCTCACTGTTGTACAGCAGGACATCAGATTAGGCAGTGTTCCTTATTTGAATATACCTTAGCTGAATATCAGGTGGTTGATACTTTTGCTTCTGCAAGTAAAGTACTGTACAACTGATAACTGCAGTGGTCAATGGCCAAGCACTTTTCCCAAGGTACATCTCTAAAGAGAACAATTAAGGCTTTATGATTGTAGCTAAGGTCCCAGTGGAAGTTGGGGAGGGAGTAGGGGGAGGAACGGACTTTTTTCTTGGGTAGAATACCCTCTGAATTGCTTTATGACATGATCCTGGGACAAGACTTTCTCAGTTTGAGGGGGTTCTTGAATTCAGCATCTGCTTTTTTATTGCTCAGACATGATTTCAGATCCAATGACAGTCAGGAATGAACTACCTGATCCCCAGGGAATTCTGAATGAGATTCTTGGGAAGACTAGGAAGTTCAGTACCCAAAACTAAAAGAAGACCAGACTCTGTATATATATATAGAACAACTCAGGGAAAGGAATCGAATCTGAGAGGAATCTCCTTTGAAAATATGGGTGACCCCTAGGCAAATGATTCCCTTCCGCAGAATATATAGTCCAAACTGAAGAGTCTTTTGCCAGGGAAAACATGATCACTTAGAAGAATGACATGCTGTAAGAATCTGGCAAACATAATCCTAGATTAATGATTTTCATGAAACGCAGATCACTAATGAGAATCAGTCATACCGTATTCTGCCATCCATATTGGTTGTGTCTTTTTGTGGCCAGGAATATATGCTGATTCCTGTCAGTTTGGGGCACTTGTGTTGAATGCCAAATGTTGAATTTCCTCAAAGATGTGAAGAAACCTCCATTGGCCCTTCTATCTGTTTAATTGTATCTTCAGTAAAATAGCTGTGGGCATACTAGACTTGTTAGAAAACTATCATTAGAGTATTAAGGAGTATTCCAATGTTGTGCCGTTATGCCAGATTCTTCGGGAGTGTTCTGACCCAGTTGCCAGACACAGATAGCACAACTACCATCCAACGAACCTTGTTTTAATAATCACAAACTACTAATTATTTGTCATAGCTGTTGTTCTAAAGTCCTCGGAGAGGGGCGGCATACAAATCCAATTAATAAATGAAATAAGCAACAGCTGTTTATTAATCTTCTTAATAGCTGGCAATAGTCCAAGCAAAAAAAATCAAATTCCAATAAAGAGTCCTTCTGCCATCTTACTATGTCCAGGAGCAATTTGCAGGAAGAGCCGAGGTGGCGCAGCAGGTAGAGTGCTGTACTGCAGGCCACTGAAGCTGACTGTAGATCTGAAGGTTAGCGGTTCAAATCTCATCACCGGCTCAAGGTTGACTCAGCCTTCCATCCTTCCGAGGTGGGTAAAATGAGGACCCGGATTGTGGGGGCAATATGCTGGCTCTGTTAAAAAGTGCTATGGCTAACAAGTTGTACGCTGCCCTGAGTCTAAGGAGAAGGGTGGCATAAAAATCGAATAAATAAATAAATAAACAAACTGAAAGTCTTCCAAACATGAGGCAAATAGGAGTTTTGAAGTCAAAAGACACAACCGGAATGAATGAAGTTGTTTCCTGCAAATTGGCCAGTCTTTTTCCTCACTGAAATAGGCAATGGGAGTGGCCAATTAACCCTAAGCCTTATCCTGAGTAGACCTTCTTCTCAGGAGCCACTCCTGCCTTTTGGCAGCTCTATACACATGCATTGAGCACAGGTTCCTCCTCTTTTTCATCTTTGTCTTCTGCTGTCATGGCAGCTTCTGGAGGTTCTGAAGACGCTGGCTGAATCTCTACCTCTGGCACCAAGTCTTCTCCAGCCTCCTCACTATCCTACTCTGGTACCAGCTGCACAGGCCAATGGTGAATCACCACACCAGCCTCCTTGCTGCCTGAATCAGCTAACAGTTGCCCAGGCCACTGGCGGGCCACAATAAGGAGTTTGGCCCCAGGATAGTTACCAGATATATAATAAGCTTTGGTGGACCTATTCTTCAGGGTTGAATCCCTAATAAAATACACACTTAAAGTAAAAGATCTCACAAGGCAAATCTCTGCTATGTTAGATCATTTTTACTGAGGGGAAAAGCGTTCAAAATCTGATTTGATTGGTTATGGTTACTAGCCTGAAGGCAATATCAGAAAAGATAAGACAGAGTCTCAGAAAAATGAATTGAGTGTCTCAGAACAAGAATAAAGAATGGACGGTTGAGAAGCAGAGCAAATTAAGCAAGGAGTATCCTTCCGAGTTCAAATTCTATAAGGAATTAGAAATCAAAACTTTCCTTTACCACTTCTAGACTAATAGTCTGCTGGAAGGATTCGACCAAATGAATGTTTGAGGAATGTGTCAGAACCTCCCATTCTTATTGTCTATGGAGATTCTCAGTCTTAAATAATAATCCAGTTCTTATTGGTTTTTTTGGGAAATTCCCTATTTTATTTGGAGTTGCTGTATGCCTAACAAATCAGGTTATCCTTTCAGATGGTTAGGGAAACTTGGGAAGGAAGCCCAAGCCACTTGCAAGCAATGTAAGTTATACAGTGGTACCCCATCTTACGAACGCCTCTTCTAACGAACTTTTCAAGATACGAACCCGGTGTTTAAGATTTTTTTGCCTCTTCTTCCGAACTATTTTCACCTTACAAACCCAAGCAGCTGCTGCTGGGATGAAGGGGTTTCTTTCCCCCCCTTTTTTTTGAAGAAAGAAAAGGGAGGGGCAGCTTGGAGGAGTAAAGATTTTGCATGCTTGCAAAGGCACTGAAATGGTGTCTTTTTAAGAAAGAAAAGGGAGGGGCAGCTTGGAGGAGTAAAGATTTTGCATTCTTGCAAAGGCACTGAAACGGTGTCTTTTTAAGAAAGAAAAGGGAGGGGCAGCTTGGAGGAGTAAAGATTTTGCATGCTTGCAAAGGCACTGAAATGGTGTCTTTTTAAGAAAGAAAAGGGAGGGGCGCCCTCCTTGCCTTTCTTCCTTCCCACTCACCCTTTAGCCTAGCCTTGCTTCTTCCACCCGCCACCTTTAGCTGCTCCTCCCTGCCCTCTGTTCGCCTCCCTTCTAAAGTTTGGGATTTTCCTGAAGGATTTGCACGCATTATTTGCTTTTACATTTATTTATTTATTATTTATTATTATTTATTACTTGGATTTGTATGCCGCCCCTCTCCGAAGACTCGGGGCGGCTCACAACATGTAAAAAGACAAATCGTAAGTAATCAACAATTTAAAATTTTAAAGATTTAAAAAACCCCACAAACTAACAGACTCACACACAAGCATACCATATATAAATTCAACGTGCCCAGGGGGGGGGATGTTTCAATTCCCCCATGCCTGACGGCAAAGGTGGGTTTTAAGAAGTTTGCGGAAGGCAGGAAGAGTAGGGGCAGTTCTAATCTCCGGGGGGAGTTGGTTCCAGAGGGCCGGTGCCGCCACAGAGAAGGCTCTTCCCCTGGGGCCCGCCAACCGACATTGCTTAGTTGACGGGACCCGGAGAAGGCCCACTCTGTGGGACCTAATTGGTCGCTGGGATTCGTGCGGCAGGAGGCGGTCTCGGAGATATTCTGGTCCAGTGCCATGAAGGGCTTTAAAGGTCATAACCAACACTTTGAATTGTGACCGGAAACTGATCGGCAGCCAGTGCAGACTGCGGAGTGATGGTGAAACATGGGCATACCTGGGTAAGCCCATGACTGCTCTCGCAGCTGCATTCTGCACGATCTGAAGTTTCCGAACACTTTTCAAAGGTAGCCCCATGTAGAGAGCATTACAGTAGTCGAACCTCGAGGTGATGAGGGCATGAGTGACTGTGAGCAGTGAGTCCCGGTCCAGATAGGGCCGCAACTGGTGCACCAGGCGAACCTGGGCAAACGTCCCCCTCGCCACAGCTGCGAGATGTTGTTCTAATGTGAGCTGTGGATCGAGGGGGACGCCCAAGTTGCGGACCCTCTCTGAGGGGGTCAATAATTCCCCCCCCAGGGTAATGGACGGACAGATGGAGTTGTCCTTGGGAGGCAAAACCCACAGCCACTCCGTCTTATCCGGGTTGAGTTTGAGTCTGTTGACACCCATCCAGGCCCCAACAGCCTCCAGGCACCGGCACATCACTTCCACCGCTTCGTTGACTGGGCATGGGGTGGAGATGTAAAGCTGGGTATCATCGGCATATTGATGATACCTCACCCCATGTCCTTGGATGATCTCACCCAGCGGTTTCATGTAGATGTTAAATAGCAGGGGGGAGAGGACCGACCCCTGAGGCACCCCACAAGGGAGAGACCTAGGAGTCGACCTCTGTCCCCCCACTAACACCGACTGCAACCGGCCAGAGAGGTAGGAGGAGAACCACTGAAGAACAGTGCCTCCCACTCCCAACCCCTCCAGCCGGCGCAGAAGGATACCATGGTCGATGGTATCGAAAGCCGCTGAGAGGTCAAGGAGCACCAGGACAGAGGATAAACCCCTGTCCCGGGCCCGCCAGAGATCATCCATCAACGCGACCAAAGCGGTTTCCGTGCTGTAACCGGGCCTGAAACCCGACTGCTGGGGACCTAGATAATCGGCTTCTTCCAAGGACCGCTGGAGCTGGAGTGCCACCACCTTCTCAACAACCTTCCCCATAAAGGGAAGGTTGGAGACTGGACGGTAGTTATTAAGCACAGCTGGGTCCAGGGAGGGCTTCTTGATTGATTCCTATGGGAAACATTGTTTCACCTTACGAAGTTTTCACCTTACGAACCTCCTCCTGGAACCAATTAAGTTCGTATGATGAGGTACCACTGTATATGTGTATAAGAGTATTAGTGTTAGACTAGACATGAGAGTTGGCTTTAGCGAACATTCAGCTATTTTAAAGTGTATCATGGGTAGCATACTAAGCTGAAGCTGAATTTGTTAAATACGTGAAACTGGGGGGGGGGGGGAAACCCAGTAATCACCGCTTACTGCTTCATACGCAGACAGGCATTTGATGCAAAAAACCTTCCAGATAAATTATGGTACGTGACTTGACAACTTTATCATTTCCATCCTTCTGAGGTCGGTAAAATAAGGACTCTGGTTTTTGGAGCCAATATACTTACTCTATAAATCACCTAGAGAGGGCTCTAAAAGTACTGTGAAGCTGTATATAAGTCTAAGTGCTATTGCTATTTGTAAATTTTTGTTAATACAAGACTTTGCAGGTCTTTTTGCCATGCACCTGTTTATGGAAAAACAGTCCAGTAGAACAGAAGCAGATAATGTCATTTTTTCACCTTTTCCAACATTTTCCTATTCCTGAACATTATAGGGAGAATTGAAAGAACAAAATTTGGGCTTCTTACAGATTGCCTTGCCCATTAATTCATCTGCTGTTTTCCAGAAAACTTTTCTGGCAATGTTATTCATAAATTAGTATTCAGACCAACCAGTAATTTATTTATTTATTTATTTATTTATTATTTGGATTTGTATGCCGCCCCTCTCCGAAGACTCGGGGCGGCTCACAACAAGTGAAAAACAATCCAATACATAATCCAATTAATTAAAATGTCAATTCACAGCCAGAGGTATTTCAGCAACAAACATTCAATATAAAATATAGTTCAAGTCGAAAAGATAATTTCAGAAGTTCAAGCTTGTGGGAAATTTTAGGCGAAGTATTTTCCAATTTAATTGAAAACGAGGCAAGAACTGGTATGCATTGTTCTTCCTTTTTCTTCTGCATACCAAAAACAAGGCTTTTCAACATGACTAAAAATAAAAATGAAGCTTAGCAACGGAATGAAATTATATTTTCATTAAATCCTTGTTACAAGCAAAACTATTTGCGCTTAATTTCATTAGAATTAAAAATGTAAGTCAAGTTTGTTTTAAATTGTAATTATGAGTTGATTTTTTTAAAATTAAAAGCAAGTAAGCGAATACGAGGCATAAACATTTCTAAAAACTAAAAAGATGTGATAGTGAAAGGTCTGGGAACGCCCTACTGTGTGTTTCATTAAGTGGTTGCTAGGGGCGTCCAAGAATTATCTTTGGATAATTCTTTGGGTATTTCTTTATCTTCCTGGATACAAGCACAGAGTGACCCAACTCCCTACCAGGCAATTGGATTACTAAATATGAACACTTCCCACAGATTAGTTCTAAGAGGTTTCTTTGAGATATCAAAAATTAGAGCCACGGGACATCATGTTGTTTCTAGTAGCTTTATGTGTGAGACAAAATTTTGGGAATGTACTGAGAAAAGCATGGTCATATTTCTCTTATTTCTTTGTTGTTTTCTTTCATACGTTTGTCCTGTACTGCTTCCAGCAAAAGGAATCCCCCTTCTTTTCTTGCGTATTGAGTTGTATGTATAAATTACAGTTTTAATGAGATTTAAAACCCTTCTCTGCTCTTGGGCATTTGCTGGCTGCCAGCAGGGAAGGAAATCAAGCTCTTACCCAGCGTGTCTCATTTGCTTTTTCAAACAGTGGCTTGGGGCCTACCAGGAGATGATAGATTTGTTTCATTCGGAGATGAACCAATTAGTTTCCTTCTGTTTATTAACTTAAAGGGGGAGGGTTGTGATGATCAGATATCAGCATTCCTAGATGGGAAATTGTCAAGTGACTTGTCCAAGTGTTGCTTCTCCACCATTAATCAGTCAGTCCAATGGAAGGAAACATGGAGGATGAATTTATTTCCAGGTATGGGTGAACTACAGCAGTGTTTCCCAACCTTGGTAACTTGAAGATATTTGGACTTCGACTCCCAGAATTCCCCAGCCAGCGAAGGCTGGCTGGGGAATTCTGGGAGTTGAAGTCCAGATATCTTCAAGTTGCCAAGGTTGGGAAACACTGAACTACAGCACCTCTGTCATCTTTTGCCAATCTCACCTGCTAGGACTCTGACTTTCAGCAACAATTCTGGATATTTGTTTTTGCTTGTTTGTTAGAGTTATTTGCCACCCATCTCATTTCAAAGTGATTTGAAGCGGCTGACACCATTTAAAGCACTAAAACCATAATAGATAAAATAGAACCAGAATCAAAATAAAATTATAGTTCAAAGATGGGGCAACAGGATGCCTGACAGGGAAAGTGAGATTGCCTTTTAATTCATCAATCACCTCCAGTGTCATGATCCCCCCTTGAAGCCCAAAGCTATCCAGCAAAGCCAGGTCTTTGGGCTTTTGCAAAAGGTCAGAAGGGTGGAAGCCAATCTGGCCTCAACAGGGCAAGATTTACAGCTTGCGGAGCAGTGGTATAGTAGGGCCACTGTAGGGGAATCCCAAAAACTGTTCCCAATTACAGTAGAACCCTAGGTCACAAATGCTTCTGACCATGCCCAAATCGGGTGCCGAACAAAAAATCTGCTAAATGTTTCATTCTGATCATGAACACATACTCGGGTGGCAATCAAACACAGCACTTATTTTCCCTTCCATGTCATTTTTTTTTTGGACGTGCATACACAGTCAGTCTTGCTTCCGGTTACAACCAAATCAGGTTGCGGCCGAAGTCCTGGAGTTTCCAACACTGCGCAAGCATTGCCATCTTGTTTTGGATTTGGGGGGGAGGATTTTTTGGCACTGCACATGCCCATGTGGCGCAGCTAAACAGCACAGGAGGAAGCAAACTGGCAGCAAGGAACCTTAGAGTCCACCCTTGCTATGATGGTATTTCAACCCCCAACATTTATTTTAGATGAAAGATAGAAAGAAGCAACAACAATCTGTATAGTCTGGAGGACAGAAGGAAAAGGGGGGGACATGATTGAAACATTTAAATATGTTAAAGGGTTAAATAAGGTCCAGGAGGGAAGTGTTTTTAATAGGAAAGTGAACACAGAAACAAGGGGATACAATCTGGGGTTAGTTGGGGGAAAGATCAAAAGCAACATGAGAAAATATTATTTTACTGAAAGAGTAGTAGATCCTTGGAACAAACTTCCAGCAGACGTGGTTGATAAATCCACAGTGCCTGGGATAAACATATATCCATCCTAAGATAAAATACAGAAAATAGTGTAAGGGCAGACTAGATGGATCATAAGGTCTTTTTCTGCTGTCAGTCTTCTATGTTTCTATGTTTCTAACAAATAATCAGAATCTTCTCTGAGGACTCACAGGCATATAATTAGAATGGCATAGGTTTCTCACGAAGGAGACAAAACGAAACCCAAGCAGCAGGGAAATGGGAGATCATTCTTCTTCCCATTTGTTGAAATCAGGTAGGGCAGCTTTCATAACAGCAGACATTACAGATCTAGGTAGTACCCAACTTACAACCACAATTGAGCCCAGCATTTACGTTGTTAAGTGAGAAATTCTAAGTGAGAGTTTTGCCCCAGTTTACAGTTTTTCTTGCCACCTTTGTTAAGTGAATCACTGTGTTTGTTAAATTAGTAACACGGCTGTTAAGTGAATATAGTTTCCCCATTGACCTTGTGTGTCAGAAGGTCGCACAATGTGAGTCAGTTGTCAAGCATCCAATTGTAAATTGCATGATCTGAAGATGTTGCCGCCGTGGTAAGTGTGAAAATGATCACACATCACCTTTTTTTCAGTGCCGCTGTGACTTTGAATGGTCACTAAATGAACTGTTGTAAGTCGAGGACTACCTGTAGATGTTTTCTGTTTTGCTGGGTTAGTTGTACTGGGGGAAAGTGATGTTGACTGCAAGGCAATATCAGGACCAAATAAGAAAGGGGCTCAGAATAAGGAGGAGTGGCTCAGAACAATAACAAAGAAGTAAGAATTGGGAACCGGACCTACTAAATAACACATACATCCCATTTTCTCTTTAACAGATGTTGGTTCTGTTGAGGGATTGGCTTATCACCGAGGCTGGGATGCCTTATACTGGACAAGCTACACTACTTCTACCATTACACGGCATACGGTGAACCAGACACGTGTGGGAGCTTTTGAAAGAGAAACAGTGATCACCATGTCCGGAGATGACCATCCACGAGCCTTCGTGCTGGATGAATGCCAGAGGTAAGTTCCAGCATGACTGAAAAACAACACCTGAAAATCAATGCGGCTCATTCACATACTCATTCATTTCCTAGTTCATTTGAGGATGATTATGTTTTTGTTCTTCCTACTACTTTCCCGTAAGGATTTCACATCAGTGGACAGCCTTAAAATGACCGGAATCTATTAAAACAAGAATAAGCGCCTTAACAACATTGTTAACCAACCACCATGCTAAATATACTGCTCAAAAAAATAAAGGAAACACTCAAAGAAAACATCCTAGATCTGAATGAATGAAATATTCTCATTGAATACTTTGATCTGTACAAAGTTGAATGTGCACAACAGCAGGTGAAATTGATTGTCAATCAGTGTTGCTTCACAAGTGGACAGTTTGATTTCACAGAAGTTTGATTTACTTGGAGTTATATTGTGTTGGTTAAGTGTTCCCTTTATTTTTTTGAGCAGTATATATTCACAAGTCTTATACCCTTCTTTAAAAAAAAAATCAACTCTTGGATTTTCCAAATAAAAGTTGCCATTATAGAGAGTTATCTTTTCTGCTCCCCAGTTGTTTAGCTAAAGAGCTTCCTGAATTAGTCTTGCTTTGATAAGCTTAAGGCATGAAATATGTTTGGATGGAGCAATGAACGGTCTTATCTAAGCAATCCTTCAACATGTGCATTCCTTTCTCCTTGGATCTCCAGGAGAAATATAAAATATTTCATTTCTGCTGAGCACCATACACTTGGATAAATTGTGGTTATTTTGGATTATGCATTACTGAAAACAAACCACCTTCAAATTATAACTTACCGGTTTGCTCAGCCAATATAACTTAAGATGAATCATAGTTTAGGTTTGAATATAATAAAATAATTAACTAAAATTCAAATAGAATATTTATAGCAGGATTCCCCAAACTTGGCAACTTTAAGACTTGTGGACTTCAACTTCCAGAATTCTCGAGCCAGCTATGCTGAATTCTGGGAGTTGAAGTATACAAATCTTAAAGTTGCCAAGTTTGAAAAACTCTGATTTACAGTTTCCCCTTTATAGCTATGCCAAAAGAGGTATAGGAATGGGATACATTAAGTTGAAGCCTGTGTCTGTCACGAAATCATATACAGTGATACCTCATCTTACGAACTTAATTGGTTCTGGGAGGAGGTTTGTAAGGTGAAAGGTTCGTAAAACAAAACAATGTTTCCCATAGGAAACAATGTAAAAGGGATTAATGCATGCAAGGAAAAAAAAATCACAAAAAAGGCGGTCTGCTGGGCGCCCCCGCCCGGCTGTCACCTTTTGAAACAGCCAGGGGGCTTCTCCGTGTTCTCCCGAATGCTGAACCCAGAAGTTCGGCAAAAGTTCGGTGTTCGGGTTCGGGAGGCCGCCGAGAAGCGCCGCTGCCTGGCTGTCAGCTTTGCAGAAGAGACGCGGAGCTGTCAGCTGCTCGGGAGGTTCAAACGGAGGTGGGGAATCCCAATAGGGAATTCCATGGGCGGAGCTTTGACGTCACAAAGACGTCCTTCCTGGAGTCCACATTTCAGCCGGCCAGGAAGGACGTCTCCATGATGTCAAAGCTCCGCCCATGGAATTCCCTATTGGGATTCCCCACCTCTGTTTGAGCCTTCCGACTGGCTGACAGCTCCGCGGCTCTTCTGTAAAGCTGACAGCCAGGCGGCAGCGCTTCTCGGCGGCCACCCGAACACCAAACCCGAACTTTGTCAAACTTCCGGGTTCAGGTTCGGGAGAACGTCAAGAAACCCCCCGGCTGTTTCAAAAGGTGACAGCCGGGTGGCAGTGCTTCTCAGCCGGACGCTGAACCCGAACTTTTGCCGAAATTCTGGGTTCGGCGTTTGCGGCGGCGGGTTCGTAAGGTGGAAAAAGTTCGTAAGAAGAAGCACAAAAATCCCGAACCCCGGGTTCGTATCTTGAAAAGTTCGTGAAACGAGAGGTTCGTATCACGAGGTACTACTGTATCTAAATTCGCCCACTGAATGTGTTTCAGACTGTGAACTTTAAAGACCATCATCATTATTTAAATCAATTGTACTTAGACTTAGATACTTTGTAGGACTCTGTGCGCAGAGTCTCTTGCCCCCAATAATCTGGTTCCTCATTTTACTGACCTCAAAAGAATGAGAGGCTGAGTTAACCTTGAGTCCCATCAGGATTGAACCCCTGATAGTGGGCAGAGTTAGCCTGCAATACTGCATTTTAATCACCACACCACCAGGGCATCTTATAGTTGAGTGAATAGTAAATTAACAGCCAATTCTGCAGTTTGAAATTAAAATAAGTATAATCTCTGTTACAAACAGCCTTCGAGCCTATCTGTCATGGTTTGGGATCAGATTCTAAATATTGTTCGGAGTATATGAAGCTGATTACAGCAGGGAAGCCCAGATTAGTTGTGCTGTAGCATCATATATTGCCATAGCCAGGTCCTCCTTCTCTAACAAGGATGCAAGGAGTATACCAGCGACTGGAGATCCAGTCTCCACCCAGTGCCTCTTTCAATTTATGTAGCACTTTTCCTCTGTAATTTGTTTTCTTCTCTCTTCCAGCCTGATGTTCTGGACCAACTGGAATGAGCAACACCCCAGCATCATGCGAGCCACGCTGACAGGTGCCAACCTGATCACCATCATTGACAAAGATATCCGCACACCCAACGGTCTGGCAATTGACCACAAGACAGAGAAAATCTACTTTTCTGATGCCACCCTGGACAAGATAGAGCGATGTGAATACGATGGCTCCAAACGATACGTATGTCCCATCATTCTATAAACTGCTTCACCCTTATTGGGATTTGAACCTGGGGAGTCTGCCTGTAAGGCAGTAGCTTTAACCTCTAGACCACAGGTTCTCATCCTCTCAGCTTGTACCAGGGAAGAGTTATATGTTGTTTTTTCAAAAAGGAAAAAAAACCCTAAATTCAGTAGGCAAGAGTGAATCGGGAGCATTTCACCTCTGATAGGAACTAAGATTTCTATCACTGTATGTTTTGTTATGTTATGTTTTTGTGTACATTAAAAAAAATCTGTCTGTCCATTCCAACATCTCAAGAAGTTGCAGTTAAATTCATTGCAATTACTTCTGGAAAGCAGCAGGTTCCCTTATTATTTATGGAATACTAAATAAGGGTTGTGGGGAATGGAAGATTAAGAGAAAATGCTTGCAAGAAGCCATTGCCTATTATTATTATTATTACTATTACTGTTATTACTGTTATTACTGTTGTTGTTGTTGTTGTTGTTATTTTTATTTGTTTGTTTATTTGTTTGTTTGTTTGTTTGTTTGACTTGTATGTAGCCCCTCTCCGGGGACCTGAGGTGGCTCACAAAATACAGTGCAAAAACAATACATATACAAATGTAATAGTTAAAAACTATAAACTATAATCCCATTAACTTAAAAAACAGTTAATTTACTCAATCACACCCATATATAACATTTAATGGTCAGAAGGGGGGGGATATACTAGTTGCCCCATGCCTGGCGACAGAGATGGGTCTTAAGGCTCTTGCGAAAGGCGAGAAGGGTAGGGGCAGTATGAATCTCTGGAGGGAGCTGATTCCAGAGGGCCGGGGCCACCACAGAGAAGGCTCTTCCCCTAGGCCCCGCCAGACGACATTGTCTGGTTGACGGGACCTGGAGAAGGCCAACTCTGTGGGACCTGATCGGCCGCTGGGATTTATGCAGCAGAAGGCGGTCCTGTAAGTAATCTGGTCCGCTGCCATGTAGGGCTTTATAGGTCATTAGCAATACTTTGAATTGTGTCCAGAAACCAGTCGGCAGCCAATGCAGGTCGCGGAGTATTGACAAAACATGGGTGTATCTGGGAAGACCCATGACTACTCGCGCAGACACATTTTGCATGATTTGAAGTTGTTGTTGTTGTTGTTGTTGTTATTATTATTATTATTATTAATTAGATTTGTATGCCGCCCCTCTCCGCAGACTCAGGGCGGCTCACAACAATAATAAAAACAATGTATAACAAATCTAATAATTAAAAGTCACTAAAACCCCCTTATTAAAAAGCAAAACATAGTTTCCGAACACTCTTAATTAATGTGTAGAAGCAAGGTGCTTAAAACTAACATGATGATAATACCTGGCTATTGACAACCTGCTTCTTCCCTGCTAATACTGTGATAATATCCAACAGGTGATCTTGAAGGCAGAGCCAGTGCACCCCTTCGGCTTGGCTGTCTATGGTGACAATATCTTCTGGACAGACTGGGTGCGTCGTGCCGTGCAGCGTGCCAACAAATATGTGGGCTCTGGCATGAAACACCTACGGATTGATATCCCCCAGCAACCTATGGGCATCATTGCCGTGGCCAATGACACCAACAGCTGTAAGAAGAACCTCTTATCCTTGGGGAGGGAGGGGGTGTCATGCGGAAGGGGTGGACATTCCTCATAAGGTTATATTACACTTTTCTCAACATCCTTGCCCTTATTTGGATCAGCACTGCAGCAATGAATTCAGAGGCAATCCTTCTCTTTTTGCTAGCCTAGAGGGGAGAACTCTTAGGTCTTTCTGAATGTTCTTGCGCAGCTTATTATCCATTTACACTATATTACCAGTGATAACCTTGCTCTCTCTTTTTGGGGAGGAGATACTTCCTTTGGTATTTGGCTTAGTTTCATTTGAGTGTCTCACAAACATTGCTTATCTTTGGCCTCGCACAGCATGCTACAGGGTTTGCACTGTTTTACCCAAAGGTCTGTCTTGCACAACGTTTTGCCTCTAAAATCAGCCCTCATAAAAAAAGCAAACCACATTTGCTTTTAAATCTAATGAATTGAATTGAAAAACAAACCACATTTCCCCCTTACCATTTTCCTTTCAACCTTTTCGCTTACTCCTTTCTATCAATGGCTGGTAATTGTTTCTCAGCATGAAAACTCCAGTCTGAGAAATTACAGACATTGTTAAATGTGTCTATACTACTTGCTGCATTGTAGACAGATAAATATATACAGTGATCCCTCTATTATCGCGAGGGTTCCGTTCCAAGACCCCTCGCGATAATCGTTTTTTCGCAATGTAGGGTTGCGGAAGTAAAAACACCATCTGCGCATGCGCACCCTTTTTTTTTCTATGGCCGCGCATGCGTAGATGGTGGAGTTTGCGTTCCCCACCGCCCACGCAAAGGGGAAACCCGATTCGGCTCCTCACTGCTGCTGCTGCGCTACCGAGCAGATCAGCTGCTGGGCGGCCGAAGGAACCTTCCCTGGGTCTTCCCCCTCTTGCTGGCGGGCGGGCGAGCGGCGGGCATCAGCGAGGAGCCGGGGTTTCCCCTTTGCGTGGGCGGCCGGGAAGACCCGGGTTGGGGGTTCAGGGGGGTGCTGGGAAGCCCCCCAGGCCGGCTGCGACCTTTTAAAACAGCCGCGCCGCTTCCCAGATGAGTCCTGAAGCCAAACGCGGAAGTTCGCCTTTGGCGTTTGACTTCAGGACTCATCTGGGAAGCGGCGCGGCTGTTTTAAAAGGTCGCAGCCGGCCTGGGGGGCTTCCCAGCACCCCCCGAACCCGGGTTGGGGGTTAGGGGGGTGCTGGGAAGCCCCCCAGGCCGGCTGCGACCTTTTAAAACAGCCGCGCCGCTTCCCAGATGAGTCCTGAAGCCAAACGCGGAAGTTTGCCTTTGGCGTTTGGTTTCAGGACTCATCTGGGAAGCAGCGTGGCTGTTTTAAAAGGTCGCAGCCGGCCTGGGGGGCTTCCCAGCACCCCCCCGAACCCGGGTTGGGGGTTAGGGGGGGTGCTGGGAAGCCCCCCAGGCCGGCTGCGACCTTTTAAAACAGCCGCGCCGCTTCCCAGATGAGTCCTGAAGCCAAACGCAGAAGTTTGCCTTTGGCGTTTGGCTTCAGGACTCATCTGGGAAGCGGCGCGGCTGTTTTAAAAGGTCGCAGCCGGCCTGGGGGACTTCCCAGCACCCCCCGAACCTGGGTTGGGGGTTAGGGGGGGTGCTGGGAAGCCCCCCAGGCCGGCTGCAACCTTTTAAAACAGCCGCGCCGCTTCCCAGATGAGTCCTGAAGCCAAACGCGGAAGTGGGGGTTTTTTTAATTAATATTTTTTTAAAAATCGCGATATAGCTCGAGATCGCGAAACTTGAGGGATCACTGTACTGCTTAAAAAAATAAAAGGAACACTCAAATAACACATCCTAGATCTGAATGAATGAAATATTGAATATTTCATTTGTACAACTATTCCATTTGCACAACAGCATGTGAAATTGATTGTCAATCAATGATGCTTCCTAAGTGGACAATTGGATTTCACAGAAGTTTGATTTACTTGGAGTTATATTCTATTGTGTAGGTGTATATATGTATGTTGATTTTTGTTGTGCAAAAGAAACTCATGCCAAGATGGTAAGATCAATGTAGGGTAATAACAATTTGTTAGTAATAATTTGTTATTACCCCAATGTAGTGTAATAATGAAACAATTTGTTGTTCTATTTCTTTTTCATATTCTGCAGTATCAGGTGAATTACATCATTTCTGACACTGTTTGTGACTCTGTAAGAGTTTAACTTTCTGACCTAGAGAGATCATTCATCAGTGGTACATATCATAGCTTAACCAGAAACCCCACTAAAGCTTAGGGCTTTATCCCTTTAGGTCTTTCACATCCAGAAGACCCATGGCTAGACATGTGAGAAGTATGATTAGGCTTCAGTCTTTCCTAGAAAAAAGTTTGACCCAGTTTTGAAAATAGATTGTGCAGTTCAGGTATTTGTTGATGTGGTTTTCAAACAAAACCACCTGAAAACTCCAATAAAGGCCCAGTCAACCAACCTTTTATCATCACTTTCAGATAGTTTCAATCTATATCTGCAACCCCACTTTTTATGGGCTTCATTCTCCTTTACTCTGGTTTTTTCCCACTTAGGTGAGCTATCCCTGTGCAGAATAAACAATGGTGGTTGCCAGGATCTGTGCCTCCTCTCAGCCAGTGGAGAAGTCACATGCTCTTGCCGGGGAGGCAGAACTCTTCAGGAGGACCTTACCTGCAAAGGTGAGCATCCACACTGGATAATGAAACT
Source organism: Erythrolamprus reginae (assembly GCF_031021105.1). Taxonomy (NCBI): domain Eukaryota; kingdom Metazoa; phylum Chordata; class Lepidosauria; order Squamata; family Dipsadidae; genus Erythrolamprus; species Erythrolamprus reginae. The sequence goes on along the minus strand of NC_091951.1, from coordinate 192,760,234 downwards.
TGGATGGAATAAAAGCCTGTGAATTTGGATGATAGTTCCTATTACCGTAATGGTGAACCCATGGCCTGCATGCCACAGGTAGCACTCAAAGCCTTCTCTGTGGGCATGTGAACCATTGCTCAGCTCAGCTCTGCTGTGCATGCACACACACCTCCCGCCAGCCAGCTGATTTTCAACCTCTTTCAAGAGGTCCATTTTTGCCCTCCCCAGGCTCCGGAGGCCCTCCTGAGGGTGCAAACGGTGCATATTTGTGTGTGTCATGTGCGCATGCATGGGGGGCAGGGCAGTCAGGTGTCATGTGCGCATTGCATTGTGGGTGTTGGCACGCACACACACACACTGCCACGCACAATGCACGCTTTCTGCACACGGTGAGAAAAGGGTTAGCCATCACTGTCCTATGAAATACACTCATAGTGACCAGGCACAGAAAGAATGACGAGATCTACTCATTCAGGGTTTGGACTTCAAAGCCTCTTTGGGTCTGGGGACAAGAGGGGAAATTTCATAAATCACTTTTTGTCCTAAAGCACATGCACCACGCAGCAATTATCCCAGAATGAGTAGAGAGCAGTGCTGTGAGTGTTCTAGGGATCCAAGCAGATGGGTGTGTGATTTTAATAAATTCAGTAGTAGACATTCTGATTCCAGTTTTTGGCAAAAAGTGAAAGAGGATATCAATAGAATGCTAAATATACAATGGACAATCACTAAGGAAATGGCAGTACTAGTTAAAAGTAATGCGATGGGAGAATTTAGAGAAATAAAACAAGCAGCAATAGAAAGCGCTCAGGCAGTAATAGTTTGGGGTTGGAAGGATGCGACAAAATGACAATGCAAAATTGGTATAGGTACATGGTGGACCATATTCAATTTGAAATTATGGATAAAAGGATAAATTCGGATAATGAAACTGAATTGGGACAAATGATGGGACGGTGGGACAAGGTAAGACGATATATGATGACCAACCTACAAGAAATAAATTGGAATCACTCTATGATATGTAAATAGATATATTGCTCTTGGGTCAAAGTGGATTATATAAGAAACACCCCCAATTTGGTGGTGGGGAATGTGTGTGTGTCTGTGTGGTGGGCACATTTCACTATGCACTGTTTTATGTTGTGTGTATTAAACTTGTTAAAAATTAATAAAAATAATTTATTTTTAAAAAAGACATTAAAAAAAAGACACAAAACAGTGCATAGAGAGAAGAGCCGTCAGATTTCTGGAAAGAAAATTCTTGCTGATTTCTCATGAAGAAGGTGACATATATAGAGGAAAATAGGGGCACATGTAGTTAGGCGAAGTGTCCAGGGTTTCTGCACTTATATTTTTCCAGTCTTTTTATTGCCCAGAAATTTAGCCATTGATTTTTCTGCACTTTCTTACAAGAGCATTTTCACTTGATGCAGCCAACTTAACCTGTGCTCGTTCCAGATGTCCAGTCTAAAATGTATCTTCTGAATGGGATTTCAGTGAACTGGGAGTTAAGAGATGGGTGTGTTTTCACAAATGTGTTTTGTTCTCCCTTCCTTAGCTTCCAACTCCACCTGTAATGTCCATAATGAGTTTGAATGTGGAAACGGTGACTGCATTGACTTCAGTGAAACCTGCGACCGTGTGGCCCACTGCAAAGACAGATCAGATGAAAAGCCATCCTACTGCAGTAAGGGTTTTTTTCCCCCTCTCATTCTTCTTCTATTCTCCTTTCTTCAGCTGGCCTGTTTGTGGGGATGTTTTGACACACTGTGTCAAACTTGCAGGCCAGATTTGGCCCACCGGGTGCTTAGAACTGGCCCATGGGGCCACACTGGAAAAAGCAAAGGACTGGCCTTTGCCAGTGAAAATGGAGCTGTTTTTGTCTACAGCCCTCTGCCAGTGAAAACGGGGCTCGGGGGGGGGGGGGGGGGGGGGGGGCTGCATGCGGTTGCAGGTTATTGAGCTTGCCATGCCCACCCCAACCACACCCATGTGCCTCCCTGAGGTCAAACACAACCCTGATGCGGCCCTTAATGGAATCAACCCTACTCTAGACCAATGTTTCAAAACCTTGCAATTTTAAGACCAATGGACAACAATTCTGAGAATTCTTCCAGGCAGCGTTTTTGCTCTAGACCAGGGGTAGGCAAAGTTGGCTCTTCTTGGACTTGTGGACTTCAACTCTCAGAATTCCTGAGCCAATCATGCTAGCTCAGGAATTCTGGGAGTTGAAGTCCACAAGTCATAGAAGAGCCAACTTTGCCTGTCCCTGCTATAGATTAACTTATTTTGTATTTCTGGGCATATCTTGGAGAAGAATTTATCCATTACTCGACAGGTTATCAGGAAGATTGTTGGAATATTTCTTCTCTTCAAGCTTAAGAAAGAGTGTTTTTCTGTTTCACTCTTAAGTTTCTAGTTTGGGGGTTTATAAAAATAAGATTTGATACATTTGTCGTATACCTTTGTCAAAGGAAGCCGAAACTGGCTAACAGAATGAACTTAATCAAGCGTTATAAGAGTCAGAACAAAAAAAAGACGAATCCCTAATCCTTTTCAATCCTTAAACTCTGCCAAAACCTGGGATTTGGCTTGACTTTTCACCTTTGAGTGGAAAGCTTCATAAAAATCTGAAGCTTCTAACTGAAAGAGAAGAGTTAGTGGCTTCTTTCTGTGCAGCACAGCAATTTTGTGTGCAACACTTTGTGAATATAGGCAGAGCACTATAGCTCCCCTTGCTAGCAAAATGCTCGGTCTCCTGGAATTCTAGAGTAGGAATGCCTGTTGCATTTTTTCCCATCCAGTTCCAAGCTGAGAGGAGGTAGATGCAACAAACCTGCTGACCTCCTGTTTTATTCAGAGGTTTGCTAGTACTTGCTTCACTCAGTCGATGATTCTGTTACATTCCAATCCATTGTAAGGGGCGTATATAAGTGCACTGATGTGCCTATCGTCCCCTGTCCAATTGTCTTTCCTTATCTCATATATCATATATATTCTCTCCTTATCTATCTATCTATCTATCTATCTATCTATCTATCTATCTATCTATCTATCTATCTATCTATCTATCAATCAATATAATATAATATAATATAATATAATATAATATATATCATATATATTCTCTCCATATCTCTTATATCATATATATTCTCTTCTTTTTTACTTTCTATCTTTATGTATATTACTTAATGTCTATTCTCTTCCATATGTATTGTATATTGGACAAAGAATAAATAAATAAAATTGTCTTTCAGCTACTCACTCCCTGTTCTACCTGTTGCTTATTTTGCCTTGCAGACAGCCGCAAGTGTAAGAAGGGCTACTTGCACTGTGCCAACAAACGGTGTATTCCCATCAAGGACTGGTGCAACGGTGTGGATGATTGTGGGGACAACTCGGATGAAGTGCCTTGCAACAGTAAGCTTTACGAGGGGAAGCCAATCAGGAAGCATACCCCCTTTCACTTCTTTTCTAAAGCACTATAATAATACTTAACAACTGCTTGCTGAAACAGTTCAGTAACTAATTTAAACTAAATTATTAAGCACGTACAGAAAAAATTGCTACCGGTAGCCAGGCCCAATAAAATGCCTCCTGCGTTAAATCTTTATTTACCCCCCTCTGTCTTTCCAATCTGTGTCAACCTAATCATCTTTGGAACCTATTGCAAGGATAAAAAGATGTGGCATCGGGATGCTGGGAGTAGGGAAAACATGTAAAGTCGGTTCCTTTGTGACTTGTGGACTGCAACTCCCAGAATTTCTGAGCCAACCATGCTAGCTCAGGAATCCTGGGAGTTGAAGTCCACATGTCATAGACGAGCCAACTTTGCCTACCTGTGACCTGGGCATTTTGGAGCATATGGAGGGAAGCGGAATCTTTTTTGTTCCATCAATCAAATTAACCCTAAAGTCATTGAAGCTCCCAATAAATACCAGACACAGAAAGTCTTTTTGTTTTTCCATTTTGTTTTTCCAAGTTTCCCAGTATTTCCCCCATGAGCTTTGCCTTTGTAAGGTTTTCCTCCTTTTCTCTCCTAAATTCTGCAACAGACCTGCTTTGTCTGTCTGCTGTGCCAGCTGCCTCCGAATGCTAAAGCTTATACAGCTTCCTCCTGCAACATCCCCTTCATCCAGTGTTTGAGAACCCTGATGTTTTATAGACCATCCCTAGACTGGGAAATGGCTTAAAAGAGTTTAAAGAGCGGGAAACAGCCCAAAGGTTTGCCAATGCCCTGATCTTCCTCATGGAGAAAGGGGCAGCAAGAGAAAACGAAGGCAGTTGCCAGAATGACCCCTAATGACTGGACTGGCCCATTCTTTCCAGAGACAAGCTGCGCTCCTGCTGAATTCCGTTGCCGGGATGGGACCTGTATTAGCAATTCCAGCCGCTGCAACCAACAGATTGACTGCGAAGATGCTTCTGACGAAATGAACTGCAGTAAGTGTTGCATAGCAGGCAAATAAAATGTTGATAGATGCCTTCCCCCCCCCACTCACCCCACCCTCTTATAATCCAATGTGGGCTCTGCCCAGTCAATTCACTTGCTCGGTACAAGTGGTTTTCAACTTACGGCCACAATTGAGCCCACAACTTCTATTGCTAAGTGGTTAAGTGAGCTTTCTCCCCTTTTTACAACCTTCCTTTCCACAATTGTTACAGTAAGTGAATCCCTGCAGTTGTTAAGTTAATAACACAGTTGTTAAGTGGATCTGGCTTCCGCATTGAGTTTGCTTGTCAGAAGGTCCCAAAGGGGATCACATGAGCTTAGGACAATGCAGCTGAGTCAGGCATCTGAAAAATGGTCGTAAGTAACGTTTTTTCCAGTGCTGTTCTAACTTCAAACTGTACCTGAAGACAGGATATTAAAAAACTGCTGTAGGAATGTTATTGTTATAGATTGAGATGACATTATTCTGGGGCTCCACATTTTTGAACACAACCAGCAATGGCATGATTTGTGCCTTTGATCCATTAGACCTTTTTTCAGAAAGTTTCTCAGAATGTACATAACATTTGGTTTGTTTCTTCTCTTTTGGCAGCTGCCACTGACTGCAGCAGCTTTTTCAGATTGGGTGTGAAAAATGTCAATTTTCAGAAATGTGAGCATACCTCGATGTGTTACGCTCCATCCTGGGTATGTGATGGCAGCAATGACTGCGGCGACTATTCAGATGAGCAGGATTGTCCAGGTGAGCATCTTCCAGTGAAAACCACCCTTCTGACCATCCGAACCCTGAAGGATCTTGAACTAGAGAAGGATCCTTCCTTGGTCACCTTATCTTTCCCACTTCACGATCTTGGGTAGTGATGGTGAAGCTTTTTTGATTCATGTGTGCGTGTGTGTGTCACATGCACGCATGCCCACACCTATAATTCCATGTGCCCCTGCGCATGCATGCATGATCACCCCTACCCGCTCTTAGCACACAATAGCATGGTCATTTTTCACTTTTCCCAGGCTTCTAGGAGCCTGGAGAGAGTGAAAGCAGCCTCTCCCCCCACCAATTAGACCCTCCAGAGGCCAGAAATGGCTTTTTCCCCAACATGAAACGGGCCATTTCTGCCTCTGGAGGGTCTCCAGGGGAATGGGGAAGGCTATTTTTGCCTCCCCAGGCTCCTGGAGTTTGAGAAGAGCAAACAATGCAGCTTTCCCACCACCTATGGAGGCTGGAAACTGCCTGTTTCATGACTCCTGGTGGGCACAGAAACTTCACAAATCAGCCGGCTGGCTTATTTATTGGTTGGTTGGTTGGTTGGTTGGTTGGTTGGTTGGTTGGTTGGTTGGTTGGTTGGTTGGTTGGTTTTGTATGCCGCCCCTCTCCGTGGACTCGTATGGGCACCGGACCTGAACTTGCGTGCCCACCAATATTGGCTTCATGCGCCCCTTGTGGTGCGCATGCCATAGTTCACCATCACGGATCTTGGGGAAGGGAAGGATGATATGAACAACCAGGAAGAACACATACACACACACACAATTTATCTCTCACTTGGTCTGCCCTGTCCATCCCCACCCCAAGGAAGAACTGCCATTTGATTCTACCTGTACACATACCCCACCTATTAAGTCTGTACTCTATATTCCTTTTTTTCTTTTTAAAAAAAGGTTTTACAGCGGGAAAAAGGTTTCTAGTGAGAACAGCCTTACTCTTTAAACTATTCAGACATTGCTATCTTGGAAGACGGAACATAAGTAATTTAAAATTTTTGGAATCAGTAGAGCACACTGTTTTTATTGCTATAGGGCATTTTTAGCGATGTGTTTATTTTATATGGATTTTTGTGCTACATTTTAGATTGCTTGAAAGTTACTCTAGGGACTTTGAATAGAAATGTAGAAGAATGAGTGTGTGGGTGTCGGTCTGTCTTTCTATGTGTGTTTGCTAGTCTGCCTGTAGATTTAATTATACCGGTACCTTTAAAAAAAGTTTGGTTGCTAGAAAAATGTAGAATTCCATTTTCTTTTGCCTGCCCTATCCATCCATTTTATCTGATGACAAAGATATGAAAAGCACCAACGTGAAACCTCTGATCATTGTGTAAATGCTTCTTTCCCTGTTCCCACCAACAAAATGCAATATAATGTATTGTGAATGTGGATTAGTGTTTTTTTAAGAACTAGGATTTTAAGTCTACATTTTATATTTGGATTTCTTATATTTGGACTTCTGTATTTTTGTATTGATTCTTGTTGTGAACCACCCCGAGTCTACGAAGAAGGGCGGCATAGCAGTCCAATTAATTAATCATTTTCCATTCTCCCACCCCATCCCATTGTCTTTCCCAGGCTCAAGAAAATCTAAGTGCCCAGCTAACTACTTCGCCTGCCCAAGTGGGAGATGCATTCCCATGACCTGGACTTGTGATAAAGAGAATGACTGTGAGAATGGAGAGGATGAAACCCACTGCAGTAAGTTACGGTGTTGTTTTTCCTTTCCACAAATGAGTGTATAAAATATATTAATCAGTAAATTTTGGGGAGGGGGGGGACTGAATAATAATTGCAATCTCTCTAATCATTTTAGCCTGAAAAGGTCGGGTTTTTGTTATCAATTTCTTTGCCATGTATTTTGAAAGCCAAACAAACCTTCAGAGTAGTCGGGTTGCCATCAGTGGCTAACCTGAGTAGGATTTGCGCTCCACATGGTGTCTTGTCTGTTGGCATTCTCTGTATAAATGGACCATAATATCCTCCCCTCAGTGGAACCCTTGCATCCTACATCAAACTATAGATCACACATCATGACCAGCTGTAAGCTGAGGGCATATTCCAGTCCAATATCTGATTTTTTTAAAAACATAAACGATGCTGCACTTCAATGGTTAGCTAGCCTAGACGTTGGTATTTGAACATAGATCTTTTTGACATTTATATTCCATTGGCTTCTATCAATCTGGATGAAATATACATAAATACTACAAAACAAACAGAAACAAAAAACAAAAACAAAACACGACCTAAACAAACATATAGATATTTGGCGTTTGGCGGGACCCATGGGAAGAGCCTTCTCTGTGGCGGCCCCGACCCTTTGGAACCAACTCCCCCCAGATATCAGAGTTGCCCCCACCCTCCTTGCCTTTCGTAAGCTCCTTAAAACCCACCTCTGTCGTCAGGCATGGGGGAATTGAGACTTTCCCTCACCCTAGGTTTATAAAATTTATGCATGGTATGTTAGTATGTATGATTGGTTTCTAAATTGGGGTTTTAAATTAACTTAAATATTAGATTTGTTTACATTGTATTATTATTGCTGTGAGCCGCCCCGAGTCTGTGGAGAGGGACGCATACAAATCTGATTAATAAATAATAAATAAATAAATAAATATTGTCTTTCATAGATACAATTATACATCAAGTCAAACACTCAACGATTTACACATTTGCCAACCTACCCATTGACATTATTGCTATAGTTTTTTTTTTATTTTATTTTATCAGCCTACTAGCTTTACATTGCTATGTTATATATTGTTACCTAAATCTTAATCTTTATTAATTTCAATCATATTACCTAAATCATAAATTATCCAAAATTAATTGCCAAACAACAATTCTGTGTTGTATCTCTAGTAAACGAAAGGAATAACAAGATTGCTTACATTTTTTCCCTTGTATACTTTCAGATTGTGAGAGATTTGGCTATGTTATAATAATTAGGCTTTAAAAAAATATTTTTTTGATCAACCCAATCATACCATACCATTTTCATGGGACTTCTTTGTGAGAAACTTTGGTATTGTTTGGAAGTGGTTATAACAATACCTGATTTGTTTTGCCAGATAAGTTCTGCTTCCCAGTGAAGTTTGAATGCAATAATCATCGGTGCATCTCTAAACAGTGGGTGTGCGATGGTGCAGATGACTGTGGTGATGGCTCTGATGAAGACCACCGTTGCCGTAAGTTTTGGTCATGATTTGAAAAGGAGGAGGAGGAGGAGGCAAGCTGGTAAAATCGTTAGACCTTAACAAAGTACAGGTTGAAATACAAAAAGGAAAATGTGGATGCATCAAAGGGAGTTGTGTAGGATTGGATGGAAATCTAGTCTCTTGAGTGATAGATGCTAAGAACAAGGTGTTTGTGACATCATGAAAGGAATCAAGTGTTTGATGAGGTGGATAATCAGTTAATATCTGAGAGATCCTCTTAATATGACAGGATTGAAGGTCCGTAGTGGCAAAGTGGTTAGAAATTCTCATCACAATCAAAACCACACAGGTTGATTTTTAAACTAGTAAATGGCAGGGATGGGCATCATATCCTACCCATAATTTCATTTTGGACACATTGTATTCCCCTTTAACCACTTTTATTCAAGATCGATGAACATTTCTTGCCTTTTTTGAGGTTGAAATCATGAGGGAACTGTAGCCCAAGGTATAACATTGATTTAACATTTTTTAAAGAAAGAAAAATATAAACAAAGAAAAGAAAACCTAAATCTAAAAACCCATGACTATGGTTGTCATAGAAATCTGCCCACTTGAATAATTCCCCCACCCACTATAATAACCATAGCATTTAGATTCGTATATCATCCCATAGCACTTTACAGCACCCTCTGGGGCAATTTACAATATCAGCCTATTGTCCCCCAAAATCTGGGACCTCATTTTTATTATCTTGGAAGGATGGAAGGCTGAGTCAATGTTGAGCCAAGTCTGAACCAAGCTCCAGGCTATGTGCAGAGTTAGCCCGCAATATTACATTTTGTAACAAATCAAAAGGGGGAAAAAAGAAAGTAATGAGTCTGCGGAGAGGGGCGGCATACAAATCTGATTAATAAATAAATAAATAAATAAATATTGAAAGTTGGATTAAACATTTTTTAGTCCAAGTTACTTATATATTATCCCAAAGAGTGCAATTCAGTGCAAGATTGAAATAATGATTCATTCAGAGTATGTTTTCTGGAAAAAATATTTCTGGTGACGTTTCTGGTATTTAAGATGTCTTCCCAACAGAAATTGACAAAATACAATACTCTAGATCAGCTTCAACCCATCCATTGTTTTGAATGAGCATAAAAGTTAGCAAACCATACATACCCTTTATTAATTCCCACGTGGACCACTATGGTTTTTATTTTTCAGTTGTCCAGTTAGCTGGACAGGCTGCCATATAATGCCATAGCCAGTGTTCCCTTTAATTTTTTTTTTGGGGGGGGGGGGGGCGGAAAAGTATAGTGTCTGAGCGGCAGTCCCTTTGGGACTGGGCGGCACAGAAATAATAAATAAATAAATAAATAAATAAATAAACCAGCCTGTTTTGCCTCAGAGAATGTCAAAATAAAATACTATACTGTGTGTCTATAACAGTGAGCTCATAATAGGGCAACTCTATCAATATCAAAATGCCACTTAAATAGTTGAGCTAGTTTCAAACTAGATTTTGATTTTCTTTCTCTCTTACTCCCATTCTTTTTCTTTCTCTTTTCCTTCCTCTCTTTTTTCTATCTGTTTCTCTCTCTTCCTCTCTCTCTCCTTCCCTCTCACTCTTTCCCTCTCGGCTTCTGGGCAGATTTGGAAAACTCTGAGTTGATGATGATTTTTAAGTGAGCGATTGCTCACTGCTCAGCTTAGAGGGAACTATGGCCATAGCTAGAGAGTTGCATTGGTTACCTTTCTGTTTCTGAAATGCCCTTCAGGGTCCTGCTTTAGTAAAGCCTCATGGCTCAGGGTTAGCTGTCTCTGAGAGTCCGTAGTTTGTTTTAGATTTGGCTTGCTCCAGCCCAAAGCACATGTCTGCTGAATCTGTCTATTTACAGTGACCTGTGATAAGAACTTCCCCTCTTCTGTAATAGCTTTCTTTCTTTCTTCTCCTCCCCCCACCCCACTACCAGCAAAGGTAGCTTCTATTGTCATGGCATTCTAGAAGCTTGATGCCTCTTTAGAACAGGGGTCCCCAACCTTGGCAACTTTAAGACTTGTGCAATTCAACTCCCAGAGTTCTGGGAGTTGAAGTCCACAAGTCTTAAAGTTGCCAAGGTTGGAGACCCCTGCATTAGAAAGCTCAACTCTGTAGAGCTCCTGAAGCCTGGATTATTATAACTACTTCTTTGATTAATTGTTACACTTTCATTGTTTATTTATTTTTTATTGTATTTTATTGTTGCATTGGCTTCATCTGATGCCTAGGCTTCATCTCCTATACACTGCTTAAGTCAGTTGATTGAGGTAGTCTTTAAGAATTTTTTTTAAAAAATTGCTCCTGATTTAAATAATTTTTGATGCCCTGAAAGTAAAACAAAACAAAACCCAACAGCATGTTGTTTGTAAAAGAGAAAGAAAAGAAAAGCCAAATTATTCGTTAATTCCAGCAGCAGTTGAAGAAAAGTGGTGGATGTGTGAAATGCACCTGTAATGTGAAAAAAGGTGGGAAGGTGTTCTGTCGGGCTCTCTGGTAGATTCCTCCCAAAAATGCACAGATACAATTTCAGACACACACACGTTTGAAAATTCAAAACAATGTTCTTTATAATGAAAATTCACTTAAACCAAGTCCTCTTTTTGTATAGTAAAGAGCACTGGTCTCCAAACAATCTGGTAATTTGTACAAGTCCCTTATCAGTCCTGTGATACTTAGCTTGCAGCTGTGAGGCAATTCATAGGCTTTCTTCTTTCACAAAGTGAAACACACTTTGCCCTGGTTTAGTTTCAAAGCGGGGACAAATCAACACACAAAAGGTCAAAGTCAGTAAAGCAGTCATGAAACACAACGATCAGATAATCCTCCACAATGGCCAAACCCACAGACTGCTATTTATAGCAGCCTCACTAATTACCACAGCCCCACCCAACCACAGGTGGCCTCATTTTCTTTGATAATAATCTCTCAGGTGTTGTTGCCTATGCATCACTCTCCGCATGCGTGGCTGTATCTTTAACTCTTGTTCTGAATCCAAGGAGGAGCTAGATAATTGCTCTCCTGAGCTGTCTGCCACACTCTCCTCCTCCCTGTCACTCAAGTCTTCTTGGTCAGAGGAGCCTTCATTATCAGATTCCACCGGGGGCAAAACAGGCCTGCAGCATGTGGATGTCTCCTCCACATCCACAGTCCTTGGGGCAGGAGCTGGGCCAGAGCTAACCACAACAGAAGGTGATAAGAAAAACTACAGATTCCTGACTTTTGGTTTTCTCAGGCTCAGTACCTGTTTTTTGCTTCTTTAGATCACACGACCTGTGCTGCAGGAACCTTCCAGTGCCCAAACACCTATCTGTGTGTCCCACATCGCTGGCTATGCGACGGAGATAGAGATTGTCCTGATGGAGCTGATGAAACCATTGCTGCTGGATGTTGTGAGTTACTGCTTCTTCTTAACGTTCTGTATTTGATTACAGTCCCCTGCTGGATGTTTGATGAGCTCTTGCTGTTATTCATTACCTTAAGAGGCAAGCAGAGCTTCTGTTGCTTTTCATCTTTGTAAACAAGACTTTGCCTATATATTTTGGTATACAGTTCCAACTGTGTCTAGTAATAGGACTTAGTAGTAAAGGATGTCTGTTATAGAGGGCGGGAAATAAAAATGGCAATTACTAAATCCCTCCTTATGAGACATCAGCCAAATCTGGGTACCTTATCCATGTCCAACGATTTGGATCAGAAGCTTTTCTGAAGTTCTATTTGTGAAAAGGGCTGGTTTTCCTATCGTGATTTGGGAAAGTTCATAACAACGTACTGAGTATAAAATCAGTTTGACTTTATCAGTTTTGTACATTTCACATAGCCATCACCAGATAAAACGGGGCTTAATGTGTTGAGCTAATTCGATGCCCTATATCTATAATCTGTCATAGGAAGCAAAGAGGAAATGATGCAGTTTAAGATCTGCAACTGATAGTATTTTCAGATGCATAAATCTCAATCTTGCTTTGATCATAATCTTAATAATCACCTGTAGTGCCAGCATTTTGGTGCATCTTATTTTGTTTCAGTAATTTCATTTGTACCATGCATGAGCTCTGTAATTTGCAACACCCCAGAGAGAGTGAAATTGAAATGTTCTTCTTTCTTCAGAAGGGGCAGACATTTACCATTGCCTCTGGGGGCTGCAGTGGGTAAATTATCCCCAAAAGTCAGGGGAACAATTTTCATCATTTCTTTCTAGGAGATGAAATGCTTTCTGGAAGGAAAAAGGTTGCAGGATCCAATCTGGGGTTAATCACTGGGACCAGAGGTTTTGGATTCATGCTGGAGCCCATCTTCAGGGAACTTTTGTCTAACAAAATGAGTGCTGTTTTCTGTGCGGTGTTTATAATGCCTGTTGTAAGTGGCTTTTTAGATGTTGATTGGGGTATGTTGATGGCTGGCTTTTAAGCCATTTTGTGCTGCCCAGCCCTCACCTTCTAAGTACTTGATAGGCTGGTGAAAAGGGGTGCTGATTACAATCCACCCAGCGGTGAAATCTACTTACCGTATTTTTCAGAGTATAAGACACACTGGTGTATAAGACAGACCTTAGTTTTGGGGGAGGAAAATAGGGCAAAAAACCGTCTGGTCAGCTTCAGCACATTATTTTATCCCCTGGTTAGGGCTTTAAAAAAAACACCTTCTTTGAAGGGAGTAACAATGAAAAAAGCCTGTAAGCGGGTAAGATTTGGGAAGATCATTAGAGCCTGTTTAGGGCTGGGAGAAAAAAGCTTCAAAAAAGCTACATTTGGAGTATAAGACACATCCAAATTTTCAGCCTCTTTTAGGGGGAGAGACGTGCTTCTTATACCTCTCTTATTGGTATGGAAGTGCATGCTTTGCGTGCATTTATTTATTTTATTAATTAGATTTGTATGCTTTTTCTGCTCTGCTCTGCTCGAACGCCTGCTTTTTTACTTTCTGTACATGCACAGAGGGCTTTGCACATGGGCAGAGTGTTAAAAAAAGAAAATGGCAGCATCCAGGTGGGTAGGCAGAGTCTCGCACTGCTGCCACTACCGGTTCTTTGAACCGCTGCTGGCCGCCACTATCAATACACCTGAACCGGTAGCATTTCGCCCCTGCACCAGCCTATTAAGTACTTAGAAGTTGATGGCTGAGCAGCACAAGCAAATGGCAGCTAATAACTTAAAAGCCAGCCATCAACACAGCCCACCCCAATCAATATATAAAAAGCCACATAAATATCACACACTGAACAGCATATACTCTGCTAGAGAGAAGTTCCCTGAAGATGGGCTTTAGCACGAGTCCAAAAGTTTGGAAGAAAAACCCTCTGGTCCTGGTGATTGACCCAGATTGGTTTTCTGCAACATTATTCCGGGATACATATATTTGCCTTCATTCATAAAACAGTTGCATCCTTGGCTTTCTTTTCTGTGACAGTGATGAAGAACAGTGCAAAGAGGTAATATGAATTTGATCATAGGGTTTTTTTATTAAAATGTACACATGTCATGTGTTTCCAATTAATAAAAACTGATTGTGGCACAGTGAAAAGAACTGAACGACACGGAGGGAAGTGGCATAACTGATTTCAGATACAACCTGTCATTTCAGTATACAACAACACTTGTGACGAACGAGAGTTTATGTGCAACAACCGGCAGTGCATCCCAAAACATTTTGTGTGTGATCATGATGATGACTGTGGTGATGGTTCTGATGAATCCCCAGATTGTGGTAAGTGCCAACCTAGAATTAGTGCTTAACCATTAGAGTAGCCACGGTAGCCCAATTTTGTTAAATCAGACTTCTGCCAAATCAAATTGGGTTATCTGAGGGTGAGTTAAATCAACTTGAAAGCAAAATAATTAAATTTTAATTTAATGGAGCTTAAAGAACAAGAAGACTCAAAGTATTATGAAATACGGAAAGAATTTTACGAATGGATTGAAAAAAGGGAGAAAAAAGGAAGCTGTATTAAAGACTTGTGAATAAGTTTAAAAGGGTTTAAAAATATTAGATTTATTTAACAATTTTGTAATAATTGACTATATTTGTAAGCAGATAGGAAAAGAGGATTGAAGAACATAAGGTATTTGAAAACTGGTTATACTTATGTCGGAATAGTATCCACTGGTAGTATTCACCATATGATAAACTGATAAGTTTAAGCTGTCAACGAGACAGCAGGGGTAGGGTGCGTTATGTACAGTCTGTTTTTGTTGTGTCTATGGCTTTCTCTTTCTTTTTTTTAGAAAAAAATTATTGAGTGTACAGTGGTCCCTCGAGTTTCGCGATCTCGATCTTCGCGAAACGCTATATCGCGAGTTTTCAACCCGGAAGTAAACTCCACCATCTGCGCATGCGTGCCCTTCCACGCATGCGTAGATGGTGGAGTTTCCCCGCCGGGCAGAGGCTTCCCTGGGTCTTCCCCCTCTTGCCCCGGTAAGGCGCGAGCAACGGCGTGGGCGGGTGGGCGGCACACGCGCGGGGAAACCCCAGGGCCGCTTCTCAGCTGAGAAGCGGCCCCAGCAACAGCGTGGGGGGGCGGGCGGCACGCGCGCGCGCGGGGAAACCCCAGGGCCGCTTCTCAGCTGAGAAGCGGCCCCAGCAACAGCGTGGGGGGGGCGGGCGGCACGCGCGCGCGCCGGGAAACCCCAGGGCTGCTTCTCAGCTGAGAAGCGGCCCCAGCAACAGCGTGGGGGGGCGGGCGGCACGCCGCGCGCGCCGGGAAACCCCAGGGCTGCTTCTCAGCTGAGAAGCGGCCCCAGCAACAGCGTGGGGGGGCGGGCGGCACGCGCGCGCGAGGGGAAACCCCAGGGCTGCTTCTCAGCTGAGAAGCGGCCCCAGCAACAGCGTGGGGGGGCGGGCGGCACGCGCGCGCGAGGGGAAACCCCAGGGCTGCTTCTCAGCTGAGAAGCGGCCCCAGCAACAGCGTGGGGGGGCGGGCGGCACGCGCGCGCGAGGGGAAACCCCAGGGCTGCTTCTCAGCTGAGAAGCGGCCCCAGCAACAGCGTGGGGGGGCGGGCGGCACGCGCAGCGCGCGGGGAAACCCCAGGGCTGCTTCTCAGCTGAGAAGCGGCCCCAGCAACAGCGTGGGGGGGGCGGGCGGCACGCGCGCGCGAGGGGAAACCCCAGGGCTGCTTCTCAGCTGAGAAGCGGCCCCAGCAACAGCGTGGGGGGGGCGGGCGGCACGCGCGCGCGCCGGGAAACCCCAGGGCTGCTTCTCAGCTGAGAAGCGGCCCCAGCAACAGCGTGGGGGGGCGGGCGGCACGCGCGCGCGCCGGGAAACCCCAGGGCTGCTTCTCAGCTGAGAAGCGGCCCCAGCAACAGCGTGGGGGGGCGGGCGGCACGCGCGCGCGAGGGGGAAACCCCAGGGCTGCTTCTCAGCTGAGAAGCGGCCCCAGCAACAGCGTGGGGGGGGCGGGCGGCACGCGCGCGCGAGGGGAAACCCCAGGGCTGCTTCTCAGCTGAGAAGCGGCCCCAGCAACAGCGTGGGGGGGGCGGGGCGGCACGCGCGCGCGCGAGGGGAAACCCCAGGGCTGCTTCTCAGCTGAGAAGCGGCCCCAGCAACAGCGTGGGGGGGGCGGGGCGGCACGCGCGCGCGCGGGGAAACCCCAGGGCTGCTTCTCAGCTGAGAAGCGGCCCCAGCAACAGCGTGGGGGGGCGGGCGGCACGCTCGCGCGCGAGGGGAAACCCCAGGGCTGCTTCTCAGCTGAGAAGCGGCCCCAGCAACAGCGTGGGGGGGGCGGGCGGCACGCGCGCGCGCGAGGGGAAACCCCAGGGCTGCTTCTCAGCTGAGAAGCGGCCCCAGCAACAGCGTGGGGGGGGCGGGCGGCACGCGCGCGCGCGAGGGGAAACCCCAGGGCTGCTTCTCAGCTGAGAAGCGGCCCCAGCAACAGCGTGGGGGGGCGGGCGGCACGCGCGCGCGCGGGGGAAAACCCCAGGGCTGCTTCTCAGCTGAGAAGCGGCCCCAGCAACAGCGTGGGGGGGGCGGGCGGCACGCGCGCGCGCGGGGAAACCCCAGGGCTGCTTCTCAGCTGAGAAGCGGCCCCAGCAACAGCGCGGGGGGGGGGGGGGCGGGCGGCACGCGCGCGGACAAGCAGCAGCAGCGAGGCGGCGGGGAAACCCAATCTTCGGCTCCTCGCTGCTGCGGTGGAAATAAAAACACCATCTGCGCATGCGCAGATGGTGTTTTTACTTCCGCACCGCTACTTCGCGACAAATCGATCATCGCGAGGGGTCCTGGAACGGAACCCTCGCGATGATCGAGGGACCACTGTATACATATTAAAAACACAGAGAAGAAGACATTGTATATTTCAGCTTGTAGTTACATTTGTAGCATGTCTGTCTTAGGACAATACAACACATATCCCTAACCCTCCCCACTCCCAAACTGTATCTTCGACAGTTTATATTTTTTGTAATTCCACGGTCTATAGCAACAACATATTTATCAATGTAACATTTTTATGCTTGCCTGATGATGATGTAAAGATCAAGTAAATGTCCTTTTAAATGTATATATTTGAAATAAAAAAATTATTTTTAAAATAGAAAAAAAATAATTTATTATTTAATGTTAGTATTTTTTAAGGCGCTTTAAGGAAAATGTGCATATTTGTAAACAATTCGCTGGCTTTTTTGATAGCTTGATTTGAAGAAGTTAGATTGCAATTAAACTTTCACCATGTATGAAAGACATTCCCCAATTGTTCCCTGAGAGCCAATTTGCTATAGTGGTTCTCATTCGAGCAAGCTGTTTTGGGGCTGCAGAAACAGGTCCATACTGTTATTTGGTATAGCACAGCCTCTTTCACTTTGCCTTGCAAGTCAGGTCATTTGTCAATGTATTTTAATGTTCAAAAGAGAAACTTCACATGAAGATGAACAAAGGAGGCTAGGTGCTAAATATACAGAATGCCCCCCTCCCCAATCAATTCACAGCTATCAGTTTTGTGAATTTTCTTCCAAGGCTTTGAAAGAAAAGGGGCACTTGGTGAAGCTTAACCATTCTTTTAATAATCCTGGATCTAGATTTGATAGTTTTCAATTCTTTTAGCTCAGTTTTTTTTACACTTGGCAATTTTAAGATGTGTGGACTGTTGCAGCTAATGCCTGGACAGTTTGGTTGTTGAAAAGGACTTGTGTAAATGAGAATAATTGTATAAACGTGTGAGAGAACAAATAGACATTATAATCAATAAACTTTTACTGCCACTTTGAATTCATTGGATCTTTATATATTCTATCATAACTTGCAATGCCTCTATTTTTGGTTGAAATTGATTTGTATGTGCTCCTAATAATTTCCCAGTTGTTATGACTGAGTGTTGGGCTACAGTCCAAAGACGGGCTACAAGAATGGTGGAAGGTCTTAAGCATAAAACGTATCAGGAAAGACTTAATGAACTCAATCTGTATAGTCTGGAGGACAGAAGGAAAAGGGGGGGACATGATCGAAACATTTAAATATATTAAAGGGTTAAATAAGGTCCAGGAGGGAAGTGTTTTTAATAGGAAAGTGAACACAAGAACAAGGGGACACAATCTGAAGTTAGTTGGGGGAAAGATCAAAAGCAACATGAGAAAATATTATTTTACTGAAAGAGTAGTAGATCCTTGGAACAAACTTCCAGCAGACGTGGTAGATAAATCCGCAGTAACTGAATTTAAACATGCCTGGGATAAACATATATCCATCCTAAGATAAAATACAGAAAATAGTATAAGGGCAGACTAGATGGACCAGGAGGTCTTTTTCTGCCGTCAGACTTCTATGTTTCTATGTTTTATATGCATGTTCCAGGCTAAGGGACTGAGAGATCTGCATGTGCAGAAGTGATTGACTATAAGCCTAACCTGGATGTGTGTGTAACACAGATGTCTGATATTGAATCGGTTTAATATATTTATGAATAAGTGATAGAGCCTTCTCTGTGGCGGCCCCGCCCCTCTGGAATGAACTCCCTCTGGAGATATGTACCACCCTCTTCCTGGTCTTTCATAAAGCTTTGAAGACCTACCTCTGCCGGTGGGCACGGGGGCCATGAGCGACAAGAATGTCTCTGGCCGATGTTGTGAATGATTGAATTGGATGAATGTGGATGACTGTACATGGGATTTTTAGAATTGTTATTAATTTTGTATAATTCTTTAAAAAAATAATTAGATTTCTTCACATATTTTGCCTGCTTTTACAATGTTGTGCGCTGCCCTGAGTCGCTTCAAAAAGGACGGCATAGAAGTCAAACAAATGGATGGATGGATGCATAGATAGAAAGATGGATGGATAGATAGGTAGAGAGAGAGATAGAGAGATAGAGAGATAGAAAGATGGATAGATAGATAGATAGATAGATAGATAGATAGATAGATAGATAGATAGATAGATATAGATTAGATAGATAGATATAGATATAGATAGATAGATAGATAGATAGATAGATAGATAGATAGATAGATAGATAGATAGATAGATAGATAGAGATAGAGATAAATAGAGAGAGAGAGAGATGGATAGATAGATAGATAGATAGATAGATAGATAGATAGATAGATAGATAGATAGATAGAGATATATTAGATAGATAGATAGATAGATAGATAGATAGATAGATAGATAGATAGATAGATAGATAGATAGATAGATAAGGCTGCTGTAAAGGTGTGTTGGTCAGAGCCATAATTTTGTGCATACTTTGATATGCAGACAATGCCATGTTACCTGCTGAAAACTCAGAATGTTTTTTCAGTAAATGTTATATAAATTGCATGGTGGAGTGAAGGGTGAAAGCCTGAAAATTGATCTATCAAGGATCAAAGTAGTTGTGCTTGACAAGAAAAATGGAGTGAAAAATTGCAGGTTAGACATAAATGGTGAAAACCCAGAGCAAGCTGATGAATTTGTGTACATCAGTAGAATATTAATTGAAGGTGGGGAAAGGGAGACGTTTCCAATACGTGAAAATGCTGGTAAGGGGTAGCATCCAGTATGTTTCTCAAAGGAAGTGAAAATGGTCATGGATGACCATATCCACTTTGTCACTTAGAAGTGAGGTTTAGGGCTGTCAGGAGAAACATAAAAATAAGTTGGATGCAGCTGGTGTGTATATAATGTGTATATCATAAAATACCAGAAGTGTATATCATAAAGTAGAAGAGAGGCCTGGAATATGTAAGTGCTGAATGAATATAGACTGAATACAAAATTGAATAATCCGTATGGAAGAATTATGTTTAGATGGTTTGGTTATGCGGAGAGTATAAATGGGGATCAAATTTCAGAAATGTAAAAGAAAAGTGAGTGATTGAAGGGAAGAAAGTTGTGGATGGGCAGAGCTGATGAAAAACTCAGCAAGAGAGAGGTGGGAATGTTAAAGAATGAAAATCGATGAATTGATGTTAGGGAAGCAATTTACAAGGATACAACAATATGAAGGAGTACAGTATATAATGTTTGTTAGATTGGTTAGCTTTCTATTTTTATCTCTTTATTGCCTCGCTACATGTTGCATAATATTATTTACAATAAAGCAAACAGGGTATTCTTCAAATGTATGTTGATCCTGTTACGTGATAAAAAGAGACATTGTTGTATCATGGTTTGATTTCTTATTCCCTCTGCTTTCTCCAGAATACCCCACTTGTAGTGCCAACGAGTTCCGTTGTGCTAATGGCCGGTGTTTGAGCAACAAACTCTGGGAGTGTGATGGCGAGTTTGACTGTCATGACCAATCTGATGAAGCCCCCAAGAATCCAAGATGTTCTAGCCCTGGTAAGTGTCCAGTGGGTTGGGGTAGTGACATTTTGTTGGTTTATAGCAAGTCCGTGATCAGAAAGAGTGAGAACAAAATGAAGCACTCTGTTAATTGCTCCGTACCTAGTTAATTAGTAATCTAGCAGCCGGATTCTGTACACTTTTGAGAAACATTGGGAATCTTCAATTAATCTGGAGCAAGGCTGTCAAACTCCCGGCGTCGCTTTGTCGTCACGTGATGGATCGCGACTTTTTCTCCCTTTGCTAAACCAGGGATGGTGGTGACCAGTGTTTGATTGACAGCCTTGAGTTAGAGGGAGGAGTCAGATTGTTACCTAGTCTGGGAGTGATCACATCGTCCTAGAGATGTCCTATCTTGATTGCTAGCCTTGTTCCGTGAATACAGATGAATGTCATACACAGTTTTTAAAGCTAAAAAAGTTATCTTTAATTCATAAAGCTGTAAATAAATACATTCTCCACACTGAAGATGATTTTTGTAGCCATTTGGTTACATAATTGGAGCAGAATTGTGCAAAATAACTACTTGCACTCTTTGAGTGAACAAATTGGGGTTCAATCTAAGGTTTAATTATTAATGATAATATATTGTTTTGATACTGAGGTCTTTTTAGAATTAAGTACTTTTTATTAAATTGGGTTTAATATTATGGATAGTGATATACAGTACTTGAAACTTTGGATGGGGGAGATCATGCTTTGTGATGAAGCCTTTTGGGTGTCATGTTTACAAAAGGTTGTTTAAATATACAACTATGCCTGGAAATGGGTTGATTCACATGCAGAGACGTTTGTGCTCATTAGCTCTTATGGGATGGCTTTGAAGCTGTAAATATGGAAACCTACTTGGTGTAGGTGAGGAAAACCCACTGCTTTGAGACCAGTCCGAATGATTTCTCACTGTCGTTTCAGAGAGCAAGTGCAATGATACCTTTTATCTCTGCCACAATGAGCAGTGCATCTCCAACAATTTGCTTTGTGACAACAACGATGACTGTGGTGATGGCTCTGATGAGCTGAACTGTTTCATCAATGAGTGCTTGAACAAGAAGCAGACTGGCTGCTCCCAGGAATGCGAGGACCTCAAAATCGGCTACAAGGTTGGGCTGTAGTTTCTTTTTCTTTGTTTTGGGGAAGAGGGTGTGTCAAAACCAGCCCTCCTGTCAGTCAGTTAGAAATGGTAGATTTTGACGTACTGTTGGCGCCAGAAACTTTATTGTTAGGTTTTCCCACCATGAAGTTATAAGTTTAATAGGCAGAAGAGATGAGACGTTTAAGAAGACACGTTATTGGCCATCCTTGTTGAATCTATTTTGATATGCCATAAATCCTTCAGTATTTTATGTGAAATAAATAAAATATTTCTACATATAGAAATACAGATTTCACAGCTCAGGCATCTGCACCTAGATTGAATGTAACTGGGCATTCACTAGAAATCTATGAGCATTCAGCTCAAGAATCCAAATGAAACTCCAGATTCATTCCAGTTCTGAAAATCTTACTGCTTATTGAATACAGTAGTACCTCTAGATATGAGCTGCTCCACATGCGAGTATTCCAAGTTACGAGCCGAGACGCGAGCAAAATTTCTGTTCAACACTCGAGCTCAAATTCGGGATACGAGCCAAGCTTCCACTAGGTGGCACAAGAATTCCATGTTTCCAGTTATCTCGGTTTGTCTAAAGGCATTCGTTCGAGATGCAAGTTGATCGACATACGAGCTCTGGTCTGGAACGAATTAGACTCGTATGTCGAGGTACCACTGTACACTGCATGGTAACGTTGAAGCAACACTAACTCTGAGATTCCCAGACACCAGTTCACGGACTTAAACAATACTTTCCCCAGGCAAACCCCTAGTCCATGTAAACAAGTTCACTTTGTTATGGGAACAGTCTGCGTCAATTCCACACCTGGTATAATGTCCTTGGAAAGGTTTCAGGCTCTCATGGTCTTCAGTGGAATTGTTGAGGTTTCGTTTCTACATCTAACCCATTGTAAAGCAATGCCTCCCTGCACCCCAGAGGAGAAATGCTACTGGTTTGGCCAGATTGGGGTGTACCGGTAGCGGTGGCCAACGATGGTTTGGAGAAATGGTAGCGGCAGCAGCATGATGCCCCACCCACCCACCCAGACGTCACCATTTTCTTTTTTTTAACCCTCTGCACATGCACAGAGTGTTCTGTGCATGTGTAGAGGGTGAAAAGGCTTGTGTGACAGCAGAGCATGGGTCAAAAAGCACACACATGAGTGCATGCACTTCCAAACCAGTAGGTAGATTTCACTGTTGCTCCCCCCCGCAGCTTTTACTCTAATGACAAGTTGAAAAAAAAGAGGCATGTAGCTACCAAAGTTTCATATGAGGGTCGCCCAGAAAGTGATGCACCACAATTATTTATTGAACACAATGAAACTTACAAGAAGGATGTTTCTTCTACACTCCCTATTTTTCCATGTAATATCGTCCTGTTCTATGACCTTCCTCCTCCTGAGATACAAGGGCGTGTATGCCCTGTCGGTATCACTCCTTGTTCTGGTCACGAAGCCATTTCTGCACTGTGCGAATCACCTCTAATGGCCTCACCCTCTGTGCTCAGCGACTAATCGTACTTCTGTCGACTACAGATTCTCCATAAACTGTACACAAACATTTGTGAATGTTCCCAACAGTTTCTTTCTCCGCAGTGAGAAATTCAATGATGACATGCTGCTTGTAACGTACATCACTTACAGCCATTTCGAAACACTGTTGCAGCTATGCTATCTGTCTGAAGAAACGCAAAATTTACATATGCTCTCCTGGCAATTCAAATAACGTATATCTAAAGTTTCGCATTCGTACCATTACTGTAGGCTGAGAAAAGGGGTCGATTTCTGGGCAACCCTTGTAGTTGACAAGACCCTTGTGCAACATTTCCTTCACTGCATCAGAATTTCAGAGGGGGGAAAATTACTCTTGCAGTTGACTAGTTGGGAATGATTGATCCTGGTTGAGAACTAGCAAGAATTCCATATGCATCTTCTGCCTGCCCATAGCCTATGCGTCATCCTGCCAGTTGAGCTTGTTGTAAGACAAAGTCAGGGAGAAAAAAATATTTTTCTTCAGTGAGCAAGAGAGAGATTGTGTTGCCTAGCCCACTCCCCACCCCCCCTTATAAACATGTAATGACTTTCTGCTGCCCCTGCAGTGCAGATGCCGCCCTGGGTTCCAGCTGAAGTATGATGGCAAGACTTGCATTGACATTGACGAGTGCACGACCACCTACCCCTGCAGCCAGATTTGCATCAACACCCATGGAAGTTTCAAGTGCATGTGTGCAGATGGCTACATTCTGAAGCCTGATGATCCAACCAGCTGCAAAGCCGTCACAGGTAATACCGACTCTTATGAGCTGCAGGGGGTTCCTCACATTTGGAGGTGTGAGTCACAGATTGAGGGTTTTGCAAAATCTTTTTCGATGGGCCGAGTCTTGAATAAGATACAACGAATTGAAAGAGTGTCTCTTAGGTCAGCGGTCACCAACTGGGGGTCTGTGGACCGATGGTGGTCCGTGAGAAAATGTTGGTGGTCCACAGAAAAACTATTTGCATTTAGTTTATATTGCACTAGATCAGGAGTCTTCAAACTACGGCCCCTGGACTGGATATGTGAAATGAATGTTTGTGTTGCTGCAGAGAATCTCCCCCTTTGGGGTCTTCTTGTGTGGATTGGAGGGGGGGGGATTTTGATTTGGGGTCTGCTTCAGCCTTTTGTTGTGGGGGTTTGGGGTGAAGGCTGGGGGGAAGTGTTGCTGGTGATGAAGAGCCAGAAGGCCTTGTTCCAATGGGACTGTATCATGGCCTGGAACTGGCTGACCATCTCAGCCCATTGAGCCTCCAGACACCAGTACCTGGCCTTGCACTTTCACGGGTCTTCCCTCTGTTTGGAAAGCCTATGCTCGTAGTCCTCAGTGTGGTGCTTCTGCTTAGCCACCTTCTCGGGCAGATCCAATTTGAACTGAGCCAGCTGTTTTGCCAACTCTTTCTCATGGTGGCTTCTTAGCTTCAAAAACTGCTTCCTGTTGGGCCCCTAAGGAGCTCAAGCAGGCGGGCAAGGAGTGACTAGGAAGGGAGGGTGAGTAGAGAGGTTGGTGAGGCGCCCCTTGACATGAGTGGCCCACCCAATCACATGACCACCTAGCCACACCCCACTCAATCGGTCATTAGTCGAATCATATTAGTGGTCTGTGGGATTTTAAATGATGAATTTAGTGGTCCTTGAGGTTCAAAAGATTGGTGGTTCTTATCTTAGGTAGTTTCTGACTTCATTGGAATTAATCCTATGCTTCAGCCATAGTTGAAGTATTTGGGGCTTGGGATAGTTCTGAAATAATCCAAAGAGTCTTCAAAGTTACAGTGTCACTAAACAAATGACTTATGACCAGTTTTCACACTTACAACCATTATAACATCCCCCAATAGTCATATGATCAAAATTAAGATGCTTCTCAACTGACTCATATTGTATAGGATGGTTGCACTGCCAGGGGAATCCCCTTTGATCCCCTTTTGTCATCCGGTGACAAGCAAAGTTAATGGTGAAGCCAGATTTATTTAACAGACATGTTATTAACTGAACAACTTCAATGATTCCCTTGACAAATGTGGCAAGGAAGGGGGGCAAAACACACTTTTAACATATGTCTCATTTAGCAACGTAAATGTGGGGCTCAGTTGTGGTCATAATTCAAGGATTACCTGTACTTCAGGCAGAACAACGTATGTCAAATTTGGAATTACTGTTTCTGTTTCAAAAGATTTCCAATGAAAAAACTGGTGAATGCCAATGTTGTATTTATATATGTAGCATGGGCCTTCCCTAGTGCTGTGTTTATCTGAGAAGCCATCTGGGTCTAATACTCAAGTCCCATCACCTGCTGAGTTAGTAGCTTCATAATTCCTGCTGTCACTCAGTACTTTTCAGAAGACACCTCACCTGATATTCTTCCTTTCTTTGTATCAAAAGTTGAAATAATTTCAATAATGCTATGTTTTGGCTCTTTCTTCTAAATTCCCTGCTTGGGAAATTGACCAATCTTACTACAGAGAAACCTTCTTTTTTTTTTTGGCTTTAAAAAAAGAGATGAAAATAAAACTGCCATTTCACTTTAAGCCTTAAAATTTATATATGCAACATTGTAGAAAAGGAGTCAGGCAGGTTCTTTGATCAGAATCAGCAGCTAAAGAGCAACTAAATAGAAAATCCATAATTAAAAAATAAATGCTCCAGGCAGAGTACAAGCTTGCGCTGTGCCATTCTAAATAAACACTTTTTCCCTCTGCGAGATGGTAAATGATGCAATTAAAGATACAGACTACCAAAAGACTATAAATAAAATTTACCACATTCGCAGCCAGCCTGATGAATTGTAACGCAAGACCAAGAATACACAATCAATGTTTTCCAATTTATAAATTGGAACATTAGACTTGACTCAGCAGCACACCCAAAAAAGAAACCATTTAAGACAAACCCTGGGCAGAACATAAAGTGCTCTTTCTGCAGAAATAACTATCTCAAAATGAACACTATTTCTTCCTATTACCTGCAATCCTTTTTTTCCTAGAAATCCCAGCTTGGAATGTGAGACACTGAAAAAAAGACTGAGAACTCAGTTTTGAGTCTATAGCTTCTCTTTGTGTCTAGTTCACTGAATACTCCAGCTTCTTTTTATTTTAAAAAATATTTTTAATTAAAAGTAAATTTTACAAAGATTTTTAAAACCACAGAAATAAAGAAGACATAAATTACAAAGAAAACAAACCCTTAAACCACTGATATGTATTGGCACTAACAATTACACCAAAAACATATGGATAAAAACTTTAGGGAAATTTACACCACCTATGTGCTCAAACCACAGGCCGCAAAGCATGAAAGCCCCAGCTCGAACGTTGGCCTTCTCTTCTTACCACTCCTCTTTTGCTCCAATTTCCTATCCCCCTTCCCCTTATATCTCTTTCCCTTCTTCCCCAACCCCCTACCTTTCTTCTTTTCTTCCTCTCCACCTACGTGTACTATATAAGTAAATTATAAATGTTAGAATGTATATTATATATATCCCTTTTGCTTTTCTGTACCCTGTTTTTAATGTATATATTCAATAATTTATTTTTTTTAAAGAAATAAAGAAGACAAAATTGAATTTTTTTAAATAAAGGGATAAAAGAAAAAGTGAAGGAGAATTAAACAAAGCAAAAAAAAAAGATATCTGAAAGAGTGACTTCCAATCTTCTTTGCAGAAATTACAAATATAGAAGTTATCATCTTCACATGTCCGCACAGCAGTGGTGGGTGGCTCCCAGTTCGGACCAATTTTATAGAACCATTAGTGGGAATTTCCCCCTGCTCACCGCACCAGGAGGGATCACCAGTTGGCCATGCCTCCAAGCCGGCTCTAATGGCTGCTCCTACAGTGCCGTTTTTGGCTTCTGCACATGGGCAGAATCTGTTTTTAGTTTCTGCACATGCGCTGATGCTTGGTTTTTGGCTGGCACTGCACATGCGTACGCGCCCATATGGCACGAGAGGAAGTAAACCGGGAGCGAGGTAAGTTAGAACACCCCCCTGCTGTACAGGTAGACTTTGACTTACAACCACACTTGAGCTTGAAGTTATGGTTGTATAAGCCATGCCAAATGTTAAATGGGTTACCACATAAGCACACCACATTGTAAGACCTTTTTTTGCATTGGCTGTAAAGCAGCAGGCATAAATTGAACATGGCAGTCATTAAAGAAATCCATTTTCCATAATGGCCTGGTTTTTTTTCTGCCAGAAACTAGAAGTAAATGCCTATTTATGGCAAAAGCATCATAAATCCAAGTCATGTGAAATAAACCTTTTAAATCTCCTCTTGTCTCTTTAAAGATCTTTAATGCTGTCTCTCCTAAATAATGGGAGATATTGAAGTATCTCTCTGTATCTACACAGCAGATTCAATTTACAAGTGATAGGGAAGAAATTAGAGGAGCACTGGGAGTATTTATCATTTTGTGACCCTCTGAACCCCCCTCCTTTGTTTCCTTTAACAGATGAGGAACCTTTCTTGATTTTTGCCAATCGCTACTACCTAAGAAAGCTTAGTCTGGATGGCTCCAACTATACGTTGCTTAAACAGGTAATGTTTATTTTATTTATTTATTTATTTATTTATTGGATTTGTATTCCGCCCCTCTCCGTAGACTCGGGGCGGCTAACAACAGTGGTAAAAACAACATGTGACAATCCAATACTAAAAACAGCTAAAAACCCTTATTATAAAACCAATCATACATACAAACATACCATGCATAAATTGTAGCAGCCTAGGGGAAAAGAATATCTCAGTTCCCCCATGCCTCATGGCAGAGGTGGGTTTTAAGGAGCTTACGAAAGGCAAGGAGGGTGGGGGCTATTCTAATCTCTGGGGGGAGTTGGTTCCAGAGGACTGGGGCCGCCACAGAGAAGGCTCTTCCCCTGGGTCCCGCCAAACGACATTGTTTAGTTGACGGGACCCGGAGAAGGCTCACTCTGTGGGACCTAACTGGTCGCTGGGATTCGTGCGGCAGAAGGCGGTCCCGGAGATAATCTGGTCCGGTGCCATGAAGGGCTTTATAGGTCATAACCAACACTGTTGGGAGGGTGAGTGCCAAATATAACAACAGATTCAGAAATGGTAGAATGTTACAATGGTACATTGCAAGAATGATATTTTTTTGTGGTCTTGATGGATTTAGGGGCTGAATAATGCTGTGGCTTTGGACTTTGACTACCGGGAACAAATGATCTACTGGACCGATGTCACCACACAGGGCAGTATGATCCGCCGCATGAACATCAATGGCAGTAATGTACAGGTGTGTCTTTTGGTCCAGTTGGCCTGTTTGCCTTCTGGCTGAAGTCTGTGTTCCTTTCTGAACGGGGTTGATCAGCTCTTTTAGTTTTCCAGTCCAGACTCAATATACTCTTATCCATTTAATGGGCAGCCAAAATTTTTACTCCCACACTGTGGGTGTGGCTTATTTTGTGGGTGTGGCTTGATGGTCATGTGACTGGGTAGGAGTGGCTTGCCAGTCATGTGACCAGGTGGGAGTGGCTGGAACGATCATCATCGTTCAAGTGAACTGTTAAGTCCTCAACTTACAACCTCACCAGTGTCGCTCTCTGGGGTGACATTTTGCTTCGCGTTTCCCACGCTCTCCTTCCTGGTGTGCCCCCTGCCACTTTCCGAGGAGGAGGAGGATGGGAAGGGGGGATAGTCAGCTGGAGCTGGGCACACAGCTTCATTTCCGCCGGTGAAACTGCATTCCACCCCGTCCTGCCTGCTGCCCACCCCTGCCCTTATCCCTTCCCATTCTAGGGTGAACACTGCTGGTCCCTCATAAGAGAGAGGGTCCCAGTTCCTCCTCTTTGGATTTCTTTGACACCCACATTGTTGTTGTTTGGTTTCTTCTCTTCCACACTTCCAGGTTCTACACCGCACTGGGCTAAGCAATCCCGATGGACTAGCTGTGGACTGGGTGGGCGGAAACCTGTACTGGTGTGATAAGGGAAGGGATACTATTGAAGTGTCAAAGCTCAATGGGGCTTACCGCACCGTGTTGGTGAACTCAGGACTGCGGGAGCCTCGAGCTTTAGTGGTGGATGTACAGAATGGGTAAGTTTCCCAAACATATTAGGATTCATTTCCTTAGTCTGGGCTGCACCTTTCTTTACCCATGCTTTGTTCTTCCCTTTCACCCCCAGTACATGACTGATGTGATGTTTCATTCTTTTACAGTTAACCAATTAATTGGGTCACTAAAACCATATACCAAAAGGTTTAAACTTTAGAATTATTAAAGCAGAGTAGAAGATTCTGGGAATAGGCTGTTTCTTGACCTATTGTCATCTTTTAAAGCAGGGGTCCCCAACCTTGGCAACTTTAAGACTTATGGACTTCAACTCCCAGAATTCCTCAGCCAGAACTCTGGCAGTTGAAAGCCACAAGTCTTAAACTTGCCAAGGTTGGAGACCCCTGCTTTAAAAGACAATTAGGTTCAGCTTAGTGATAAAGGGCAGCAGAAGTCAGACACATCTCCCCTTTGCGAGAGCTCTTTAAATGTAGAATAACTGGATGCATGAATTGGCTACAATTTTTAATAACTGTTCTGCAGTGGGCTCTGGGGGCTTTGCCTTCATAGAACAGGAATGGTGTTTCCCAATGTGTAGACTTTCTTTGGAGGGGGATAGGATCTTTTTTCATATCATGTTAAATTGGATAGGGAAACGTCTCTCACTTCTCTAATGCAATGGTTTTGTTGCCCATTATTGGTCCATTTTTATAATACAGATAGTCCTCAACTTATGACTCCAAAGTTTTGTTGTTAAGTAAGTTAAACATTTATTGAGTGAATTTTGCTCCATTTTACGTCCTTTCTTGCCACAGTTGTTAAGTAAATCGCTGTAGTTGTTCAGTTATTCACCTTGGTCTCTTCAGCCATGAAAGAAGGCATTTAAGAAGTAACTTTTATACACTTCAGTGTATAAAATCATGCATGGGATAGAAAAGGTGGATAGAGAAAAATCTTTTCTCTATCACACAATACTAGGACAAGGGGGCCCTCCCTAAATCTCATAGGTAAGAAAGTGAGGACAAATCAAGGGAAATGTTTCTTCACCGAGAGGGTTGTTGCTTTAGGGAATTCACTTCCAGAAGAGGTCGTGACAGCTGTCAGCCTGGATAGCATCAAGGCAGGATTAGACAGATTCATGGATGCCAAGTATATCGCTGACTATTGAAGCGGATGTTGGTTGAAGCAGGCAGGATTCCCTGGGGTACCACTTGTTGGGGGTCAAAGGAAAGAGAGGGTCTTGCCTTCTCTTTCTGCTCAAGATCCCCATGGACAATTGGTGGGCCACTGTGTAACACAGAATGTTGGACTCAATGGGCTTTGGCCCGATTCAGCCTGGCTCTTCTTATTTTCTCAGTTAATAACACAGTTGTTAAGTGAATCTGACTTCCCCATTGACTCTGCCTGTATGAAGGTCGTACTAGGGAATCACATGGCCCTGGCACATTGCCACTGCATGATGTATCCAGCGCATGGGCTGCAAATTTGACAGCTCTAGAGTTTAAAGGACCAGGCTAGAACTACAGGTTATTGTTCCACCTTAGGCATGAAAGCCCAGCTGGTTGACTTAGGACCAGTTACTCACCCTCTCAGGCCACAACATCAAGCTCAGTCAAAAAGCTAGTTGGTCATAACCAATGGTTGATTCCCCCCTACTCCCCAAAAAATAAAAATAAAAAGCAGCCTGAAAATTTGCAGGAAAATGGTACAATTGAAAACAACGACCGTTGTGTCAGCGCTCCAATTAGCATCTGAGAAATAAATCAGATTTCAGTCCATTTCTCTCATCCAAGATTCGATTTATTATCAGAGCCCTGTTGGTTACACTGTAGCCATACCAGTACTAACTTCCTTCCAGTACCCCACCCCGGTTAAGGTTCACCCCTCGTCCCCACACCCACAAGTTCATCACGTGGACCAGACTGGTTACTGGAATTCCACCAACTTCTTTTGTACATCCGTTGGTACAGAACAAAGGATGACCTTGGACTCTAAGAAAGGAATTTGTTGTGGCTAGTAACTTTCTCTCTAATGCAATTACCCTTCCCAGTACCCATGATACTATTCTACTGTAGCAGGCCAAAGCCTCAAACTCCAAATGATGGCTTCGGCCTGACACCCTGAGTGATCACAATGGTAACCCTATGCTTATCCCATACTTTCCCCCTCCGTTTGCTCCCTTCCAGATACTTATACTGGACTGACTGGGGTGACCATTCCCTGATTGGCAAGATAGGCATGGATGGTACCAACCGGAGCGTCATTGTGGACACTAAGATCACATGGCCCAATGGCCTCACCCTGGACTACATTAACAGCCGCATCTACTGGGCCGATGCTCGAGAGGACTACATTGAATTTGCTAGCTTGGATGGTTCTAACCGCCACATTGGTGAGTGAATTGTAACAGCTCATGTTCAGATGCAGAGAGGTTTGAGTAAAGAAGCCAGAAGAGGGCTCTGAGGTGGCACAGAAGTTCTGATGAGATGTATATTCCTCTCACGACTTGCCATTTCTCTCTACGTATTTTAAAAATGTGGGGGGTTTTCCCCCTCAGCTAACTTTAATTTTAGAGTCCATTTTTAGAACCTCTCCATTTCCTTTATTCTCTCTTACAAATACACTGCTCAAAAAATAAAGGGAACACTTAAACAACAGAATATAACTCCAAATAAATCAAACTTCTGTGAAATCAAACTGTCCACTTAGGAAGCAACACTGATTGACAATCAATTTCACATGCTGTTGTGCAAATGGAATAGTTGTGCAAATGAAATATTCAATGAGAATATTTCATTCATTCAGATCTAGGATGTGTTATTTGAGTGTTCCCTTTATTTTTCAGCAGTATATTTTCCGTTTTCTCCTCCAGTGGCATGTTGCATAGTTCCTTGCTTTATTGCCTGTTACTTTTTAGGCTTCTCACTGTATGCTGCTCACCCATTTTTTAAATTACAATAACTTAGATATCACCTTTTGACAGCCATTTTGATGTAATGCCAGATGAGGAATACAGAATCCCGGGTTCTAATTTTCCTTTGGGCACAGACGTCACCAGGATGATCTTCAGCAAGTCCATTTCTCTTAGGGACAGGAGTGTCAAACTCACATTGTGGTGGTGGCGTCACGTGACATATCAGGACTTTCCCCCCTGTTTCTCCTACCGCTAAACTGGATGTGGGCGTGGCCAGCACGTGATTCATCTGGCTGCCAGGCCGCGAGTTTGACAGCCCTGTCTTAGAGTGAATCAGCATCTGCTCTGTAACAAGCTGGTTGAAAATTAAAACTCCCTGTTGCCTTGTGAAATTGACAGATTTGCTGCAAGAAACTGCAGCAAACACAATTCAAAGCAAGTGGGCCCTATAAGTGAGACAAATAACAACAACAGCCCACATATCACCTTTCAGGATACATGTTCACCAGAGTAGATTAAAAATGACAGCATCAATAATAAAACTCATTACACTTAGAGAATAAATACAGCAGAACCATATTTCTGGGCTCGGACTATTTAAAAGTTTGGGGGGTTTTTTTGCAGGCTGTCCTCATATATCCTGTCAGATTTTGTTTGTTGTAAGTTTAAAGTATCCGGAACAGGTTTCCATAAAGAGGAATAAGTGCTGTAATCATCAGGATTTTATTTTTCTTTCGGAAATAAAAATCGGAACTGGGAAGAGCTGCCTCCTATGCATATGCAGTGGCATTTGAACGCTAGCTTTTTATCATCTTAAGCACATGGTGCAGTGCAGTTGTGGTGTGGATTGATTGTCCCATGTTACACTCTGATATTTGTTTTTCCTCACTGTAATGACCTTTGCAGCTGCCAAATGTAGAAAATGGAAGCAGCAATCTGTGTGGCCATCATCATGAGAATGGATGTGCCAGACAGAACTGAACTGCAGTTTCTTCCCACTTATAAATTAGCGTGTTAGAACAAAGATGTATGGTTGTTTTTCTTAATAGCCAAGAATGAACCAAATCTTTTAAAGTTGAGTCCAGACTTTTTTTTGGAAATCATTGGCCAAAAAAAAAAAATGGAATAAAACTTAAGCATTGTACTTCAGTTTCCCGTGCCGTGGTGTTCAGTGGTTGGAATCAGTGTTCCCTCTATTTATTTAATTTTTTTGGGGGGGGGAGTATAGTGTCTGAGCGGCAGTCCCTTCGGGACTGGGCGGCACAGAAATAATTAATAAACAAACAAACAAACAAACAAACAAATAAAAAACCCACCCTGTTTTGCCTCAGAGAATTTCAAAATAAAATACTGTACTGTGTGTCTATAACAGTGAGCTCATAATAGGGAAACTCTAAATATCAAAATGCCACTTAAATAGTTGAGCTAGTTTCAAACTAGATTTTGATTTTCTTTCTCTCTTCCTTACTCCCATTCTTTTTCTTTCTCTTTCCCTTCCTCTCTTTTTTCTATCTGTTTCTCTCTCTTCCTCTCTCTCTCTCCTTCCCTCTCACTCTTTCCCTCTCGGCTTCTGGGCAGGTTTGGAAAACTCTGAGTTGATGATGATTTTTAAGTGAGCGATTGCTCACTGCTCAGCTTAGAGGGAACTATGGTTGGAATGTCCTTTGATTCTGGACCGCTCAAGGTCGACTCAGTCTTCCATCCTTCCAAGGTCAATAAAATGCGGACCCAGAGCCATGCTGGCTCTGTAAACCGCTTATAGAGCGAAGGGGTATATAAGTCTAGGTGCTATTACTGTTGCTATTGTCCAAATTAGAAGCTGATTTTGAGATCAGTATGTGCAGCATGTATAGATATTTTACCTGTCTTCTCACTGTTACATTACTACTATCTTTAATTCCAAGAACCATTACTCTGAATGACACAAATGCAAAATATCATTCTAAGGGCTAATGCAAGTAGTTAAAAGATGCCAATTAGCAACTATGAGGAGTTAGGGAAAATGAAATTGAATACTTAAAATTCTCCTATTGCCATCACATTTTTTTCTATTTTTCATTAGCCTTAACAAAATGGAAAGAGGCATTTCAGTTTAACCGCACCTGTCATAGGTGACTGCTATATATACTTGCAAATAAGCCAATTATGATAATCAAATCTGTCTTAATGCACAGGTGATGAGTTTTTCATGGTATTTTGGTTAAAAATTCAAGAGTCAGCTTATTCACAGATGGGCTTATCCATAAATATATTCAAGATATATATAAACAAACACACTGGGCTCATAAGCTACTCAAATCAAGTCCAACTCTTAAGTAATGTATATTCCAACCATCACAAATTAGGCTAAAAGCATTCAGCATATGGAGCAATGAAAAGCAACGATAATTCATAAAAATAGTTACAACACTAATCCATTCAACCAAGCCTAAGATAACTTATGTTGCTCTAGGGAACAAGTTGTACTATATTAGTCCCCAGGGCCTAATGGAATAGATGTTTTTTTAATGGACTTTCTAAAAACCAGAAAGAAAAGAATCTTGGGTAGCCAGGAGCATATTTTTCAGAAGAGGAGGAGCATTGGAGATAGTTGTCATTCTTAGCTGTTAGTATTTTGCTACCGTACTGAGCAGATACTATCCTTGGCCAGCCCTAGGGCTCTCCATTCCCATTGCCTAGGTAGGCAAAGTTGGCTCTTCTATGACTTGTGGACTTCAACTCCTAGAATTATTGAGCCAATCATGGAATTCTGGGAGTTGAATTCCATATGTCATAGAAGAGCCAACTTCCCTATCCCTGGCCTAGAAGATGTTCAGTGGGCTCCTTTCATGTTGCCACCAAGTGAAAATTGCTCTTTCGCAACTTTATATACGATCATTTTCTAACATATACACCCACTATCTCATCACACCACAATGTCGCATATCCTGAAAAGTCTGCTACTTTGCAGACTCCTCCCACCCTTTGCCCTAACCCCAATCTCCCTCTATCAACATCTCTTCCTTTCTTCTTTTATTTCCCCTTTCCCCCTATCTCTTTTCGTATTTTATAGATTCACTACCCTATTTTACATTATGTACGTATTTTATATCTCTTGTTATGTACTGTAATTGTGGTCATAATATAGTGATATAGATGACTTTATGTATAGTTTAAGACCTGTTTTATTACTATGGAATGCCTTTCTTCCCCCTTTCCCTTTCCCCCCCACCCTTTTTAATGATTTAAACTCCATAAACTTTCTTTTAAAAAAGCGAAATAAAATTGCTCTTTCTTCTCCCACTGTAGTGCTGAACCAAGATATCCCCCATATCTTTGCCTTAACCCTCTTTGAGGATTACATTTATTGGACTGACTGGGAGACCAAATCCATCAACCGAGCCCACAAAACCACTGGGGCCAATAAGTCTGTGCTGATCAGCACTCTGCATCGGCCTATGGATATCCACATCTACCACCCATACAGGCAGCCAGATGGTAAGTGCTCTCTGTAAGGTGCTGAAAAGAGGAAGGAAGCTGTTATGCATAGGGACCGGTCTCAGTTACCATAGCATGGGGCAGTGTTAAAACACAATAAAATGAGGAAGTGTCTTTCAAGACATAGCCAGGGCAGAGGTGGGAAGGGCAGGTTGATGATGGTAAAAACAAGGGGCAGAGCTCTTACTTGAGTCCTACATTGCTAAGTGCTAGCAGTTGCTACTGCTTTAATGAGCCATAGTGGTGCAGTGGTTAGAATGCAATATTGTAGGCTAATTCTGCTAACAACTGGCAGTTCGATCCTGACTGGCTCAAGGTTGACTCAGCCTCCATCCTTCCGAGTTTAGTAAAATGAGGACCCAGATTGTTGGGGGCAATATGCTGATACCATAAACAGTTTAGAGAGGGCTGTAATGCACTGTGAAGCAGTATATAAATCGAAGTATTACTGCTATACTGGAGGTCTATGCACAGTAAACCAACTGGCAGCCCCCTAGGTGATGGAGAAAAATCCAGTGGAACATTGTTGATCGGGACATACAGTAGTACCCCTAGATACGAGCATAATTCGTTCCAGAAGGGAGCTTGTATCTCGAGCAAACTCGTATCTGGAACAAATTGCTTTAGACTTTGTTTTTCCCCTCTGAGATAACCAAAAGCAAGGATTCTTGCGCCACCTAGTGGACGCTCGGCTCGTATCCCGAATTTGAGCTCGGAACTTGAACAGAAATGTCTCACCCCTCCTGGCTCGTATCTTGAAATACTCGCATGTGGAGCAGCTCGTATCTAGAGGTACTACTGTATTTCTTTTTATTATCCTTCAAATAGATTGCATTCCTTTCTCTAAAGTGCAAATTAACTTTTGCATTCATTTGCTTTTAGTGGGTGAGCATCGTTGTGCATGCAAGAGAATTTGGGGGAAGTGAAGTACTCCTTATACAGGGTGAAGGGTATTGTGATTTCTTTGTGTGGTGGAGCAGGGATCAGATGTCTTTGGCAAAGGTCATATCGCCACAAGCAGCTATTAACCACTGTAATATGACAATCATTAAGTGTTGTACCACATGATTCTTGACAAATGTATATTTTATTTTATGTACACTGAGAGCATATGCACCAAGACAAATTCCTTGTGTATCCAATCACACTTGGCCAATAAAATTTTTATTCTATTCTATTCTAATATATATCTCCTCCATTATCTTATCCTTCCTCAGTTCCTAACCATCCTTGCAAAACCAACAATGGTGGCTGCAGCAACCTATGCCTACTGGCACCAGGAGGGACCTTCAAATGTGCCTGCCCTACCAACTTCTATCTGGGTGGTGATGGTAAAACCTGCATCTCCAATTGCACCGCTAGTCAGGTAACTCGCTGGGGCACACAAACATTGCTCCATTGTTTATTGTCAGGAATGCAACTTCCATCTGCTCAAAGGTGACTCTCATCTTGAGGGCCACATTCTTAAGTAGCCAAGTCCAAATCTTTTTTTTTGCCAGGGGGTGGGTGGGTGGGTAGGATGAGTATTTACAAGGCTTAAGGGGGTCTCTTTTTTTCCCCTATCAAAATCCCCAAGATGCAAAAAATATGCCCATATATTTTATTTTGCCTTCTATTTTCTTGTCATTGTAAGAGGGATGCTGAAAGATTGCATACAACCCTTACGTCTTACTTTTTTCACCCTTGCTCTATGTCAGTGATGGCAAACATATGAACGTGTACCACAGGTGGCACAGAGAGCCATATCTGAAGGCACAGAGGTATTGCCGTATGTCAGCACTGGTGCGCATGAGTGCACTGGCCAGCTGATTTTGGGCCATCCAGAGGGCGGGGGGAGTCGTTTTCGCCTTCTTCAGGCTTCAGGAAACCCTCCAGAGCAGGCGTCCCCAAACTTGGAAACTTTAAGACTTATGGACTTCAACTCCCAGAATTCTCTAGCCAGCATACCTGGCTTGAGAATTCTGGGAGTTGAAGTTTACAAGTCTTAAAATTGCCAAGTTTGAAGACCTCTGCTCCAGAGTCTGTGAATGGCGAAAAACGGACCCAACAGCCCTGCCAGAAATTTAAAAAACCTTGCGCTGTTTATCACCCTCCCCAAGCTTCAGGAAAGCTTCCTGAACCCTGGGAAGGGTGAAAAACGCCCCAATGGGCCTACCGGAAGTCCAGAGACTCCAGTGAGCCTTGTACACCGGTGGGGGATTGTGTATACAGGAGGAGGGGGAGAGCATTGCATTATGGGTATAGCACGCATACACCCACGCTGTTGCATACATGGACGCCCTTTTGGTACCTGAGGGGAAAAAAGTTCCTCATCCATTGCTACTATGTTAATACCCTTCATTTACTGCTTTCTCAAGGGATTCTTAATACGCCTCAGCACTGGGAAGCCAAGGTTTTGGTAAAAAGAAGGATTAAAAAAATTGGTGAAGTTGAAACCCAAAGATTACCACAGTGTGGTCTGGATATCTGGAATGATGGTTTCTTGAGTTTAGAACGGGAGGTTTTCTAGTTTAGATGTGCCACCAATTCTCAGCAGCACCATTTCAGGAGGCTGTATGAGATGCCGAAAAGGATTGTGGTCAGGATAGTTTTAGGCATCAAATTGCCCTTTGCTGCTGTTACATCTTAGGGAGATGTCATCAATGAAAGGGAAGGCTCCATCCAAATATGAGCATCTGTTGGATCCATAGAACTTCCAACCAGTTTAGTCATTCAATTGATCTTCAGTTGGAGAAAATAAACCCTTTTTACCAACCACCTAAAATAAAAACAACAGGTTTTTAAAATTTTGTTTTGTTTTTTTAATTAGGGAAGAGTCATGAGTTAATGTATGGGACGATTAGAAATTTAAGTTCCTATTTCAGCTTTTAATAAGCTTTTTTTCTTCTTTTTTGGAGGCTGTTTTCTAAGCTCTAACATAGCCAATGTCACTGGCTGGAGTTTGTCTTGAGGGGATGGCTTATGCTCCTCTGACCATTACTCAGCCATTATTTCAGCATCATTACCTTTTCTCTCTGCCAGTTTGTCTGCAAGAATGACAAATGCATCCCTTTCTGGTGGAAATGTGACACCGAGGACGATTGTGGGGACCGTTCAGACGAGCCAGAGGATTGCCGTAAGTGTACTTTTGGGAGGAGGCTTAGGCGGGAGAGACCCTTGTCGTAGTTTTAGATCAGTGATAATCCTGGCGGAAAACAGTGGGAGTGCCTGGATAATAATTTCGGGGCATTGAAGCGAGTAAAATTTGTATCCGGCGTTTGGATCTGACAGGCGCTTTGATTACTCTAGAAGCATAAGACAAAATCTCCTTTGAATTAAGCTCTACTTCTGTTGACTTGGTGGCCACAGTGGCAAAATCTACTTACCTTCCCTACCAGTTCAGAAGAATGTGATTTGTGTGTGCATGCTCGCTTCAATCACGCATGTGCCACTATCATGCGTGCCTTTTCACCCTCTGTGCATGCACAGAAGGCGTTGCACAGGGGGTTAAAAAAATGGCAGCGGGTGGGCAAAATTTCGAACTGCTGCTGCTACCAGTTATCCGAACAACCAGTATGCCCAGACCGTGACTGGAAGCATTTCATCCCTGTTTTGGTCATAGCACAGAAACAATTTATCCTTGCCTTCTTCCAGAGTACGAACCCCTTGTCTTACGAATTTTTCGAGGTACGAACCCGGGGTTCGGAAATTTTTTGCCTCTTCTTATGAACTTTTTTCACCTTACGAACCCAACGCCGAACCCGGAAGTTCGGCAAAAGTTCGGGTTCGGGTTTGGGAGACCGCTGAGAAGCGCCACTGGCCAGCTGCCACCTTTGGAAACAGCCGAACGCCAAACGTGAAAGTTCAGCAAAAGTTCGGGTTCGGCGTTCGGGTTCGGGAGAAGAGCCGTGGAGCTGACAGCCGGTCGGGAGGCTCAAACGGAGGTGGGGAATCCCAATAGGGAATTCCAGGGGCGGAGCTTTGACGTCACGGAGACGTCCTTCCTGGCTGGCCGAAACATGGACTCCAGGAAGGACGTCTCCGTGACGTCAAAGCTCTGCCACTGGAATTCCCTATTGGGATTCCCCACCTCCATTTGAGCCTCCCAACTGGCCGACAGCTCCATGGCTCGTCTGGCAAGGTGACAGCCGGGCGGCGGCGCTTCTCGGCGGTCTCCCGAACCCAAACGCCGAAGCCAAACTTTTGCTGAAATTCCAGGTCCGGCGTTCGGCTGAACGCCGAGAAGCCCCCTGGCTGTTTCGGAAGGTGACAGCCGGGCAGCGGCGCTTCTTGGCCGCAACCCAAACCCAAACTTTTGCCGAACTTTTTGGGTTCGGCATTCGGGAGAATGCCAAGAAGTGACCGGCTGTTTCAAAAGGTGACAGCCGGGGGTGGTGCCCAGCGGAGCGCTGTTTTTGCGATATTTTTTTTTGCTTGCACGCATTAATCAATTTTACATTGTTTCCTATGGGAAACATTGTTTCGTCTTACGAACCTTTTGCCTTACGATCCTCCTCCCGGAACCAATTAAGTTTGTAAGACGAGGTATCACTGTATTTTCTAACTTATGGCCTACAGGCCTGATATTTTTTAGTAGTCCCTATCCAAATTTTAACACGATCCAATCCTGCATACTTTTAAAGGTCAACTAATACTACTTTGGATCAGCAAACGTAAGCAGTATTGATGAAACAGCAAAGCTCCAGGTTCAAATTCATTCAGGATTCCCATTGAAAAAAAATTGGAATAAAATTAAACATTATTTAGAGCAAATAACTGGTCAACAAATCCCTTTGAAACCAGAACTATACCTACTCGGAATTATTAGACAAAAAATACCTAAGGAAGATCGATATTTAATAATACATATAATTACAGCTGCCAGACTTGCTTATGCACAGACCTGGCATAAACAATGTCCCCTCAACACTTAAACCTAATAAATACAATTTACAAAATTCCAGAGACGAACAAGATGACATTGGAAATACAAGAAAGAGACAATACTGAATTCTACCAAACCTGGAGCAGGTGGTACGATTGGGTTAATAAAAAAATATATTTAAAAGATTGCGCCATTTCTAAAGTATTATACTTAGCACTAAAATAGATCCGTCAAAAAGTATTATACAGATAGTCCTCGATTTACAACAGTTCCTTTAGTGACTGTTAAAGTTATTTAGAGAAGCATTTTGATAAGAAGAAAAGTAAAATATATTTTTTACAAGAAGGCTTCAATTAGGTATAGTGGCTACTTGGTGGGTTAACTTCCGCATGAGCAAAACTCTCCCAACACGATTAGCTTGCCTATTTACCTGCATAAAAATGGATGTCATTACTTCCTCTCCCCCAGGATCAGAAGCTATGAATATGCTTCCAGGCAAATGTTGGTCCTCACCACTCCACCATTTTCTTAACCTTCGTGAGCTGCATAGCCCATAGACACCATCTTGCCTATCTAGTGCAGTGGAGTCTGATTGATGGTGATTCTGCAGAGTCTTAAATCAAGTGCCTCCCCCTTCATCAACTGCCTGGTTCAAACTTGAAGCCGGGGCCCTTTTGCTTGGACTCTGTACTCTCTTAGTGAACTAGAATCCATAGGAAGCTTCTCCTTAGGCACCTCTTCGCACTTATTTTTTCCAGCTGAATTCAAGTGTCGCCCAGGGCAATTCCAGTGCTCTACAGGAATCTGCACCAACCCAGCCTTCATTTGCGATGGGGACAACGACTGCCAGGACAACTCGGATGAAGCAAACTGTGGTAAGTATCCTCAGCCTTTCTCCAATGCGCTGCTGAGAAGAGTCCAACGTGGGCCTTAGTTCAGTCTGATTGGTAGGGACTGAGTTTAAATTTAAATATTAATTAGGTAACGCCCTCCAACTGCCCCAGAAGGTCAGTTTTAAAAAAACTCAGTCAAGCAGTGTAGGGAGGTAAATGAGTTTGCTCCATCTTTTTGATGATCCACTTTGGACTCTCTTTGCTTCACTGGACAACTTCAACTGGAAACTTTTTCCACAAAAGATGTTCGAGACCCCAGCAGGGAAATTTTAAATCAGCCACATTAAGATGTAATCTCTTGTTTTACTTTAAAAGTTAGAAGTTCAAAAAATGTGAGGTGACCAAGCCACCCCAAATTCATCATTGACTCCCTCAGAAAAGAATAAAAGTTGGCAGTGGTGCTTTTAAAACAGTCATTTCTCAGAGCCTGGTGTGAAGATCAGAAAGCTTTGCCTCTATCCCTACGAATCATCCTCATGCTGTGCTAAAAACCCTCTGAATGAAACCTTTCCCTTTCCCCTTTTTTGCTTTTCTTAACCTTTTATGCGACAGGAATGACAAACCACGGAAAACAAAATTACCTGAGGCAGAACTTATTATTATTTATTTTAATTATTTATTAGATTTGTATGCCGCCCCTCTCGGTAGACTCGGGGCGGCTTTTTCCTTCCCACTTCTCAATTTCCCTGAAATTTCAGAGAAAAGATAAATAAGAATATGGGGTCTTTTAAATATTTTTAAACAGTAATTTAGATTTGTTGTAGAGTTTTTTTTTCCCCACTTGTTGTGAGCCGCCCCGAGTCTGCGGAGAGAGGCGGCATACAAATATATTTATTTATTTATTTATTTATTACTTAGATTTGTATGCCGCCCCTCTCCGAAGACTCGGGGCGGCTCACAACATGTACTGTAGAAACAAATCATAAGTAAACAGACAAATTTAAAAATATTAAATATTTAAAAAACCCCATATACTAACAGACGCACACACAGACATACCATGCATAAATTAAAAATGCCAGGGGGGAGATGTTTCAGTTCCCCCATGCCTGACGGCAAAGGTGGGTTTTAAGGAGTTTACGGAAGGCAGGAAGAGTAGCGGCAGTCCTAATCTCCGGGGGGAGTTGGTTCCAGAGGGCCGGTGCCGCCACAGAGAAGGCTCTTCCCCTGGGGCCCGCCAACCGACATTGTTTAGTTGACGGGACCCGGAGAAGGCCCACTCTGTGGGACCTAATCGGTCGCTGGGATTCGTGCGGCAGGAGGCGGTCTTGGAGATATAAATAAATAAATAAATAAATAAATAAATAAATAAATAAATAAATAAATAAATAAATAAATAAATAAATAACCTAAATACATGGGATTCTTTCAAGAATGACTGCCATGGAAATAAATCCCATGAGAATGTCTGAGAAAAATTAGGATTCAACGGTGCAACCGGTCAGCTTTCTCTCTGCATCAACTGTCGCATTAACACAATGTTCTCCAAACTTTCCAGGTTGGCGGCCTTGGGTGGGGGGAGGGGGCATGGCTGTGGGGAACAAAAGGTGCATGTGTACACACGAACACTTTATTTATTTATTTATTTATTTTATTTATTTATTTTATTTATTTTATTTATTTTATTTATTTTATTTATTTTATTTATTTTATTTATTTATTTTATTTATTTTATTTATTTTATTTATTTTATTTATTTTATTTATTTTATTTATTTTATTTATTTTATTTATTTTATTTATTTTATTTATTTTATTTATTTTATTTATTTATTTATTTATTTATTTATTTTATTTAGTTATTTTATTTTAGTTATTTTATTTTATTTTATTTATTTCATTTATTTCATTTATTTATTTTATTTATTTATTTATTTATTTTATTTATTTATTTATTGTTGAGTTGAGTTGAGTTGAGTTGAGTTGAAAGGGACCTTGCAGGTCATCAAGTCCAACCCCCTGTTTTATGTTGTGTGTGTGTTTATACCTTTAAAAAAATCAATAAAAATATTATTATTATTTTTTTAAAGTTCAAGCCCCTGCTTAAGCAGGAAATCCTACAGCACCCCAGCCAAATGACAGTCCAATCTCCTCTTGAAAATGTCCAAAGTTGGGGAGTTCACAACCTCTGCTGGAAGGCCGTTCCACTGGTTGATCGCTCTGACCGTCCTTATTTCTAGGTTGAATATGAAGCCATGAGCACCCGCAATGCTTGCAGTGGTACTTGTGTGAATATGCTGTGAGTGCCTGTGCCAGTGGGGCTGCAAGCATCCCTAATGATCACTAGCAGGGTCACGAGCGCCCACAACAATAGTAACAATGCTCACACCAGTGGGGTTCTGCGTGTATGCACATATGTGCACACTGGCCAGCTACTCACACTGGTGGCCAAGAGGCCTCCACCCACGGCCATGGCCCACAGATTGGTTACCCGCGCATTAACATATGTGGGGGGAGAGAACTCCTGGGACATAATTTTACCAAAGCTGTAATTTTACTGAGAGGGTTACCAGAGACAGCTGCATAGGTAAAGTTCTCCTTTTCCCCTTGAAGCCTCCCACTGCCCATTACTCTGAGGGGGGAATTATTGACCCCCTCAGAGAGGGTTCGCAACTTGGGTGTCCTCCTCGATCCACAGCTAACATTGGAACGTCATCTTTCGGCTGTGGTGAGAAGGGCGTTCGCCCAGGTTCGCCTGGTGCATCAGTTGCAACCCTATTTGGACCGGGAGTCACTGCTCACAGTCACTCATGCCCTCATCACCTCGAGGTTCGACTACTGCAACGCTCTCTACATGGGGCTACCTTTGAAGAGTGTTCGGAAACTTCAGATCGTGCAGAATGCGGCCGCGAGAGCTATTGTGGGGCTTCCCAGATTCGCTCACGTTTCTACAACACTCCGTGGCCTGCACTGGCTGCCAATCAGTTTCCGGTCACAATTCAAAGTGTTAGTAATGACCCTTAAAGCCCTACATGGCATTGGACCGGAATACCTCCGGAACCGCCTTCTACCGCATGAATCCCAGCGGCCGATAAGGTCCCACAGAGTTGGCCTTCTCCGGGTCCTGTCGACCAAACAATGTCTGTCGGGCCCCAGGGGAAGAGCCTTCTCTGTGGCGGCCCCGGCCCTCTGGAATCAACTCCCCCCCGAGATTAGAACAGCCCCCTCCCTCCTTGTCTTTCGCAAATTACTCAAGATCCACCTGTATTGCCAGGCATGGGGGAACTGAGACACCTCCCCCAGGCTTTTATATTTTATGTTTGGTATGTATGTGTTGTATGGTTTTTTAATTGCTGGGGTTTTATATATCTTTCTCTTTTAATATTAGATTTGTCATACTGTTATATTGTCTTTTACTACGTATTGTTGTGAGCCGCCCCGAGTCTTCGGAGAGGGGCGGCATACAAATCTAATAAATTGTTGTTGTTATTATTATTATTGTTGTTGTTATTGTTGTTTTGTTGTTGTTGTTGTTGTTGTTGTTATTATCATTATTATTATTATTA
Organism: Erythrolamprus reginae; assembly: GCF_031021105.1. Taxonomy (NCBI): domain Eukaryota; kingdom Metazoa; phylum Chordata; class Lepidosauria; order Squamata; family Dipsadidae; genus Erythrolamprus; species Erythrolamprus reginae. Next base: position 192,715,791 of record NC_091951.1, on the reverse strand, counting down.
TTATTATTATTATTATTATTATTATTATTATTGTTTGCCAATCCAATACTTCATTTTTTTGGAAAACAGTCTATCCACTGTAGAGTTCCCATAATATGACCTTGAAGTGAGGGAACTCCCCCCAAGGCTTGAAGTGAGCCAACTCCCCCCAAGGCTTCCCCTTCCCACCCACCTCTTTCAGTTTCTGTTGTGAGGAAAATTGCAGGCAGGGTTAGAATCTAAATCAGCTTTTGACTGCACTCTCCCATAGAGCTGGGTTCATGTCTCTCTCTTCTCTGACAGAAGTCCATGTCTGCCTGCCCAGCCAGTTCAAATGCACAAACACCAATCGCTGCATCCCAGGCATCTTCCGTTGCAACGGGCAAGACAACTGTGGGGACGGAGAAGATGAGAAGGATTGTCGTAAGTGAAAAGCCACTTGAGTCCTTTTTCCTGCCGGTCTCTGTGCCAGGCTTGTCAAAAGATCAGATGGGCTTGCACAATTAGCATAATCTCGATAAACATCCTGGGGAGTTTGCTTATACACGAAAGCCAATTTACAGTGTAATTGCTAATTCTGCACCATGTTAGTAAAATCGCACACACACAAAAATGGAATTTTGCAATCTGTCGTCATGATGCAAAGTACCGTATTCAAAAATTTTGGAAGGAAGTACAGAATGAAATAAATAATATGCTAAACATTAATTGGATAATCACGAAAGAATTAGCAACACTAGTTAAATATGGGGAATTACGAGAATTTAAAGAAATCAAAACAGCAGCTTTGGAAAGTGCTCAAGCAGTAGTGGTACTAGGGTGGAAGGATAGCAATAAATGGACAATCCAGAATTGATACTGGTACATGGTGGACCACATCCACTTCGAAATTATGGAAATAAGATTAAATAACTTTGATGAAAATAAATTAGAGAAACTGATGGCACGATGGAATAAGGTGAAAAATTATATCTTAAGTAGAATTTATGACGACAATGTGAAAAATAAATTCCAATCACTTTTTGTATGTAAAGAAATGTAAACCGGAGCTAAGGAAGAAATTGAAACTTATTGCAAATAATTTAACCCCCTAAATGGTGGTGGGGTTTTATTGGTGTTGGGCACTTTTTCTTTAAGTATTTTTTTTGTTTGTTGTAATAAAATTTAATAAAAATATATATATACTGTATTTTAAAAAGTACCGTATTTTTTAGAGTATAAGATGCACCTTTTCTCCCCTAAAAGAGGGTGGAAATATTGGTGTGTCTTATTCACTGAATACAGCTATTTTTTGGCCTCTCGAAGCCTCGCCCCTGCATCTCATTTTTGTGAAAAATGGGGGGGGAGGTAGAGGGTTTGGGAGGCCGCAGAATGCTCCTGGGGACTGGAGGAATGCAAATATGCTCCCGTTTTTGTGGGGGGGAAAGGAAAAAAACGGTGGCATTTTTGCCTTCCCCCAAACCCCAGAAACACTTGCAGGCCTATTTTTCACCTGTTTTTGCAAAAAAATAGAATGCACAGAGGGTTTGGGATGCCTACAAAGTGCTTCTGGGGACTGAAGAGGACAAAAACCTTTTTTCCTTGCTTACCTCTTCAAAATCTTGTTGAATATTATACACCGGTCATCTTAAGAACATAAGAAGAGCCCTGCTGAATCAGGCCAAAGCCCATCGAGTCCAGCATTCTGTGTCACACCGTGGCCCACCAATTGTCCATGGGGATCTTGAGCTGAAAGAGAAGGCAAGACCCTCCCTTTCCCTTGACCCCCAACAAATGGGACTCCATCTTATAGTCTGAAAAATATTGTAAATAAATTGGGTGTGTTGAGGTTCAGGGTGAGTATCAAGCTTCTTTTTCAGGATGTGGAAGCCCTGATCCTTAAAAAACTGAATTCCATTCAGAAGAAGAGAGTGGAACAGATGTGGAATTAAATATGTAGCAGAGATAGTCCTCCACTTACAACAATTCATTTAGTGACTGTTCAAAGTTACAGCGGCACTGAAAAAAGTGATTTATGACCATATTTCACAGTTATGGCCTTTGTAGCATCCCCATGATTGTGTGATCAAATTCAGATGCTTGGCAGCTGGTTTACACGTATGACCATTGTCATGTCCCAAGATATTGTGATCCCCTTTTATGACCTTTTGACAAGCAAAGTCAATGGGGAAGCCAGATTCAATTGACAATTATGTTGCTAAATTAACATCAGCTGTGATTCACTTAACAACTTTTGTAAGAAAGGTCGTAAAATGGGGCAAAACTCACTTAACAAATGTCTCACTTAAGATAAATTTTGGGCTTGATTATGGTCATAAGTTGAGGACTACTTGTATGGTTTTCTTCCGTGGAGGGGCAATAGCCAGCATCCTTAATGTTGTGGGTCATTGTCTGGTTGCATAGAGTTGGCATTTATTTCAAGGAATTCCCATTATATACCGGGGTTTATCTCCTGACTCTACTTTCTCTTTTATAGCGGAAGTGACCTGTGCGCCAAACCAGTTCCAGTGTGCCATTACCAAACGCTGCATTCCACGAGTTTGGGTTTGTGACCGTGACAACGACTGCGTAGATGGATCGGACGAGCCTGCCAACTGCAGTAAGGCACCGTGCACGCACGATGTGGGAGCTGGCTTTGAGAAGGAGACAATTATGTCTTATGTCCCCCAAAATGCCCAATATTTTGGTCTTCCCTTGTCCATTTGAGTCACTAACCTGAAACCTGAAAAACTAACTGTTTTATGGCATTAGCCTTTGTGGACTTATTGAAAAACCATTCAGTTTTCTTTACGTGAATATTTTTGAAACAAGAAAGCCTGTAATGACTAACTAGCTTTCTGTGCCTTGGTGGCTACTATTATGGCCCAGGTGACCAAGGCAAGGCGGACCTCTAGAGCAAGGGTCTCAAACTTTTGGCAATTTTAAGGTCTGTGGACTTCAACTCCCAGAATTCCTCCATTTAGCTTTGCTTTGGGAGTTCACAAGTCTTAAAAGTTCCCAAGGTTGGAGACCCCTGCTCTAGAAAATTATCTATTTCTCCCAACAAATGTTCCAGCAAACGACCGGGAAAGGCTCCACCCCCATACTTCCCTGAAGGCAGCCACCCTCCGTTTCACAAACACAGCCCTTTTAGTACAAAGGAATTCCACAGAGTAGGAGCAGACTTAGAGGGCAAAGTTCAGGGGTCCAAGTCCAATCCACAAGGCAGAGTCCAGGCACAAGGCAAGGACAGTCTTCAGGACAAGAAGCAGCTCCAAAGACAGAGAGTGAAGCAAAGGACAAATGCAAGCCACAAGAGAAGGGCTAGGACCAAAACAAAATGAGAAGAGCAATCTTCCAACTAGTCAAGGCAAACAGGCATGAGTCAAAGTGGGGGACCATAAGACAAAGCAAACAACTGCTTCTGGCATAGACCAACTCCCCATGGCTTCTCCTTAAGTTACTCTTCCCTCCAGGTGTTCCTGGTGAGGATGGGTGAGGAGGCCTCCTCATGAGTAACCTTGCAGCCAGTGTTCCCTCTAATTTTTTTTTGGGGGGGGGGCAGAAAAGTATAGTGTCTGAGCGGCAGCCCCTTCGGGACTGGGCGGCACAAAAATAATAAATAAACAAACAAACAAATAAAAAACCCACCCTGTTTTGCCTCAGAGAATTTCAAAATAAAATACTGTACTGTGTGTCTATAACAGTGAGCTCATAATAGGGCAACTCTATCAATATCAAAATGCCACTTAAATAGTTGAGCTAGTTTCAAACTAGATTTTGATTTTCTTTCTCTCTTTCTTACTCCCATTCTTTTTCTTTCTCTTTTCCTTCCTCTCTTTTTTCTATCTGTTTCTCTCTCTTCCTCTCTTCCTCTCTCTCTCCTTCCCTCTCACTCTTTCCCTCTCGGCTTCTGGGCAGGTTTGGAAAACTCTGAGTTGATGATTATTTTTAAGTGAGCAATTGCTCACTGCTCAGCTTAGAGGGAACTATGCTTGCAGCCCTTCTTTGGGTTTGCCTATCCTCCACTCGTCTTGCCCTTGGATGAATGGAGTAGACAGCTTTTCTTCATCAAAGGAGATCAAGTTGCCTAATAGCACGTGCCAGTCAGCAGCCAATCCTGTTTCTGTACAGGCAGGCATCTTTAAGCATCATAAGAGGCATCATAAGATGTCCTTCTCCAATGCACTTGCAAGGAGAGTCCAGGATGGGTAATTCTCAATCTGATTGGTCGGGACTGAGTTTAATTTAAATATTAGGGAGTCACCGCCCCCTTAGCCCCTCAGTCTAAAAACTCAGTCGCAGTAAAAGGGACTTTGAGTTTGTTCTCCGTTCTTTTCCTTTTTTTTTTTTTTTTTTTTTTTTTTTGTTTACAATAAGTTTTATTAATAAAATTTACTAATATATTTTTCTCTCTTTTGCTTTTGTTTTTCAGGTGCAGCAGGGGGATTGGATTTCCTCGGGCAGTCAGGGTTTAAACCTCCAGAGGGTTTGCTCTGCCAGCTGCTGCTCCTCTGTGATTCTCCCCACATTGAAAAGGGCCTGTGGGAGACAGAGAGAGCCCCCGGGCTGTCTGCTTCCGTGGCAGCGCCCGGTAGCCGAGGGGGTGACTGACGCCTCGGGGGGGTCCGCCCCTCCCGGCGCGAATAGGTCACAGGCCGCCTGTCGCTTCGGACAGGGGCCTCCTGAAGGGCTTCACAAGCGCCCCCCCCCCCCACCGCTCCGCGCTATATTGGTTAGCGCTACGAACCCGACTGCCAGCTGAGAGGAGCGATCGGCAGCGGCGAGGCCTCAGTGGGGGAGCCGACGAAAGAGAAGCCGGAGGGCGGGAGAGCTTGGCTTCCCGCCCATTTCCATGGCAACGGCCCGGCGGCCATCTTGGGAGGCCGCAATGAGCCGAACGGCCCCTGACGCGCCCATTTGTATCCAGGGTTGCCAAGGCAACGGCCCGGTGGCCATTTTGGAGGCACATCGGCCGAGAGAGCTGCTTCGCGCCCAAATGTATCAAGGGTTGCCATAGCAGCAGGCCGTTACTACTCTAGCCAGGCTGCCCCCTCCCCAGTGCCGGTGAGGGGCTTTTCCCATTGGCTCAGCTTCTGAGGGCCTATTTCTGTTACAAAGACACGCAGGCGCTTTTCTGCCCTGTCCTCGTGTCTCTTGCCGGTGGTGTGTGAGCAGAGTCGTTTTCTTCACCTCGCAGATTGCTAATCGTGAGTTGTTTTGAATCCATGGCTGATCAAACGGTCCAGGCCGGGGAGGAGGCCGGTGCCAACAGGCCCAGTACCCCCAAGGAGAGGGCTTCCAAGTCCAAATCTAAATCCTCCCAGGGGGCTTCGCTCAGAGAAGCGGAGAAGCGCATCAAAGCGCTTGAAAAACAGCTTGAGGCCTCCCAGAGATCTTCTGCATCGGCTGCTCAGCCTTTAGGTGCCATTCCCCCGCCAGCCTCCCCCATTTTCACCTCAGGGGTTGTAGGCTCGGCCTCTGAAAGGGATTGGTCACCAGAGAGGCCTTTCCAATCCTCCATTTCTCCCAGGCCAGAGGCCCTCGCGTTTGGAAAACAAGCCACGTGGCCCTGCACATTCGCTGCCCCACAGCCTATCCATCCACACGGTGGGCAGTCACAAGCAGCCACATTCACCCCCACGGCAGCTGGATTACGCACTGCGCAGGATGCCTGGCAGAGTATGCCCCAGGCCCTGCAGGACTTAATTGTTAGTGCATATACTCAGGGGCAGGCTAGTGTGGCTCAGCAACAGCAGCTACCAGCAGATCCTGCTCCACCTAGATTCAGGGACCCCTGGACAGCTCCAGCCACTCAATCCATGCTGGAGTCCAAAGATGATGATGAATTTTCCAGGGATGAGTTCAGCGAGGCGGAGGAGGACTTATCCGGAGATGAACAACCACCTGAACTGCCTGCATTGCCCGGTTTGTTCAAATCCTCCCTCTTCAGGACCTTGCTGAACAAGGCAAAAATGACCATTGACCAGGCGGGAGAGGGAGGTCAGGGAGCTCCTTCGGCTCTGGGTCAGCCTGCAGGGGGCCTGTTTGTGTTTCCACAGCAGGAGACTGTCAATGTCCCATCATCCCACTTGTTCCTAGAGACAGTACAGCGCCCATGGGAGAACCCTGCGACACCCCAGGGCCCGTCTAACCTGGACAAGCGCTTCTACACCTTTGACCAGGCCATGGAGGATCTCCTAGAGCTACCCATAGTGGACAAACCAGTAACCGGCCTGGTCTCGAATGCCCTTGTTCCTTCGGAGTCTCAAGAAGGATTAAAGGCTGAGGACAAGAGGGCGGACAATGTCATTCGCAGGACTCATCAGATGTCAGCGTGGGCTGTAAGGGCTGCTTCTGCGGCCTCCTTCTTTAATCGAGCTACGCTCCTCTGGATTAAAGACATCCAGTCCAGAGTTGATCCCCAGGATGCGAGGCTGCGCCAGGACCTGAACAAACTGCTGGCAGCCACAGAGTTTTCCGCAGACGCAACAGTTAATGCCGCTAAGTTTGCGTCCAGAGCAATGGCCTCGTCGGTCGCCTCCCGCAGACTCATCTGGCTGAGGAATTGGCAGGCCGATGTCAAATCAAAATGGGCCCTTGCTTCTTCACTGTTCAAGGGCAAGAAGCTCTTTGGAGAGATCTTGGACGACGTATTGGTGGAGGACAGGGACAAGAAAAAGGTCATGCCCAACTCCAGCAAAAAGCAGGGAAGGCGCTTTGCCCCCTACCAACGGAGGCAGCCCTTTCGGAATGACCTCTCCTCGGCCAATAACCAAAGGTCGAGGTCCTACGTTCCAGGATCCTTTGGCCAGGGTTCCTTTCGTTCGGACAGGAACCAGCAATTCGATCGCGGATCCTTCCAGGGCCGCCGCCCGTTTAGAGGTTCCGGCAGGGGGTTCAGGAAAACCAAATGACTCTCCTATGGACATTCCTTTGGGCGGCCGGCTAATCCATTTCTCAGACGTCTGGACAAACACCTCATCGGACCCATGGGCGACTGCCACGGTCTCACAAGGCCTGCAGATCGAGTTTCTTCGCCCTCCACCTTGCCGCTTTCTACCTTGTCGTGCCCCCTTGGATATTTCCAAGAAGAGACTCCTCTACCAAGAGGTGTCCCACCTGTTGGAGATAGGAGCAATCGAGGAGGTCCCCCTACTTCAACAGGGTATGGGTTTCTACTCGGCGATCTTCGTGGTCCCGAAGTCTTCAGGAGGGGCACGTCTCATACTGAACCTTCGGCGGCTGAACCGATATGTAAAGTACAGGAGGTTCAGAATGCATTCTCTGCGTTCCATTCTGGCCGCCATCCGCCAGGGGGACTACATGACGTCCATAGACCTAAAGGAGGCTTACCTCCATGTCCCCATTTTTCGGCCTCACCGTCAATATCTGCGTTTCAGCCTAGATGGGGCCCATTTTCAATTCAGGGCCATGCCTTTCGGGCTTTCATCGGCCCCAAGATCCTTCACGAAGCTGCTGGATGTCCTGTCGGCAGGTCTCAGGCAGCAATCGGTGCGCCTGATGGCCTATCTAGACGACATCGTGATTCTGTCCAGGACAAGAGACCTTGCTTTTCAGGACTTACATCTAACCATACAGACACTCCAGGATCATGGCTTTTCGGTCAACTTCGACAAAAGCCACTTGACTCCCACGACTCGTCTAGCTCACCTGGGGACCAGCATAGACTCCAGGAGGGGCCTTGTCTTCCTGTCCCAGGAAAGGCAGTCCACCATCAGGGAGCTCGTGCGGGGCCTGGCATCACAGCGATACCCCAGACTCTCCTTCCTGTCAAAACTTCTCGGTACACTGGTTTCATGTATCGATGTCATCCCATGGGCCAGGTATCACCTACGGCCTCTACAATGGTTCCTTTTGCCATTCCAGAGGAAGAAGATCAGCCATTCCCACCTACAAGTCCATCTCGACTCAGAGGTTCGACGGTCCTTACGGTGGTGGGTATCCCCAGCTCTAACAAGGGGTTCCCTATTTCTGGAACGATACCTTCTCACGGTGACAACAGACGCCAGCTTGACTGGGTGGGGAGCCCATCTTTCCTCGAATCTGGCCCAGGGCCTTTGGAATCCATCGGACCTGAGGGAGGTGAACATCAACTTCCTGGAGTTGAAGGCGGTGTCCCTGGCTCTCCTCAGTTTCGCAGACCTGGTCAGGGGTCAGCACGTCCTAGTTCGGACCGACAACGTCTCCACCCGGTCTCACATCAACAGACAGGGGGGGACACGGTCTCGACGACTGATGAGGGAGTCGGAGTCCCTACTCAGGTGGGCGGAGGCCAACCTTGCTTCCCTGTCAGCGGAGCACATCTCGGGGGTGGAGAACGTGTGCGCGGACTGGCTGAGCCGGGAGACCTTGGACCCAGGGGAGTGGCAGCTGGATCCAGCTGTTTTTCAGGACATCGTTCAAAGGTTCGGGAGGCCACTCTTGGACCTGTTTGCTACTCAGAGCAACTCTCAGCTCCCACGCTTCTTCTCCCGCTTCCCGACCCCGGGTGCGGAGGGGGTCGACGCCCTTCGAATTCAGTGGCCACCAGGTCTTCTGTACGCATTTCCACCGATCTCCATCATCCCCAGAGTAATGCGGAAGATTCTGGAGCAACGAGCGGAGGTGCTGTTGCTGGCTCCTTACTGGCCTCGCCGCATTTGGTTTGCGGACTTGATGCAACTGTCCGTGTCACCCCCCTGGAGGATCCCGGATCACCGGATCTCCCTCTCACAGGGCTCAATCTCCCACCCAGAGCCTCAGTGGTGGCAGCTGACCGTGTGGAGATTGAGCGGCAACATCTAAAGCGTCAGAATTTGCCAGATACAGTTATCAACACGATTCAGGCTGCTCGCAGGCCTTCGACAAGACGAATCTACCAGGCAACCTGGGCTTCCTTTTCCAGGTTCTGTGAGGAGCGGGAGGTGGATCCACAAAAAGCTTCCCCTCCCTTGGTCTTAAGCTTTCTTCAGTCAGGCCTAGAAAAAGGACTCGCGCCTAACACCTTGCGCCGTCATGTGGCCGCCTTATCCACAATCATAGGTGGAGACAGTTACCGTTCCCTCGCCAGACATCCTTGGATCAGGGACTTCCTGAAAGGGGCCACCAACATCAGGCCACCACCAATACATCGGTTTCCTTCCTGGGATTTGTCGTTGGTACTCCATGCCTTAACGGGTCCCCCATTCGAACCGTTTCGCCATATATCGCTCAGAATGCTAACACTCAAGACTGCTTTCTTGGTGGCAATTACTTCTGCCAGGAGGGTCTCTGAGATTGCAGCTTTCTCTACCAGAGAGGACCTCTGCAGGTTTCACCCCGATAGAGTTGTATTGAGACTGGACCCAGCCTTTCTTCCTAAGATCAATTCCACCTTTCACAGGGCACAGGAGGTAGTGCTTCCGGACTTCTGTAGCCATGGGACTCACCCTTCGGAGCTGCGGTGGCATAAGCTCGATGTGAGACGAGCTTTGAAGATTTATATCCGCAGGACTCAGGACTTCAGGACTTCGGAGGCTTTATTCGTCTCCTTTGCAACTAGGACCTTGGGCACCAGAGTCTCTTCTAGGACAATAAGCCGCTGGTTGTGTGATTGCATCAGAGAGGCTTACCGATCTAAGGGATCACCTGTCCCACAGGGACTTACTGGACATTCCACACGCAGCACGGCTACTACAGCGGCCTGGAGGACCCAGGCTTCACTGGAAGACATTTGTAGGGCGGCCACTTGGGCAGCTCCGTCCTCATTTGTCAGACACTATCGAATTGACTCCTTTGCCTCTGCGGAGGCAGCTTTTGGGAGGAGGGTATTACAGCGGGTGTGTTCCTTTTCTGAGCCCCCGGTCCGACCTTCTCCCTCCCTTAGTTAATGTCTTGGGTATATCCCATCCTGGACTCTCCTTGCAAGTGCATTGGAGAAGAACCGTTGAAACTTACCTGAACGGTCTTCTCGATGCACTGCAAGGAGAGTCCAGACCCGCCCGAATTCGGGACCGGGGTTACGGTTAGAAGGTTATCTTGCATGGTTTAATAAAGTTTGTTAGTTTTACTGCTCCTTCGTTTTCTTTAGACTGAGGGGCTAAGGGGGCGGTGACTCCCTAATATTTAAATTAAACTCAGTCCCGACCAATCAGATTGAGAATTACCCATCCTGGACTCTCCTTGCAGTGCATCGAGAAGACCGTTCAGGTAAGTTTCAACGGTTCATCTAGTCCAGGGGTGGGCAAAGTTGGTTCTTCTATGGCATATGGACTTCAACTCCCAGTATTCCTGAGCTAGCATCTTTGGCTCAGGAATTCTGGGAGTTGAAGTCCACAAGTCATAGAAGAGCAAACATTGCCTACCCCTGGACTAGTCAACTACCTTCCCCAATGCCTGAGGGGTCCAGAGCAGCATCGTCCTCAGCCCCTGGCATCCGCAAACAATCCCAAGGGAGAATTACCTTTCCTTTTGGATGGTCCCACTTCTAACTCTTCCTCCTCTAAACCAGGCTCCGATTGGACTATAATAGCTCCGCAATTGACACATGCAATTGTTTAAAAGCAGTCTGCTTCTGCAGACTCAGTTTGGAGGGCCCTTTCATTTCTTCAATCCTTTTCATTCATGTAGCTCAAATGAGATGTGGTCTGGATGAGTTCCGGTGCAAGGATTCTGGCCGATGTATCCCAGCACGTTGGAAATGTGATGGCGAGGATGATTGTGGGGATGGCTCAGATGAGCCCAAGGAAGAATGTGGTAAGTTGTGTTCTGATCTAGGTTTCCTGGTAAATCATAAAAAACAAACTGTAGTCCCCTCCAAAAAACCTCTTTTAAAAAATTATTATTATTTATTAGATTTGTATCCCTCTCCGTAGACTTTTTATTTCAACGGCTGTCAATTATGTTCATTCCCATCTGTAAATCAGTCCCAAACAATGTTAATTAGTCCGACAGAGGTCTGCCACAGTCTTTTGGAAGAAGGCTGATAAGCACCAACCTTTTTTTTTTCATTTGACCTAATTGGTAAGGAACTTTGCAAGGCCAAACAGAAGACGGAGTCACAACAGAGCTGCTGAGTTAAACTGACCAGAATTGAACCAAGTTGCTTCCTGCAATGAGCACATCTGGTTGTTCCTATTTTATGTCCTATGGGAGGGGCCAATCATCTCCAGGCGTTATTCACAAGTATCCCTTTTCTTCCCTAACCGTTCTTGCCTTCTGGCAGTTCTTCGCATGCGCACATTGGGAATAGGCTCCCCCTGTTCCTCTGCCTCATTCATGTCAGGCTCTGGAGTCAGCACAGAACTGCCAGATGGCCCAGGCCCCATCTCTGGCTCCAACACAGAGACTGCAGACCTGGTCCATGTTCCTCCCCAGCCTCCTCGCTGTCTGACTGTTGCTGGCTATGCAGGCTGGTGGCGGACCACAAGTTGACTGTAACATGACTGTCTGGCTATGTTTAGAAGGGATAAGGGCTGGTGGGCAGCATGCACTTCCTTGTTCCCAAGAATTTGGGTAGATACACCCTTTGGTGGCAGGCTGTGTGGTTCAACTCTTTTGCTAATAGCAGCCAGTTTCTAATTTAAATCTGTTTCTGGATACTTTCCATGCTGCACATTGTATGGTACCGTAAGGGATAAAGGTTTCCCAACATTACAATGTGGTTTAAAATTGTTTCTTCTACATGGATCTCCAACCTTGGCAACTTAGGGCTGGAGGACTTCAACTCCCAGAATGTCCGAGCCAGCTTTGCTGGCTGGGGCATTCTGGGAGTTGAAGTCCGCCAGGCTTAAAGTTGCCAAGATTGGAGACTTCTGCCTTATTATACTATTAGAAAATTATCCTTGGAAGCATGTGCAATTTGATTTTTACTGCAATTTTCTTTAACAGTGCTATTCATTTCTTGTGTTTTTTTCCCTTCTTCTTTACCTCTCTACATTGCACATTCTTCTTTTTTTTATTTTTTAGATGAGCGGACTTGTGAGCCCTACCAGTTCCGCTGCAGGAACAACCGCTGCGTTCCGGGCCGCTGGCAATGTGACTATGACAACGACTGTGGGGATAACTCGGATGAGGAGACCTGTAGTATGTGCTCACTTCAACCTTATGCTGCCATATTTGCATGTGGGGAGGAAGGAGGAGATGACCGTTTCTTACTTTTTCTTATTTGCTCATGTCTAATTTTAGGAAGATTGTAAAACAAAAACTGCTTGTAAAAAATGGAATAAAGCAGGCATCTCTTTCCATCAGAAAAACTCCCATTAGTGCAGTGCTTCTCAACTATTTTCTGTTAGCTCCTCCCCCCACCGAAGAAGTAAATATTTCACGTGCCCCCAAACTCTCCACCAAGACGATTGTTTGCAACATTTGCCACATTTTCACTGAAAAAAACTCAATTGGCTTTTACCTTAATTTATTTGGCTTCATGCTGTCTGCTGCCAACATTTTTAGCCACAGCAAAGATATTGGCCTTTCCTTGTCTCCCACCGTACACACAGTGAAGCCAAGAGCTATATACACTTAGTCATATTTTCTCGTCTTAGCTTTCGGGAGACTTATGTTTGTCTCATTATCTCCGTCTCTCTCCTCCTTTCTTTTCATCCCTGTTAAATATTTTTCCATGGTGTCTCTTAAGGGTTTGTTATGTGCACTTCATATCTTCTGCTCCTGTGTGCTATTGTTCGGTACAAAAAACCCCTACTCCCTATGGCCAAAAAAGCAACTTCTCTGGGATCACGCCCCCCACGCCCGGCTTTGTTCCGTGCCCCCCAGGAGGGCCGCCCCACTATTTGAGAAGCGCTGCATTAGTGTAAGAAGTGATAAAGATTGAGCTAGAAAAAAAAATACTGGCTGAGTTTCAAGTTCAAAACCTGTAATTTGAGAAGACAAATGTCGTGTGTTGCTTGAGCCATACCCAAAAGATGTCCAACTAGACAAATATTTCCCTTGCATTTCTTCTGTGCCAACTCTTGTGACCATCTCAGCGGGTGATATCTGCATGAAAATAGTTTATTTGTAATTCTCATATCTCTAACCAGATGGGCCTGAGAAAAGGTATCAGGAACACTCAAATGTGTATACCTTACCAGAATAAAAATTTTAACAAACTATCCTAAATTGTCCCAAAGTTGCTTTTTCAAGAGACAACTGGACTTTCTGTTTTTTTCTTTGAAGTCGTTTCACTTCTCATCCAAAGACCTTCTTCAGCTATAATAATAAGCTTTTTGAATGATAAGTGAAACATCTTTTTAAAAAACCCAGAAAGTCCAGTTACTTCTTGAAAAAGCACTTTTGGGACCTGGATGTCTGAGAATCTCCATAGACATTAACCCTAAATAGTCTTTCTATCTGTGTTGTTTTTATTTTCTGGGACCAAACATTTGGGTGTTCTTCACGTACACTTCCCCTTCCCAAGATAACTAAGGAATCTTGGTCAGATGAATACTCCAGGGATTTTTTTAACAGTTGCGTGCAATATTCTTGGGGTGAATTGTTCAGAACTGCCCATTCACTGAATGCTTTGGATATTGATCAGGCTGATGAGGTTATCAAGATGTTCAAAAAGCTGATCAGCCTTTGATATCTCAAGATGGAAGGGAAATCTATAAAAAAATAATCTATGGATTTGACTGGAGGGTAACCCTTCTGCTGTCACTGTTTGGTATCAATTGACCAGGATAAAAAAAGTCCAACAGGATGATAAAGATAAAAAATCAGGCGAATGATGTATCCCAATGTAATGCCTTCACAGAACCTTTGGATGTTGTAATGAAGCCAGGCCTCCAGCAATAATTTTAAATCTTTTAAAATAGCTCATAAAATTCCTCATCTCTTCCGCCCTCCCCACTAACTCCTGTAGATGCTAGAACATGACTTTACTTCTTTTGGTTTGTTCCTTACCATACTGTGTAATTTGAGTTTGTGCCATTTCACTTCATCTTATGTTTTTCTCCATTTTCATACTGTCGTATCGGGGCTTGCAGAGGTAGGTTTCTGTCAAAAATGTTTTCCTTCCCCTTAAAAACTTTTAACTGTGTTGAAAGGAGGGGGGGGGAGATTATTTGGAGGTTTCATCTGTATTCCCATGTATTTGCCTCTGTATTCCTTTTCCAGAGATTTCATGGTGGTTTATCTATGTGATGCTTGTTGGAGACCTACTTTTTTTCCAAGTTGATTCTCCCACACAAACCAGGCAGAACTGTCTTACCTCTTAATATCTTATTTATTGTATGAATTGTTTTGAGAAACAGTACAATATTGAAGCAGCCGATTGTGACACAGTAAACATGGGACAATCAGGGCGGTGTGCATTGTTTCAGTCCTAGCACCTCCATTGGGGAAGACTTTAGGAAATTGCATTATAGACTTGTTTTCTGAAACACTGAAGATTCACTTTCTATCCATAAAGATGACACGACTGTAGAAATTGCCTCTCTCGAATGCAATTTCTGATGTTGCAAGCAATTATAGCAGTGTCAGTGAAAACAATAAAAACACCCCCAGTAAGATAATAACTGAGTGAAAATGGTATATGCTTGGATCTGTAAATCTATGGGATTCTTCGCCCATTAACTTTTTATGGGGCAGGGAGGCAAGGAAACACTCAGAAACTTTCAATAATGGTGTTGAATCTTCTACTGAGGATCTTTAAATTAGGAGTGGGCAGAAGGTGCTAAAACTGGTTGATTTGCAGTAGTTTCATAAGTGTCTCTTGCTCTCATTTGTATAACAAATAGCAAAGCAATCTCACTTTCTCACATGCAGTTAAAACCAAAGTAGGATAAAGGCAGATGTGGATATTATGCAAAAGGGTCTGACTTCAGTCCTTGTACTGAAACTAGCTCTTAAACTGAATGTGCCCATGCTTTTCCTTGAATTTTAAGTGCATTCCCTATCCTGCATAAGGTTTTTCTGTATGGATCTCTATTTAAAAACAAAGAATATTCCCCAGTCCTGAAATTTACTCTCCTAATTGTTACCAGGAGCAGAGACTAAGAAACTCAAAGCTGTCCCTGTTTTCTGTACTTGATATTTAGTAATCTCTTGCAGGAGCTTGCTGGTTCACCACAAAGCTAGTACATGGTGTGGCATGCGAGCTCTTCGGCCATCACGAGAACGGGCCAAAGTTCACAAGTCGAAAAAGTTGAGCTGAGATTGTTACCGTGGCAGAAGTTGCTGTTTTATTTATTTCGTCATTGAATTTGTTTGCTGCGTATCTCGACCGTTGTGGATAATGTGGTTGATAAACTCTGAAATCATTGTCTTGCTACCTCTTCCTCTTTACTCCTACTCCAACTTTTTTTTTGGCTTCTCCTCTGCTTTGTTTCTAATCAAACTGAAGTTAGGAATTTTCTGTGTTAACAATAATCGGACTACTGATGCCTACCCTGTGAGACATTAAAAATAACCAATGATGTTGATGTGTGTGAATCGCAGAGTAGCCACAACTCTTTACGGGTGTGTCAAAGCTTTCCAGCTCATGTCCCTCTCTGCTTTCTCTGCTTACAGAGCCCAGGCCTTGCTCCGAAAGTGAGTTCTCTTGCGCCAATGGCCGTTGCATCGCAGGCCGTTGGAAGTGTGATGGGGACCATGACTGTGCCGATGGCTCTGATGAGGTAAAGGCCTAAGGGTGGAAAGTGACCAGAAAGAAGCTGGAATCAATATACAGCAGCTTTCACAACTTGCTCCTGGTCTTTGGCTTGAATTCTTACAGGAAGCCTTCATCACATTGAAGTTGTCCAAAAGAGTTTTGAGTATAACTTCTGTAGTCTTTGTAGACGTGGATCAAATTGGAGAGTGGAGAAAAATCGATGATTTTTTTTTTAAATGGCTTTTTGGTTTTTTTTATTTTTATCAAATTTATTTTAATATCCTTTTGGAATAAAAATCTATCTAAAGATAGTTTTCTATTTAAGACACATTAATAATTTAGTTTATTCAGCATGAAATGGAGCTTAGTTATGTAGCATGAGTCCGTAGATTCTGTGATACTGGGAGTTGATAAGTCAACAGCAGGTCAGACGAGCCACTGCAGGACAGAGTTGACATTTCTCTTTAAAAAATATGATTTAAATCAAGCCTTTTTACTAGTGATTTAAATCATGACTTGATTTAAATCAAATCCACCCTGATCAAATGTTTATGGAAATTGTAGCTTTCATATCTGATTAACATCTACTTGGGGGAAATGGTCTTGTTAGAAGTAAAGAGAATTTTACTTGAGTGGTGGGATCAGCATAGCCCGAGCGAAGAAAACATGCTTTAAAAGAATCTTTGCAGATGAATAAGATAAGGGCTAGTTTGGTGTGCATATTGGGAAAAAGGAACTGAAAGTGTAAACATGAATGACCACATAACAGAATAACTGTTGGAAAAGACCCATCAGAAATCCTTGATGGAATTTGCTTCTTTAGAAATTAGATGGATGGTTTTAATCTAATAATAATTAATAATAATAATTTATTAGATTTGTATGCCGCCCCTCTCCGAAGACTCGGAGCAGCTCACAACAACAATACACAGTGTACAAATAAAATATTTTAAAACAATTTAAAAACCCTTATAATAAAAAGTAATCACACAACCCAAACAAACCATACATAAACCATGATAGCTAATGGGTATATCAATTTTCCCATGCCTGGCGGCATAGGTGGGTTTTCAGCAGCTTGCAAAAGGCAAGGAGGGTGGGGGCAGTCCTGATCTCTGGGGGGAGTTGATTCCAGGGGGCTGGGGCCACCACCGAGAAGGCTCTTCCCCTGGGTCCCGCCAGATGGCATTGCTTATGCTGGTTCTGGAGGTGGGAGCATCATACTTTGATTTGATATGACATCCACTTAATGTTGCATTCTTTGCTCCCTTCCTGTGTAATTTGTTATAAAGTCCTACTGCGATCATCATGATACTAAGACTCAACAACCTCTGCTGCTTAGAGGAAAGCATTATTGATTCAGACGGAGCAATAACTTACTCAATACTAAATCACTGCACTCTGACCTGAGATGCCTCTAAATCTTGTTCGTTCACAGAAAGAATGCAAGCCACGCTGTGAACAGGACCAGTTCCACTGCAAGAGTGGCCACTGCATCCCACTGCGATGGCGTTGTGATGCCGATGCCGATTGCATGGATGGCAGTGATGAGGAAGACTGTGGCACAAGAGGTAATGCCAACCATGATTTCTTCCCTTGGAAGAGTGGACACCAAAACTAGATGTCACAAATCCCAACACCCAGATCTCAATTAGGGGGAAGGAGAGGGGGAAGGAGTCTCTAAACAGCCCTTGACCAAATGATGATGACTAGGGAATTCTGGGAGTGGAAGTTCATCCATCTTGAACCTGCTGAGATTGTGGAACGCTGGTCTAAGTCAAGGGTAGGCAAAGTTGACTTTTCTATGACGTGTGGACTTCAACTCCCAGAATTCCTGAGCTAGCAAGAATTCTGGGAGTTGAAGTCCACATGTCATAGAAGAGCCAACTTTGCCTATCCCTGGTCTAAGTAAAGAGCAGGCCATGTACCTACAATGATCCCTGTTAAGATATTGAGGTCTATGTAACTATGCAGTGATGCCAGACATAATGCTAACCTGGATCTGATGGTAAGTGCAGATGTCCTAGTTCTGGAACTTATTGTTACTTTTTTACATCCTTTCATACCACTCACAACTTAGGTGGGATAGCCATGCCTCAGGAATGAGGTTGCGACTTAACATGCTTTTTATGGCTCCTTTATAGTACGGACTTGCCCTCTTGATGAGTTCCAGTGTAACAACACTCTGTGCAAGCCACTGGCATGGAAATGTGATGGTGAGGATGACTGTGGTGACAATTCTGATGAAAATCCTGAAGAATGCTGTGAGTATCCTCATTCCTGTGATTAACCCCTGCTTCCCTTGCTCATGTTATCTTTTCATCTGATTGTCTAGGATAGTGGTTCTCAACCCAGGACCCTTTGGGGTTCAAACAGTCATTTCACAGGGGTTGCCTAAGACCGTGGGAAAAGACAAATTTCCCATGGTGTTAGGAACTAAAGCTTCTATTCTGGCACCTTGGAACATATTTTTACAATCTGACCAATCATGCGTTTACAGTGGGGATGCCCTCTGACCTTCCTGCCAATCAGCTTAAAGCTCTGTTGGGAGAATTGGTGCTAGGTTGTGGGTCACCACAACACGAGGAACTGTATTAAGGGGTCGTGGCATTATAAAGGTGAGAGCCACTGGTCTAGGAGTTCACAGGAAACTAGGGACATCCAGAACCTTGGTGTTGACAATTATTCAAGCTAAAATCGGTGCCTCCTTATCTCAGATTCTCAACATGTTTCTAACTGGGAACATCCTACTCTCAGAACTTGAGGTTCCCAGGAATTCTAGGGTGATTTAAGGAAAGAAGCAACATGTTTTGTGCTGTATTCTGAGAGGAGGTTGACTCTACACTGTATCCAATATAAGGAATGCTTACAGGATTGTCAATCTGAATATGAACCAATTCTGAGGATTTATCTAGATTCACACAGGATGAAATTGGAGGAATTTCACCAAGGTTCCCTGATTTCATGAAAAAGTTTTTGAGATGCAGAATCTGAAAAGTTGTATGTACATTGAGAAACAAGACAAGACAAAATGTTGCAGTGGTTAGAAGTTAAACTTATGAGTTGCTTGTTCTTTATATCCTATTGGTTAAATCCCCTATGTTATCAGGTCAGATTTTGGGTTGTCATGTTTTCCTATAGATCAGAAAAATGAAGAATGTTTTGTAACAGTTTAAATTTACAAGTGTCAAAATATACAAAAGTATATTTCTTGTAATTTGCATCCAAGAAAAATGGCCCAATAATTTAACTAAACAAAAATGTAAATTGTCCTAACTATTTATTTTAAACATCAATTCTACCAATGCTCAAGTTTCCCCCATGGAGCAAAGTCCAATTAATTTCTGATGGCAATTTTTTATACAAATCCCCAATGATCCACAAAAGTCAGATCTGAAGTTACTTGTGCTTAAACCATGCTTGCAAGTACATGTGTTTTTGGAAAGAGGGACTGAGGGTAGAGAGAGAAGAGAAAATTTTATAAACCACCTTGAATTCCCGAGTTTGAAAAGGCATCTGGGAAGGCTTGGGAAAGCTGCTGACCTCAGCACATTCAAGGCAGAGCTAGGTAGATTCAGTGAAGGGCTACCAAAATTTTTACTACTACACTGTGGGCGTCACTTAAGCAGGATGCCCTGCATTTTATTTCAACATCTTTCAGTGCAAATTGAGTGCTCTGGGGTGGAGCTCCATTTCCAATATCCCACTGGCAGTAGCCACCCCCGGGTAGATCCATGTAGAAAGGCAGATAACTTTTTCACCTTGTCAGGTGGAACAGTCTCATATCTTGCACAGTTTACCATTCAGGTAAGGCAACTGACTATAGTCTTCCAGAAGTGAGGGGTTAACAGTGGGCTTCCAACACAGCCGCAAACCACTGCCGTATTCCCTCATTCCCTCAATTTGTGGGGGTGAGGGGCCAGGGGGGAAAAACTAGATGGGGTCCAGAATTGTGCAGCATCCCTGGAATTTGTATTTTCCATAAGGAGGAATGGGGAAAGGGGGACCGACCACCTATGTTTTACGGCTCCCGAAAATACTGTGACTCCAAATCATTCTGGTTTGCCTTTTTTTCACTCTTCCTCTTTGCTTCTGTTTTCTGCCGC
This sequence comes from Erythrolamprus reginae, assembly GCF_031021105.1. Taxonomy (NCBI): domain Eukaryota; kingdom Metazoa; phylum Chordata; class Lepidosauria; order Squamata; family Dipsadidae; genus Erythrolamprus; species Erythrolamprus reginae. Next base: position 192,696,156 of record NC_091951.1, on the reverse strand, counting down.
AGTGAAATTCCAGTGTCCTCCCAACAGACCCTTCCGTTGCAAGAATGATCGTGTGTGTCTGTGGATTGGCCGCCAGTGTGACGGGATTGACAACTGTGGTGACGGCACCGATGAGCAGTTCTGTGGTGAGTGGTTTCCGCTATCTCCTAAGATTTGCAGAAGCAAGGCAAGCTCTCCCTACAAGTAATAAACTACAAATTGTGGGTTCGTTCATTCATTCATTCATCCATCCATCCATCCATTCATTCATTCATTCATTCATTCATTTATTTATTACATTTGTATGTCGCCCCTCTCCGCAGACCCAGGGCGGCTCACAACAGCAACAGAAAACAATATATAATACAAATTCAATAATTAGAAAGCTAAAAACCCATAATTTAAAAAAAAACATGCACACAACATACCGTACATAGTATAGGCCTGGGGAAGATATTTCAGTTCCCCCATGCCTGACGGCAGAGGTGGGTTTTAAGGAGTTTGCAGAAGGGTCAACAATCCCGCAGCTCTGGAGCTGCATGTGGCTTTTTCATCCCTCTGTTGTGGCTCCCTTTCACTGGTCGGTGCCACAATTTTGAGAAGACCTTCCTGTTGGGGGAGGGAAAGCACTGCGTGCCAGAAGGAGACTCTATGGCAAGGGGCAGGTTTTTCAGTCGGCTCCACAATTGATAGGGCTTTCAGCTAGGACAGGTAGAGGAACAAGAATGCTGTGCTAGGAGGAGAGTCTACGGTGTAGGAACCAGACTTCCGGTCAGTTCCAGAATTGAATGTGCTTCCGGTTAGGACCTTTGTGGCTCCCTGTGTTTTCTTTTCTGTAGGAAATGTGTCCAAATGGCTCTTTGAGTGTTTAAAGTTGCCGATTCCTGATTCAGTGTTTCCCAACCTTGGCAACTTGAAGATATTTGGACTTCAACTCCCAGAATTCCCCAGCCAGCGAATGCTGGCTGGGGAATTCTGGGAGTTGAAGTCCAAATATCTTCAAGTTGCCAAGGTTGGGAAACACTGCTCTACAGACTACAGGGTAAGTGGCCAATGTTCAGGATAGGATGTCCATGGCAGACTGGAAAGCCCCAAATTCAATGCCTGAAGTTTATTAGGAAGCAGATATGAAAGACCTTATCTGCTTGAAGCCTTGGAAAAATAGACAGAGCTGGGAGTTGAAGTCCAGATATCTTCAAGTTGCCAAGGTTGGGAAACGCTGCCCTGATTTATACTAATCCTATTGTATAACTGACAGGCAGAAGCCCATAATCATAAAGTTAATGACCACCACACACAAAAAAATGATAGTAAAACAGGTCAGTGACATGGGTTGCCCGTTTTACAGCCATTACAACTTACACCCATAATGAGCATTACAGTCAAAAGTCAAGGACTACATGCGATTTGCCACTACCTTGTGTACCTCTAGCCCGGGCAATGGCAATGGTTCGCCATTACCATATACTGAGATATTAGCCATTATAGCCCAGGTAATTCTAGATGGTCTGTCATCCAGCGTTGATCTCCTTAGCTTTTTTGGAATCAATCAAATTTGGGTAGATTCTTCTAGAGCAATCTTTGTTTTAAGGAGTTCCCCCTGTGTTTCTGCATGAGTCACGGCCCTAAGCTTCCTGGGGGGGGGGGGGGGGGAGACAAAATTGTAGCATTGATTTGTGTGGAGATATAACAGACAGGACTCACAGTGGGTGAGTTTACTTGCCTTGCCCCCCGAGGTGATAGTAAAATCCAGTCACCTTTGTGGAGACACAGACTAGATTCATTCATTCATTCATTCATTCTTATATTTATTGATTTGATTTGATTTCATTTGATTTCATTTGATTTGATTTGGTCCTAATAGAATTTCATCTATGGGATTGTTTTGTTGAAAACCGAAAGAGTTCTTATGGAGATTATATTTATTTTTAATCTGCATATATGTTAACCAATTTAGATTTACTCTGTTTTCTTCTAGTTGTTTTTGGGTAAGAATATTGTCGTTCAAGTTTGATTTGATTTGATTTGATTTGTATGCAGCCCCTCTCCGTAGACTCGGGGCGGCTCACAACATCAATAGAACAATTCATAACAAATCTAATAATTTAAAAACATTTTAAAAACCCCAACATTAATCAGACATATATACAAACATACCATACATAAATTGTACAGGCCCGGGGGAGATATCTCAATTCCCCCATGCCTGGCGGCAAAAGTGGGTTTTAAGGAGTTTACGGAAGGCAAGGAGGGTGGGGGCAGTTCTAATCTCCAGGGGGAGCTGGTTCCAGAGAGTCAGGGCCGCCACAGAGAAGGCTGTTCCCCTGGGACCCGCCAAATGACATTGTTTAGTCAACGGGACCCAGAGAAGGCCAACTATGTGGGACCTAATCGGTCGCTGGGATTCGTGCGGCAGAAGGCGGTCCCGGAGATATTTATGATTCTTCGGAAAAGAAGACAAGGGAATGAAAGAGATGGAATTGTGGCCTCTTGATACATCTCTTTGCCTTCTCACTGCCATCGTTTTAACCCCACAGATTCACCAACCACCCGACCTAGGAGCTGCAGCCACGAGAAGAATGAGTTCCTGTGCACCAATGGGAAATGTATCAGTGCTGAGCATCGCTGCAACTTCTTTGATGACTGTGGAGATGGGTCTGATGAAGAAAATTGCTTGCAGGGTGAGGGGACAGATCACCAAATATGGATAATCTTGAATAGCAGGGAGATGGGAGGGGGGTCTTCAGGTGTGGGGGAGGGAGGGAAAAGTTGGGGCACAGAAGGGGAATTGTCAGTATGGTATGATGAAACTCCGAATGGTTTGACCGATTACATGCTCGCTCCCCCAGCTGTTGCCCTATCTCTCTTGTTGGTGCTGCTGATGTAAAATTGGCTTACTCCCATTTTGTGCTTGCAGATCCCAAGACGTATGGCTGTCACACCAATGTAACCATGTGTGGCGATGAAGCCAAATGTATCCAGAGCCCTTCATCTGTTTACTGCACCTGCCGCAGTGGCTTTCAGAAAGTGCCAGGCAAGAATTTCTGCCAAGGTAGGAGGCCAATTGTGCCCATTGGATGCTGTATAAATATAGTTATTTTTTTAAAAGGTATTTTTTACGAATCTCCTTTTTCTAAGTCCCTAACAAAGGGTTTTGTCCATTTGAAACAAAAAATATAGGAAATCAGCCTTGGGCTATAGTCATTTGTTAAAAACAAAATCTAAAATGTTTTGGCTGTAGCAACATCAATGCTTTCGATAAATTGAAAGGCTCGGTGGTGCAGTGGCTAGAGTAGAGTACTGCAAACTACTTCTGCTGATTATCAGCTGCAGCAGTTTGACAGATCGAATCTCACCAGGCTCAAGGTTGACTCAGCCTTCCATCCTTCCGAGGTTGGTAAAATGAGGACCCAGATTGTTGGGGAAAATATGCTTCCTCTCTGTAAACCGCTTACAGAGGGCTGTAAAGCACTGTGAAGCGGTATATCAGTCTAAATGCTATTGCTAAATCAATGCCACCATCTGTCAACACGAAATAAGACCTTTTGTAATCCATGAAGGGCAAGGAACCACTTGAGTATAACCTGTTCTGGGTTTTTGCAATCAAGCAAGTTTGGGTAGATTCCTCTAGAACGGTCTTTATTTCAAGGATGAAATGGAAGTGGGATTTGAAATCACTTAAGAAGGAGAAACACCTTCCTTCACAAACTCTTGGAACTGGTGCAGGTTGTCCTTTTGTGCTATTAATTCTGACTTCAGGTTGTTTGCTTGTTCATGGTGTGTGTGTGTGTGTGTGTGTGTGTGTGTGTGTGTGTTGCTTTATTGATTTTTAAAATTGTTTCCAGTTCTGGGCGCCTTCAAGGACTGGAGGTTGTAATCTTTGTATTAAGGAAGCAAAATAACTGGAGCAACCGCCACAGGATTAAGGAGTCCCTGATTGGAGAGTGGGGCGGGAGAGACAGAGAAATGCAATGCAATGAATGCAATTTATTGATTGATTGGTTGGTTGGTTGGTTGATTGATTGATTTGATTTGATTTGATTTGATTTGATTTGATTTGATTTGATTTGTATGCCGCCCCTCTCCGAAGACTCGGGGCGGCTAACAGCAATATAAAAAGACAATGTAAACAAATCTAATATTAAAAACAATCTAAAAAACCCCAATTTAAAGAACCAATCATACATACAAACATACCATGTATAAATTCTATAAGCCTAGGGGGAAGGGAAATTTCAATTCCCCCATGCCTGACGACCGAGGTGGGTTTTAAGGAGCTTGCGAAAGGCAAGGAGGGTGGGGGCAACTCTGATATCTGGGGGGAGCTGGTTCCAGAGGGTCGGGGCCACCACAGAGAAGGCTCTTCGCCTGGGTCCCGCCAAACGACATTGCTTAGTCGACGGGACCCAAAGAAGGCCAACTCTGTGGGACCTAACCGGTCGCTGGGATTCATGCGGCAGAAGGCAATACAATGTGTAGTAAAGTCTACCAATAGCACTAGACCACGGATGTCAAACTGGCTGTGGGCCAGATGCGTCATGCCCAGGCTATGCCTACCCTAGCTCCACAAAGGGGGAAAAGGTTGAGAAATGTCACAGGATGGCAACACGATGCCACAAGTTTGACACCCGTGCACTAAACTTATAAGCATCCTCATCAGCCAAGCTGATGGTACTCCCTGCTTGCCAGATGTGCTGCAACTGTAATTTGAGCTTTCCTCTGAAACTTTACATTATTCATCCCTCCACCCTGCCCCCCCCCCTCATTCCTGACTAATGACAGGAACGGCAGGGAAATCAATTTTTTGCAATCTACTCCTTAGTGCTAAATTAACGCCTGATAGGCAGTGAGATGAAGCACAGGGGAGGAACAAAGACATATAGGGATTCTAAACTTCTCCAGCTTCTGCTTTTCTTTTCTAGCAATAATGGGTGATAATTCAAAACAATGGGTAACTATGGAAAGATTTGTCCTTTTAACTAGCACACTTTATTTTTTATTTCGTGGTGCTTATACAGAATGGTATTGAATGCTTGCACCTTGTTTGCAAGCACACGGTCCACCTATAGATAGAAAGAAGACATAAGAAGGTAAGAGTGTTTTTCTAGGAACAATCCAAGGCTAGAAGCTAGCCAGTTGTCCATTCCTAGCCTTTCTTAAAGTGAGATTTTCATTCTGATGATATGGTTGCCATGCGTGCATGAACGTACATTTCTGGGGAGGGATTTTACTAGTTCCTTGGCAGAAAATAAGCCAGAATGGCTCTTGACGTCATGATTTCAGTGAGTTTTGTACCCAGATCCCCAAATCTCTTTTATGAGTATTTTACACTCCTCCTCCCAAGTTTTCATTGTTCAAACAAAGCCCAAGATAGTTCTCTTTGATTTTTATGCACACGAGCGGTAGATAGCCATCACATTCCCTTTTGGACTAAGCACCATTATTCATAGGATCATCCCTTCAGTCCAATGAGTAATATCAGTGATGGCTAACCCTTTTCTCATCATGCGCATGTGCCAGCACCCATAATACAATGTGCCTAGGTTTGCCTAGGTTCACCTGGTGCACCAGTTACGGCCCTATTCGGACTGGGAGTCTCTGCTCACAGTCACTGATGCCCTCATCACCTTGAGGTTCGACTACTGCAACACTCTCTACATGGGGCTACCTTTGAAGAGTGTTCGGAAACTTCAGATCATGCAGAATGCGGCTGCGAGAGCAATCATGGGCATTCCCAGATATGCCCATGTTTCATCATCACTCCGCAGCCTGCACTGGCTGCCGATCAGTTTCCGGTCACAATTCAAAGTGTTGGTTATGACCTATAAAGCCCTACATGGCATCGGACCAGAATACCTCCGGGACCGCCTACTGCCGCACGAATCCCAGCCACTGATTAGGTCCCACAGAGTTGGCCTTCTCAGGTGCCCCCACCCTTCTTGTCTTTCGCAAACTTTTGAAAACTCAGGCACGAAGGAATTGATATATCCTTATCTGCCCTTGATTTTATGGATGGTGTGTTTGGGCTGTATGACTGTTTTTAATAGGGAGTTTTTAAAGACTGTTTTAACATTGGTTTTGTATATGATGTTTTATTGTTGTGAGCCGCTCCGAGTCCTCGGAGAGGGGCGGCATACAAATCTAATAAATTATTATTATTATTAATTAAGTTCGCCATCACAGCGTTATGTGATAACATTAGATTCACACCATCCATTACTGTTGTAATGATAATAAAAAAAATAGCAAGTGAAACTCTGAAGGAATTATTACTTTCTTTTTAAAAAAATAGTATTTATTGAATATATAAAGGAATTATTACTTTCTACCAATGAGCTCCCTGGTCAGTGGGGGACCATATGAGCTATAAATCATTTTGATAGAACCAACTTCTAATGTATCCTGCAGAGGTTCCCACTTTTAGAATATAGAATATAGCAAGAGTTGGAAGGGACATTGGATGTCTTCTACTTATTGTTCTGTTATTCCTGAGAATTAGGCAGAAAAAAAGGCACGATTTACTCCACACATCAGTCATTTGCATCCAGTGATCTTGGTTTTTTTTAATTAAAAAATATAATCTATTGAAAATAAATGGGGAAGGCATACATAAAATAAGGGGATTGTACAGGTACCGATACAAATGTATATGAACTTTGAGTCTATAGTTGTACATCAGGTTACATATTTATATACAGAAAAAAGGAAGAAGAAAGAGGGGGAAAGGAAGAAAGGAAACAACAAGAAACAAGAAAAGGAAAGAGGAAAAAAAGGAAAAGAAAGAGAAATAAATTAATATCTATATATTTATCAAGTATCGTAATTGTTGTCAACTTCTCTGTTGACCCAGTTACAGCTTCTGAGATCTTTACTATTGGTATACATCAGAGGTCCCCAACTGCCGGTCCGCGGACCGGGACCGGGCCGTTGAAGTTTTCCAGCCGGTCCGCGGCGCCGCTGCCCTCCCGGCAGAGGACATTATGCAGGACAGGGTGGGGCGTCGGGCAGGGCGGGGAGAATCAGGAGGCTCCTTTGGCAGCTGGGGGCTGCCTGGCTTTGTGATTTTGGCTGGGGGGGAGTTAGGAAGGTCCTACTTCTCCCCCCCCCCAGCCAAAAACTCAAAGCCTATCTGCTGGATACGGGCGATGAGCGGGACGAGCGGTGCCGAAGCCGGTGGCTGCTGCAAGAGGCTTCCGCGCCGCTCTGTCCCACTCATCGCCCGTATCCAGCAGATAGGCTTTGAATTTTTGGCTGGGGGGGGGGAGAAGTAGGACCTTCCTAACTCCCCCCCCCCAGCCAAAATCACAAAGCCAGGCAGCCCCCAGTCGCCAAAGGAGCCTCCTGATTCTCCCCGCCCTGTGGAGAAGTGTGGAGGGCTGCGTCACTAAGCTCCACCCCTCCATAACCCCACCCCCATATGACCAAAGCCCCCCCCCCCCCCACCGGGCCATGGAAAACTGGTCTAGCTTAAAGCCAGTCCGTGGTGCAAAAAAGGTTGGGGACCTCTGGTATACATAATATCTGTGAAATTCTGAACTGATCTGGTTTTCACATCTCCCTTGTTCTACACAGACATCAACGAATGCCTGAACTTCAGGGTTTGCAGTCACCTCTGCAACAACACCAAGGGCTCCTATATGTGCACTTGTGCCAGGAACTTCCAGAAGACACATCATATGTGCAAGGCTGAAGGTACCGTAAGCCGCATTAGGATGGGAGCTTTATTTAATACTCAGTGGAGCACCCCTGTGTGTATCAGAGATCAGCGGATGGTGGGGCTTAATGAGATTTGAACAGATTACTTCATTCGCCTATCTATTTCTGCACGTTTTTCTTTTCTTTTTTTAATTTTTTTTAATTTATTTTACAAATGTGACATACAAGACAAAGGGAAAAAACATACATAAAAACATATATATACAACATTTGGGAAATGAAAGTTTCCCCACTTTTTTTATATATATATATTTGATCAGAGAATTACACTTCTTTTACATAGTATTAATTTTTGAATTCTTTTATTTGACGTGTTGCTTTGCATAAATTTTTATTTATTTATTTCTTTTAGCCAATCATAAAATTTTGCCCATGTTTTATAGTAATCTGATTCTTCTTTTCCCTCTAATCTTTTGGATAACCTGTCCATCTCCGCACAGTCTAGTATTTTTTTAATTATGTTTTCTTCCGGTATTTTATCTGTTTTCCACTGTTGGGCATATACTATTCTGGCAGCTGTTAGTATATGTATAACTAGGTATCTTACTTCTTTTTCTATTTTTTTATTAAAAATACCCAATAAATATAATTCTGGGGGTTTTTTTTAATTTCTTCATTTGCTATTTCTTTTAACCAATTTGTTATTTTATTCCAAAACTGTTTTGCCCGTGTCTGCACGTTTTTCTAAATGTTTTCTTTTTAAGCCAAAAATATTTGTCAGGCCTGACAAGGAGAAACTGACTCTGCTTTTTAAAAAGGAGATGTGAAAAGATCTTTCCCAGTTTAATGTAACCTTTCAAAAGCCAGCATACTTAGAGGAGTGCAAGAGTCTTTTCAAAGAGGCTTCTGCCATTTTCTAGTGGTTCCTGGAATCACCGCAAAGCTCAGTTGTGTCGCGCAGTAAGAAAACACCCTGGGTTGAAGCCTTTTGTGTGGAACGAGCATGGTGCTGCTGTAATCACGGTGGCTCTTGTAAAAATTAAAGGAGGATCAAAGAGAAAATCCTTAGCTAAAACATTTCAAAACCCTTCTCCCCAGCTTGATACTCTTCCCTGGGGTATGTTGGTCCTGGTATGCTAGAAGTTGCTTTTCTGAATTTCTTTCTGGAAGAACTTAAGCTAGCTGGACTTTGTTTCCATTAATTTTTGTCCTACTGAGCACAAAACAGTCAGATTTTCTCCTAGCACTATCAATGGCAGAATACTATTTAATCCCCATTTCTAATTGGCATAATGCATACTTTGTAGCATTACCATTCAAGAGCAGAGAGTTCTGGCCTTTGCAGCTAAATTCTCTTTAGCTGCTGCTAAGGAAAAACAAAAACAAATTGCAGTCTGCCTTATACCTGATCAGAGCAAAAATGAGAGAGAAAGCTGAAGAAGAGCTGAGGGTGAAACTAAAGTTAAGGTAACTACGACATTAAAACACTTGGCTGATTACAGAATGCCATTTTCTCATTATGGGGCCTAGTGAGTCAGAGTTTCTATCAGCCCCTTGGCAGTCCTGAAGAAAATCTGTACATTTGCTCTCTGTGAGGGAACAAAGAGTCTTTGTAACTCCCTGTTGGGCTTTGGGGGCCTAGAATTGCCAAGGAATTTCATCTTCTTTTTCACATAGGATGTATTATTTATAGATAGATAATAGATAGATAGATAGATAGATAGATAGATAGATAGATAGATAGATAGATAGATAGAATAGAATAGAATAGAATAGAATAGAATTTTTTTTTATTGGCCAAGTGTGATTGGACACACAAAGAATTTATCTTGGTGCATATGCTCTCAGCGTACATAAAATAAAATATACTTTTGTCAAGAATCATGTGGTACAACACTTAATGATTGTCATAGGGGTCAAATAAGCAATGAGGAAGCAATAGATAGATAGATAGATAGATAGATAGATAGATAGATAGATAGATAGATAGATATTATTATTTATTTATTTATTATTATTTTATTGGATTTGTATGCTGCCCCTCTCCGTAGACTCGGGGCGGCTAACAACAATGATAAAAACAACATGTAACAATCCAATCCAATACTAAAATAACTAAAAAAAATCTTATTCTAAAAACCAAACATACATACAGACATACCATGCATAAATTGTAAAGGCCTAGGGGGAAAGAATATCTCAGTTCCCCCATGCCTGACGGCAGAGGTGGGTTTTAAGAAGTTTACGTAAGGCAAGGAGGGTGGGGGCAGTTCTAATCTCCGGGGGGATCTGGTTCCAGAGAGTCAGGGCCGCCACAGAGAAGGCTCTTCCCCTGGGTCCCACCAAACGACATTGTTTAGTTGACGGGACCCGGAGAAGGCCGACTCTGGGGACCTAACTGTTCGCTGGGATTCGTGCAGCAGAAGGCGGTCCCGGAGATAATCTGGTCCGGTGCCATGAAGGGCTTTATAGGTCATAACCAACGATAGATAGATAGATAGATAGATAGATAGATAGATAGATAGATAGATAGATAGACAGACAGACAGACAGACAGACAGACAGACAGACAGACAGACAGACAGACAGACAGACAGACAGACAGACAAGGAATTTCATCTTCTTTTTCATATGGGATGTATTATTTATAGATAGATAGATAGACAGACAGACAGACAGACAGACAGACAGACAGACCTATAGACAAAGAATTTCATCTCCTTTTTCTTATAGGATGTATTTATATTTCATCACATTTTTGCTGTAGATCAGCATCAAAGAGGTACACACAAGCAAATATTTATGGAGAGCCTATAAAAATATTCTTTCTTAGATGGCAAGGAGAGCTATCTGCCTGCGAGCAATTAGACTGCTTCCCTGAGGTGTGCAAACATATATAATTACACCCAGGTGGGGGGTTCCTACTTACTGCTGCCCCCAGTGCGTGTGCAGCTCTGCAACGCTGGCATGTACATGTGCACATCTGAGATTTTGCTTCTGCGCATGCGCAGGACGCAAAATCCCGTGAGAGGACGCACACATACGTGAGATTTCAGTGATCCTTTTGCTTCCACACATGCGCAGAAGCAAAATGTCTCTCTCTCTCTCTCGGGTCCCTTCGCAAGATTTTGCTTCCTGAGCATGTGCAGAAGCAAAATCTGACTGCGACACGCACGCGTGCTGGCGACACACACATCGCATCGGTAGGGTACCAACCCGATACTGATTATGTCTCAGGTTAAAGTTCATCGTGAGAATGAGGAGCGCTCAATTTTTCTTTTCTCTTTCCTGAAAATGGTGCCTTCCCCCCTTCTGTCTTGTCCATCTCTCTGTGGGAAGATTCATTAATTTTCATGTCGGGTTCATAAAAATCTATTCCTTTTTTCAGGCTCTGAGTACCAGATACTTTACATTGCTGATGACAACAAGATCCGCAGCATGTATCCCTTCAACCCGAACTCGGCCTACGAACCCGCCTTCCAAGGCGATGAGAATGTCCGTATTGCTGCCATGGATGTCTATGTGAAGGGTAACAAGATATACTGGACTAACTGGCACACGGGACGCATATCCTGTCGCGATCTCCCCTCCTCGGCCGGCTCTAGCCCCTCCAACCGTAACCGACGGCAGATTGATGGCGGTGTCACCCATCTAAATGTAAGTGGCGGGGAATTTATGACTGAGCTGGGATTTGGAAAAGGCCTTGAAATTAATTTTGCTTCCTGCTTTCCCGTTCAGATCTCAGGGTTAAAGATGCCACGGGGCATTGCCGTGGATTGGGTGGCTGGGAACATTTATTGGACGGACTCGGGGCGCGACGTCATTGAAGTAGCACAGATGAAGGGGGAGAATCGCAAGACACTGATCTCGGGCATGATTGACGAGCCACATGCAATCGTAGTGGACCCGCTCCGAGGGTAAGAGAGGCCCCTGTGTACTCCTTCCATCTTGCCCTGGCTCTGTAGAATAATCTCACAGAAGGCCTTTCTCTTTATAGCGTCATGTACTGGTCAGACTGGGGGAACCACCCCAAAATTGAAACAGCTGCAATGGATGGGACCTTAAGAGAGACACTTGTTCAGGACAATATCCAGTGGCCTACTGGTGAGTTAAGCGGATAATCTGTGCTTTAGGAGCCCAGTTTTCTAATCAAATCCAGGGATGGCAGGAATATGCTTGACTTTCAGGACTTTTGAGAAGTTAAGTATTGTAATCAACATTTGTGGTTTACTTGCAGGTCTGGCTGTTGATTACCACAATGAACGTCTGTACTGGGCAGACGCCAAGCTGTCAGTGATTGGCAGCATCAGGCTGAATGGCACTGACCCAGTGGTGGCCATCGACAGCAAGAAAGGTAAAAGGGGAAAAAAATATAAATGAATCATGCATGTCTGTGCTTTTGTTTGAATATGCATACCTTTGTGTATATACAGTATGTGAAACAGAAGTGATGATATACTTCTATTGGCACAATAATACCTTCTTCTCTTTCCTGGGCAATGTATCTATTATAGTGATGGCGAACCTTCTTTCCCTCAGGTGCTAAAAGAGCATGCGTGCGCGCTATTGGACATGCGCGAGTGCCCACACCCATAATTCATTGCCTGGGGGAGGGTAAAAATAGTTTCCCCCACCCTCTGGAGGCCAGAAACTGCCTGTTTGCCAACTTCTGGTGGGTCCAGTAGACTCATGTTTCACCCTTCCCAGGCTTCTCTGGAGCCGGAGAAGGGTAAAAACGCCCTCCCCTCCCCTCCCAGGGGCCAAAAACGCCCTCTGCAAGCCAAAAATCAGCCAGCCAGCACACACGTGCATGTTGGAGCTGAGCTAGGGCAACAGCTTATGTGCCAACAGATATGACTACGTGCCACCTGTAGCACCCATGCCATAGGTTCGCCATCACTATGGTAGGTGTTCACTGCCCATCTCTGTAAGTTTATTTATTTGGTAAATATAGAAAACCATGACAGATATGTGAGTCTCTTTGAGGTTGTCCAAAGCCTAGTTATTATTTCTTTTTTTTAGTTAACAATGATAATGCAATTATTGTTTTTGAATCAAATAGCAAGATGAATCAACTAAAGCTGGAGGTCTTCAAACTTGGCAACTTTAAGACTTGTGGACTTCAATTCCCAGAATTCTCCAGCCAGCATAGCACAAGTTTAAGTACAAGTCTTAAAGTTGCCAAGTTTGAAAACCTCTTGACTAAAGTAATCCAAACCAGCAACGCTATATCCCTCTCCCTTTTTAAAAAAGTATTTGTGTTCCCGAAGTGCAATTGGAATTATAGAACATTGCCTCCTCATCAGTTGAATGTGTTCTTCTTCTTAGACAATCAAACTGCAATTAATACAAAATTGGACATTTCTTTTCCTCTTCATGGTGGCAATCAATAGATTGTCTTTCTTTCTCTATCTTTGGATATTTTGCTCACCTGGCCAAATTCAAATATTGTCTCCCCAATATTGAGGATAGATATTTGCCCGATGAATCCCTTACTCTTCTTTCATGCCTTTTTCCTCTAGGACTCAGCCATCCCTTCAGCATTGACATTTTTGAAGACTACATTTACGGTGTCACTTACATCAACAACCGCATCTTCAAAATCCACAAGTTTGGGCATGGCACTGTCACCAATCTTACCGCTGGATTAAACCATGCTACCGATGTAGTACTCTACCACCAGTATAAACAACCAGATGGTCAGTTTCACTTTATGGAGCACCACACATGGCTTTTGGTATTATATCATGGGGAACCAAGTGCAGGACCTGTGACATACGCACAAACACACGCACACACACAAATGCTATTCCGACTTTCTCATTTTTAATGTGCTACATATGGAAGGTGCCAGATTGGGGAAAGCTGGAACATTAGTTAGAGTAGATTAGTTAGAATTAAGTTCGTTTGTAAGAACAAAACTGACATAACCGGTTAAGTCCAGTTTTGAGAAAGGCATTAAAAACCCGGTGAGGTATTTAAGATATTTAATCAGAAAGGAATGGCTAGGAAAAAGGAAGGAAATAATATCAACTATGCTTAAGGCTATGCCATGATTCCCAACTTGACCATCTGCAAAGTAGATGCCAAGGCCATGATAATTAAGCTTGGATTTGGTATCTATATTGACAGAGCTGATTACTGTCGTAGATTTACCCCTAGAGGTCCCTGCAGCATAGGAAAAGCGAGGAGACACAAGAAACTGTAACAAAACATGGAGATTTTTGCCTGTATATTGGAGGGTCAAACTATAGTTTGGATGCTAAATTACAGCCTGTCCATCATTAGGGTTTGGTTTGTTGAACAGTGGAGTTAGGTTAAGGAAGCCCTTGGGGTGTTAGATGCATTACTTTCCTGTTTCTTTGGAAGAGATTTTTAAGAGTAAAAAAAAGAGTTGTGCAAAATGGAGCAAGGGAACGTTCAGTTTTCCTCCTAAAAGATTCTGTACAGTCTCTTGAAATGCAACCATTTGTGCATCCTTGAATTGTTCATAAAATTCTAGAAGTACATTAGCTGGAATGGGAAAGGTTCCATAGAATCGCCGAAACATCAGAGATGTTAGCTAGATGATCTGTAGATTTTATTATTATTATTTATTAATTATTATTATTATTATTATTATTATTATTTATTAGATTTGTATGCTGCCCCTCTCCACAGACTCGGGGCGGCTATGGGCATTCATTTCTATTTACATTTTCCACTCACATGATTTCCATCTGTGTGGAATTTGCTCACTCTAAATTTTTGCGTTAATCCAGGCACATTATTTGGCTAAACTGGAAAGAATGTGCATTTTCAAGGTGGTAATAAGCGGATATCAGAAGCAACGTGATAAAATATTATTTTACTGAAAGAGTAGTAGATGCTTGGAACAAATTTCCAGCAGATGTGGTTGGTAAATCCACAATGCCTGAATTTAAACATGCCTGGGATAAACATATATCCACCCTAAGATAAAATACAGGAAATAGTATAAGGGCAGACTTGATGGATCATGAGGTCTTTTTCTGCCGTCAATCTTCTATGTTTCTATGATATGTTAGTCTGATGCAGAAGTGTCAAATTCAAGGCCTGGGGGCCAGATCCAGCCTAGGGGGTGCTTAAATCTGGCCCACAGGGCCACCCTGGAAACAGCGAAGGACTGGCCCATGGTGCCTCTGCCAGTGAAAACTGAGCTCCGTTTTCACTGGCAGAGGGTTGCAGGAAGCAGTCGCAGCCGAAAATGGAGCTCGGGAGTGTGCCCCTGACATGAATGATGTCAAGCTACCCCTCTCCACCCCCTCAAGGTCAAACACAACGCTGATGCGGCCCTCAATGAAATCAGGTTTGACACCCGTGGTCTAATGGATCATCAAGAAATAGAATGGGGGAGGAGAATTGATTATCGTGGATTCTGAGCCAGGGGAAAAATAACCCAACTGGATTGTAAAAAGACTCTACCAAAACTGAATGAAAAGAAGGCAATCCAGAATAATAATAATAATAATAATAATAATAATAATAATAATAATAATAATAATAATAATAATAACAACAGAAGCCAGTAAAAGTGGTCCCAGCGGTACTTGGAACGCTGGGTGCAGTGCCAAAGGATCTCAGCGGACACTTGAAAACCATCGGAATTGACAAAATCTCCATCTGTCAATTGCAAAAGGCCGCTTTACTGGGATCGGCAAACATAATTCGCCGCTACATCACGCAGTCCTAGGTGCTTGGGAAGTGCCCGACTGGTGATGAAATACGAAATCCAGCATAGTGATCTTGTTTGCTGTGTTGTACTGACATAATAATAATAATAATAATAATAATAATAATAATAATA
This sequence comes from Erythrolamprus reginae, assembly GCF_031021105.1. NCBI lineage: Eukaryota > Metazoa > Chordata > Lepidosauria > Squamata > Dipsadidae > Erythrolamprus > Erythrolamprus reginae. The sequence continues at coordinate 192,680,696 of NC_091951.1, read as the reverse complement.
ATTATTATTATTATTATTATTATTATTATTATTATTATTAATTAGATTTGTATGCCGCCCCTCTCCGCAGAAGCTAGAAATCAAGTCTTAACTTCTTGAGGTTGTTTTTGCCAACCTTCTTTGGAATCCAAAGGATCTGCCATGCAGTGACAGAAAATGTTTTACCTCAGATCTCGGCTAAACTCTTATATTTGCTGTCTTTTCTCTCCAGTGACCAACCCATGTGACAGGAAGAAGTGTGAATGGCTCTGCCTCCTAAGCCCAAGCGGTCCTGTGTGCACCTGCCCCAATGGCAGGAGGTTGGACAACGGCATATGTGTGCTTGTTCCTTCACCTAGTGTCTCACCTGTTGGTAGGTCCATCTTCCCTTCTATGCTGCAAGCTCTCTGTAACTGTGGGTCTTTTAGGCTTGAACTTTGTTGCCCTTTAGTGCTTTGATCCTTATCAGTCAGCCCCTGGTAAAACAGGCAAGATGAATACTTTAACATGGTGGGTACCATAGTTTGTGTTTCTTTATTGGACAATGGAAATCAGCTCAAGTATCCCTTCACCAATGGAACCCAATGGCTGTGGGAATCCACGTAGATGAATTTGGCATGGTTTATTCACAGCATCGAAGGAGTGAAAATGATGGTGGAAATACGTCAAGTTTGCATTTTAGTTAATAACAATAACAACTTTTATTGTCATTGCGCCTATATACAACAAAATTGATTTAGCTTCTATTGGTGCAACCCATAACAAAAATACAAGACAACATGAATAATATAGAAAATGGTCCTTATGCAATTAGGGAGAAACCAGTCTTATGCTTCCATGTATGCATGGAGTGATTGTAGTTGTACACTGCTCAAAAATAAATAAATAAAGGGAACAATTAAACAACACAATATAACTCCAAGTAAATCAAACTTCTGTGAAATCAAACTGTCCACTTAGGAAGCAACATTGATGGCCAATCAATTTCACATGCTGTTGTGCACATTCAACTTTGTACAGAACGAAGTATTCAATGAGAATATTTCATTCATTCAGATCTAGGATGTGTCATTTGAGTGTTCCCTTTATTTATTTGAGCAGTATATGTAGGAGTCTGACTGCCCATGGATAAAAGCTGCTTTAAAACCTGTTTGTCCAACTGGCTATACAGTGTTCCCTCGATTTTCGCGGGGGATGCGTTCCGAGACCGCCCGCGAAAGTTGAATTTCCGCGAAGTAGAGATGCGGAAGTAAATACACTATTTTTGGCTATGAACAGTATCACAAGCCTTCCCGCAACACTTTAAACCCTAAATTGCAATTTTCCATTCCCTTAGCAACCATTCAGATTATTACTCACCATGTTTATTCATTAAAGTTTATTTTTAAAAATATTTATTAAAGGCAGACGAAAGTTTGTCGATGACATATGACGTCATCGGGTGGGAAAAACCGTGGTATAGGGAAAAAACCTGCAAAGTATTTTTTAATTAAGATTTTTGAAAAACCGTGGTATAGACTTTCCGCAAAGTTCGAACCCGCGAAAATCGAGGGAACACTGTACTATACTATGCTTTGTATGGAGACAATTCAGACTCGGTGGCTTACTTACTTACTGACTTACTGACTGACTGACTGACTGACTGACTGACTGACTGACTGACTGACTGACTGACTGACTGACTTACTTACTTACTTACTTACTTACTTACTTACTTACTTATTAGATTTGTATGCCGCTCCTCTCCATAGACTCGGGGCGGCTAACAACAATAATGAAACAGCATGTAACAAATCTAATATTTAAAATAATTTAAGAAACCCTTATTTAAAAAACCAAACATACACCATGCAAGTGGGAAGCGAAGGAAAGAAAGGGGGGGGGGGGGTTGCAACATATTTTAATGCTTGATGGCAATTTTGCTCTGCTTTTTTACATAAATGCAGTCGAACACGTGCACAAGTGTCGACAGGAAATCAACAAATTTCAGTGACTTCATTAAAGGTCTACTACAAAATTGCAGTTGAGGTTTACAAGTAGTTACATCCTCCTGCCTTAATGTTCTTTTCGCTACTCCGAAGTTAATAGCAAGCACAATACTACAGACTAGACGGCCCTATGTTTTTCTTGCCTGGTGGGCTGATGCTCCTTAAGAAAAGTAAGCATCAAAGCAAATCTATGCGCCACAAGTGTGTAGAGAGCTATTTCAGGTCCCAGGAGATCAGGAGCCTCTTTTGTGCACTGTTTCCGACTTCCCCTTGCATTCTTTCATCTCTTCTGGATCAAGTAATGATGTGTTTTCAATCTGATCCGGAAGAGTAGAACATTCTCATACATAAGCAAGATAAATTATTTTTAGGGTTTAAGGCACCTGATAAAAGAATCAATACCTTTGTGCTCTTACTGAAGAGCAAGGGGATAAAGACAATTCTACATATGGCATGTATCTCATGGAGTAAAAACCTTTACCAAGAAATTACTTGTGGTTGTAAAGAGTCCATAAAAATAGGAGCCTATAAAAGCTACCTACTACAGAGTTGACCATATAAACATAAGGAGATGTTTCAATCTTCTGCTCTGTCTATTTTTCCAAGGCTTCAAGCAGATAAGGTCTTTCATATCTGCTTCCTAATAAATTCCAGGTGTTGAACTTGGGGCTTTCCAGTCTGCCATAGAGATCCTATCCTGAACATTGGCCACTTACCCTGTAGTCTGTAGAGCAGTGTTTCCCAACCTTGGCAACTTGAAGATATCTGGACTTCAACTCCCAGAATTCTGGCTGGGGAATTCTGGGAGCTGAAGTCCAAATATCTTCAAGTTGCCAAGGTTGGGAAACACTGTTGTAGAGAAATGCTGCTGAGAATTCCGTCTACACTTGCATACTTCCATTGATCTATAAATGGCCCCAAATTAGTTATGTCGTTAAAAAACAAGAACAAGGGGACACAATCTTAAGTTAGTTGGGAGAAAGATCAAAAGCAACGTGAGAAAATATTATTTTACTGAAAGAGTAGTAGATCCTTGGAACAAACTTCCAGCAGACGTGGTTGGTAAATCCACAGTAACTGAATTTAAACATGCCTGGGATAAACATATATTCATTGTAAGATAAAATACAGGAAATAGTATAAGGGCAGACTTGATGGACCATGAGGTCTTTTTCTGCCGTCAGTCTTCTATGTTTCTGTGTTTCTATGAAAGCAGTAATTTCTACTGAAGATCTGGGGAGTGTAAAATTTATACTTGGGCTGGGATGATATATTTTGAAAGCCCACTTCTGGCACAGGAACATCTTTATATTTCACTTGCGCTCAGTGACGCTACCGGCCATAAGGTCTACCCAAATCTTGGGCTTTCTTTAATATGGATGAGGAGAAAACTTCTTCAGATCTTGGTTCCCAGAACCTGTGTCGTTTTAATCAGGCATCCTTTGTGTATGTACAGAACTCTGGGAAATAATCCTTCTGTTACATGGATTCTAAATCCACCTTTTGCTGTGAAGCCCTAGGCAATTCCCTTCTTCCGTGAAACCATGTACCGCAGCACAAATACATGCAGTGGGAATATTAGTTCCACTTTCCCTCCTCTTCCTCTCTTACTTTTCCACAAGTCAATTTGGATCATAAGCTCTTCAGTGAAGGAAGTTCTTTGCTGGTAAGAATTTTAAGCACTAGTAATGTTACTCAAACAGTGCAAATAGCGATACCAATAGCAATGATCCCGCTGTATAGAGCGCTGGTGAGACCACATTTGGAATACCGTGTTCAGTTCTGGAGACCTCACCTACAAAAAGATATTGACAAAATTGAACGGGTCCAAAGACGGGCTACAAGAATGGTGGAAGGTCTTAGGCATAAAACGTATCAGGAAAGACTTAATGAGCTCAATCTGTATAGTCTGGAGGACGGAAGGGAAAGGGGGGACATGATCGAAACATTTAAAGATGTTAAAGGGTTAAATAAGGTCCAGGAGGGAAGTGTTTTTAATAGGAAAGTGAACACAAGAACAAGGGGACACAATCTGAAGTTAGTTGGGGGAAAGATCAAAAGCAACATGAGAAAATATTATTTTACTGAAAGAGTAGTAGATCCTTGGAACAAACTTCCAGCAGATGTGGTAGATAAATCCACAGTAACTGAATTTAAACATGCCTGGGATAAACATATATCCATCCTAAGATAAAATACAGAAAATAGTATAAGGGCAGACTAGATGGACCATGAGGTCTTTCTCCAATGCACTTGCAAGGAGAGTCCAGGATGGGTAATTCTTCAGTCTGATTGGTCGGGACTGAGTTTAATTTAAATAATAGGCAGGTACCGCCCCCCTTAGCCCTCCAGTCTAAAAACTCAGTCGCAGTATAGGGACTCTGAGTTTGTTTCTCTTCAATAAATTAATCTTTATTGTTTATTGTTTTAATTATATGTACTAATTTAAAATTTTTTCTCTTCTCTTCCTTTCTTGCAGGTGCCGTTGGGGGAAAAAAAATTTTTTCCTCAAGCAGCCCTGGATTCAAACCTCCAGTGGGTTTATCCAGGGGTCTGCAGCTCCTCCTTTCCCAACCACACGAGCTGGGTTGGATGACTTGTTCCCGGAGTGAGCACCCAGGGAGACTACCTCCGAGGTAGACCCTGGAGGAGAGGAAGGGGTTGACGCCTCGGGAGGGTCCGTCCCGCCCGTTGCGAATAAACCCGAGGACCAGGAGAGGAGAAGGTCCTCAGTGAAGAGGGGAGCGCGTCTCGCCCCCCCCCCTCACCATCGGCGAAAGACGACAAAAAGGGAAGCGCTGAAAGGCTCGAAATGCCTTTGTATACGGCAGGCGGCGAGGGAAAACCTCGGCGGACGCCGTTTTGCACAGCGCTGGAGGAAGGGCGGGGGAGCCAGTGGAGGCTTCCCGCCCGTTCCCTTGGCAACAGCCGGCGGCCATTTTTGAGAGGCCCGAATTCGAGCGGGCAGGCCAGTTGCTGTTTGAGGGCATCATTGGTTGCCAGGGCAACGGCCCGGCGGCCATGTTTTTTTGAACCCGACGCACAGCAGCGTCTCCCTCAACAAGGCTGTTTTCGCGCCAAGTGTCCCCTCTGCCGGGAGACACGCAGGCGCACAACACCAATGAGCAGTTACTGCCTTGGACGCCATCACTGCTAGCGGTTACGAGCAACGATCCGGTTGTGGACTCTATCTTTAACAACCTTCGATTGCTGTTTAGTTGCTAGCGTGTGCAGGAGCAGATCGATCCTTGCTGACTCAACCTTTTCGTGAGTTAATCTGTCGCTATGGCTGACCAATCTATTCAGGCTGGGGAGGAAGCCAGTGCCACCAGGCCCCCTACCCCCAAGGAAAGGCCCCAGAAACAAAAATCTTCGCAAGGGGCTGCGCTCAGGGAGGCTGAGAAGAGGATTAAAGCGCTGGAGAAACAGTTAGAATCCTCTCAGAGGTCTGGAGGCACGCTTGCGCCTGCTCAGCCCCCCATTTCCATCCCTCAGCCAGCCTCCCCCTTATTTGCACCAGGGGTAGTAGGCTCGGCCTCAGTGAGGGATTGGTCACCGGAAAGGCTCTTCCAACCCTCAACTTCTTCCAGACCGGATGTTTTTACATTTGGAAGACAAGCAGCGTGGCCTACCACAGCCACTGCTCCACAGCCAATACCCCCTCAAGGTGGCCAGACTACAGCAGCCACATTCACCCCTACGGCTGCTGGATTGCGCACGGCGCAGGATGCCTGGCAAACCATGCCTCAGGCCCTGCAGGACCTAATTGTCAGCGCCTACACACAGGGTCAGGCTAGTGTGGCTCAGCAGCAGCAGGTACCGGCCGGCCCTGCTCCGTCGAGATTCAGAGACCCCTGGACGGCTCCAGCCTCTCATTCCATCCTGGAGTCAGGGGAGGAGGATGATTTTTCCAGAGAGGACTTCAGCGAAGCGGAGGATGAGTTATCCGGCGATGAACAGCCACCTGAGCAACCCGCCTTACCCGGCCTGTTCAAGGCCTCACTCTTCCGGGTTCTCCTGAACAAGGCCAGGATCACCATTGACCAGGCTGGTGAGGGAGGTCAGGGGGCTGCTTCTGCTCTGGATCAGCCTACAAGTGGTCTCTTTGTATTTCCAAAGCAGGAGACCATTAATGTTCCGTCCTCCCATCTTTTTCTAGAGACTGTACAACGTCCATGGGAGAACCCAGCGACGGGTCAGGGCCCGTCTAACCTGGACAGACGTTTCTACACCTTTGACCAGCACATGGAAGACCTCCTGGAGCTACCGATAGTAGACAAGCCGGTGACCAGTCTAGTCTCAAATGCCCTAGTCCCTTCAGAATCCCAGGAGGGATTAAAAGCGGAAGACAAAAGGGCGGACAATGTTGTTCGCAGGACTCACCAGATGTCAGCTTGGGCTGTACGAGCCGCCTCGGCGGCATCCTTCTTTAATCGAGCTACGCTCCTCTGGATAAAAGACATTCAGTCCAGAGTCGATCCGCAGGATGCGAGACTACGCCAAGACTTAAACAAACTGTTGGCGGCCACCGAATTCTCGGCGGACGCAACAGTCAATGCCGCCAAGTTTTCATCAAGGGCAATGGCCGCGTCGGTCGCCTCCCGCAGACTCATCTGGCTAAGGAATTGGCAGGCTGACGTGAAGTCAAAATGGGCCCTCGCTTCTTCACCATTTAAGGGCAAGAAGCTCTTCGGAGACATCTTGGACGATGTGCTAGTGGAGGATAGGGATAAGAAAAAGATTATGCCCAACTCCAGTAAAAAGCAGGGACAGCGTTTTACACCCTACCAACGGCGGCAGTCCTTTCGGAATGATTCCGCCTCGACCAGCAACCAGGGGTCGAGGTCCTACTTTCAGGGATCCTTTGGTCAGGGTTCCTTTCGCACGGACAGGAACCCACAATTTGATCGCTCCAGGTCCTTCCAGGGCCGCCGCCCCTTTAGAGGTTCCGGCAGGGGGTTCAGAAAGACCAAATGACTTTCTTCTGGATATCCCTTTAGGCGGCAGACTAACCCATTTCTCCGACGTCTGGACCAACACCTCATCAGATCCATGGGCGACTTCCACAGTTTCACAAGGTCTACAGATCGAATTTCTTTGCCCTCCACCTCGTCGCTACCTGCCTTGTCGTGCTCCCTTGGAAATGTCCAAGAAGAGGCTCCTGTATCAGGAGGTATCTCACCTGCTGGAGATAGGTGCCATCGAGGAGGTCCCTATACCTCAGCGGGGTATGGGGTTCTACTCAGCGATCTTCTTGGTACCAAAATCGTCAGGAGGGGCACGCCTCATTCTGAACCTGCGGAGACTGAACCTCTATGTAAAGTACAGGAGGTTCAGAATGCATTCTCTGCGTTCCATCCTGGCAGCCATCAGGCAGGGGGACTACATGACGTCCATAGACCTACAGGAGGCCTACCTACATGTCCCCATCCTTCCGTCTCACCGTCAATATCTGCGCTTCAGCTTGGATGGAGCTCATTTTCAATACAGGGCCATGCCTTTCGGGCTTTCATCGGCCCCAAGATCCTTCACGAAGCTGCTGGACGTTCTCACGGCAGGCCTCAGGCAGCGGTCGGTGCGCCTAATGGCCTATCTGGACGACATCGTGATTCTGTCCAGATCAAGGGACCTTGCGCTTCAGGACCTGCATCTCACGATCCAGACACTTCAGGACCACGGCTTTTCGATCAACTTCGAAAAAAGCCACTTGACTCCCACAACACGGCTGGCCCACCTAGGAACCAGTATAGACTCCAGGAAGGGCCTTGTCTTCCTGTCCCAAGAGAGGCAGTCCACAATCAGAGGGCTTGTCCGGGGCTTGGCGCCACAGCAATTCCCCAGGCTCTCGTCTCTGTCCAAGCTTCTAGGTACACTGGTGTCCTGTATCGACATCATTCCATGGGCCAGGTACCACCTACGTCCTCTCCAGTGGTTCCTCCTGCCATACCAGAGGAGGAAGATCAGCCATTCCCACCTTCAGGTACACCTCGACCCGGCAGTTCGACGGTCCTTACGGTGGTGGATATCCCCGGCGCTAACAAAGGGGTCACTCTTCCTAGACAAGCATCTTCTGACGATGACGACAGACGCCAGCCTGACGGGATGGGGAGCCCATCTTTCCTCGAATTTAGCCCAGGGCCTTTGGGACCCATCCGACCTGAGAGAGGTCAACATCAACTTCTTGGAGTTGAAGGCAGTTTCCCTGGCTCTCCTCAGCTTCACGGACCTGGTAACGGGCCAACATGTCCTGGTTCGGACCGACAATGTCGCCACCCGGTCTCACATCAACAGACAGGGGGGGACTCGGTCTCGACGACTGATGAAGGAGTCAGAGTCCCTGTTCAGATGGGCAGAGGCAAATCTGGCTTCCCTGTCAGCGGAGCACATCTCAGGCGTAGAGAATGTATGCGCGGACTGGCTGAGCCGGGAGACATTGGATCCAGGGGAGTGGCAACTGGATCCCGCAATATTTCAGGACATCACTCGAAAGTTTGGGAGGCCAATTCTGGACCTGTTTGCTACCCGAAGCAACTCCCAGCTCCCACGTTTCTTCTCCCGCTTCCCGACCCCGGGGGCGGAGGGGGTGGACGCTCTTCGGATGCAGTGGCCGCCAGGACTTCTGTATGCCTTTCCCCCGATCTCCATCATTCCCAGGGTCATGCGGAAGATTCTGGAGCAACGAGCGGAGGTACTGTTGCTGGCTCCATACTGGCCGCGTCGCCTTTGGTTTGCGGACTTGATGCAACTGTCAGTGTCACCCCCCTGGAGGATTCCAGATCAACTGATTTCCCTCTCCCAGGGCTCGATTTCCCATCCAGAGCCACAGTGGTGGCAGCTGACCGTATGGAGATTGAGCGGCAACATCTAAGACAACATCTCTTGCCAGAGGCAGTTATTGATACAATCCAGGCTGCTCGCAGACCTTCGACAAGAAGAATATACCAGGCTACCTGGGTTTCCTTCTCCAGGTTCTGTGAGGAGCGGGAGGTAGATCCACAAAAGGCCTCCCCTCTCCTGGTCCTAAGTTTTCTTCAGGCGGGCCTTGAAAAAGGTCTCGCTCCAAACACCTTACGCCGTCATGTGGCCGCTTTATCCACCATCATAGGAGGGGGCAATTCCCGCCCTCTCACCAGACACCCCTGGATCAGGGACTTCCTGAAGGGGGCCGCCAACATCAGGCCACCACCGATCCATCGGTTCCCTTCTTGGGATTTATCCTTGGTGCTACACGCCTTAACGGGGCCTCCATTCGAACTTTTTCGCCACATACCTCTCAGAATGTTAACCCTCAAGACGGCCCTTTTGGTCGCAATCACATCCGCCAGGAGGGTTTCTGAGATTGCAGCGTTCTCAATCAGGGAGGATCTCTGTACCTTTCACACGGACAGAGTAGTCTTAAGACTTGACCCAGCCTTTCTACCAAAGATCAACTCTACTTTCCACAGGGCACAGGAGATAGTACTACCAGACTTCTGTACCCATGGGACTCACCCTTCGGAGCTTAGGTGGCATAAGCTCGATGTGAGACGAGCTCTGAAAATTTACATTCGCAGGACTCAAGGATTCAGAGTTTCTGAGGCTTTATTCGTGTCCTTTGCAACCAGAACGTTGGGCACTAAAGTCTCCCCTAGGACGATCAGCCGCTGGCTGTGTGATAGCATTAGAGAGGCTTACCGAACTAAAGGATCCCCTGTGCCTCAGGGACTCACGGGACATTCCACACGTAGTACGGCCACTTCAGCAGCCTGGCGGACCCAGGCTTCACTAGAGGACATTTGCAGGGCGGCCACTTGGGCGGCGCCGTCCTCATTTATCAGACACTATCGAATTGACTCTTTCGCTTCCGCGGAAGCAGCGTTTGGGAGGAGGGTATTACAGCGGGTGTGTTCCTTCTCAGAGCCCCCGGTCCGACCTTCTCCCTCCCTTGGTTAATATCTTGGGTATATCCCATCCTGGACTCTCCTTGCAAGTGCATTGGAGAAGGACCGTTGAAACTTACCTGAACGGTCTTCTCGATGCACTGCAAGGAGAGTCCAGACCCACCCAAATTTGGGACCAGGGACTCTTTCCGATAAGGGTGTGCCTTGGGAGTTGTTTTTTTCTAGTTACCTTGAATGTTGAATAAAATTGTGTTAGCTATACTGCTCCTTCGTTTCCTTTAGACTGGAGGGCTAAGGGGGGCGGTACCTGCCTATTATTTAAATTAAACTCAGTCCCGACCAATCAGACTGAAGAATTACCCATCCTGGACTCTCCTTGCAGTGCATCGAGAAGACCGTTCAGGTAAGTTTCAACGGTCCTTTTCTGCCGTCAGACTTCTATGTTTCTATGTTTCTAATAGCACTTAAACTTATGTGCCGCTTCACAGTGCTTTTACAGCCCTCTCTAAGCGGTTTACAGAATCAGCCTATTGCCCCCCAACAATCTGGGTCCTCATTTTACCCACCTCGGAAGGATGGAAGGTGGAGTCAACCTGGAGCCTAGTGAGATTTGATCTGCCAAATTGCAATCAGCCGGCAGTCAGCAGAATTAGCCTGCAGTACTGCACTCTAACCACTGTGCCACCGCGGCTCATCGTCATAATAAAGAGGAGCTGCTTTTTTCATGTCTTTGCATGCTTTATTCTTCAGTTCCAGCCACTGACACCTGCGATCTCGTTTGCCTCAACGGTGGCAGCTGTTTCCTCAACGCACGCAAGCAGCCCAAGTGCCGTTGCCAGCCACGTTACATCGGGGACAAGTGCCAGAATGACCAGTGCTCCGGCTATTGCCAGAATGGAGGCACCTGTGCTGCTTCTTTATCTGGTAAGTTGTGGTAAACATTTACAAGAAGTGTTAAGATGCCCAGAGCTTATCAATACAAGGAGAAGAAAATTGGAGAATCCTGGCTTACAATACCGAAAGAAAAAAATATTACAGCACCGCTCTGTCAGGTACGAATGCGATTGGAGACCAACATGTCCTTCACTTTGCTGCTTATTTTTTCCTACCACCGTTTCCTTATATTTTAAACTACAGGGAATCCTCAACGTACGACCACAAGTGAGCCCCAAATTTCTGTTTGCTAAGTGAAGCATCTCTTAAGTGACTTTTGCCCCATTTCACGACCCTTCCTGCCACAGCTGTTAAGCGAATCAATGCAGTGGGAAGTCAGTAATCTGGTTGTTAAGTGAATCCATCTTCCCCATGGACTTCGCTTGTCAGAATGTTGCAAAAGGGGATCCCATGACCCCAGGACACTGCAAGGATCATAAAGATGAGCCAGTTGCCAAGTATCGGAATTTCGATTCTCTTTACAGCTTTACAGCCTGTTTCATCCTGTAAAGGCTGTAAATATGAAAAAGGGTCATAAGTCTCTTTTTTTCAGTGCTGTTGTAACTGAACTGTTGTAAGTTGAGGACTACTTGTATTCCTCCCCCCCCCCAAGGCCTTATAAGCAGTAATGGGCTGCTGCCCCCACAGGGGGCCATGCAGTGGGAGGAGTAGGTGTATGCACTATTTATTGAATACAGTGATCCCTCGAGTTTCGCGATCTCGATCTTCGCGAAATGCTATATCGCGATTTTTAAAAATATATTAATTTTTTTAAAAACCACTTCCGGGTTTGGCTTCGGGAGTCAGCTGGGAAGCGGCGCGGCTGTTTTAAAAGGTCGCAGCCGGCCTGGGGGGGCTTCCCAGCACCCCCCCAAACCCCCAACCTGGGTCTTCCCGGCCGCCCACGCATAGGGGAAACCCCGGCTCCTCGCTGATGCCCGCCGCTCGCCCGCCCGCCCGCCAGCAAGAGGGGGAAGTCCCAGGGAAGGTTCATTCGGCCGCCCAGCAGCTGATCTGCTCGGTAGCGCAGCAGCAGCGAGGAGCCGAATCGGGGTTTCCCCTTTGCGTGGGCGGCGGGGAATGCAAACTCCACCATCTACGCAT